>NC_089495.1:177207346-177552346 GCF_036850765.1 Saccopteryx bilineata
CTTCTACAGAACATTACGTCCAGTTTTCCAGAATGTAAGCATACACTTCATTAAGCACGGTTTTGTAAAGTGACATGAATAGTAAAATCATTATTATTTTTTTTTTTTCTCATTTTTCTGAAGCCGGAAACAGGGAGAGACAGTCAGACAGACTCCCGCATGCACCCGACCGGGATCCACCCGGCAGGCCCACCAGGGGTGATGCTCTGCCCACCAGGGGGCGATGCTCTGCCCATCCTGGGCGTCGCCATGTTGCGACCAGAGCCACTCTAGCGCCTGGGGCAGAGGCCACAGAGCCATCCCCAGCGCCCGGGCCATCTTTGCTCCAATGGAGCCTTGGCTGCGGGAGGGGAAGAGAGAGACAGAGAGGAAAGCGCAGCGGAGGGGTGGAGAAGCAAATGGGCGCTTCTCCTGTGTGCCCTGGCCGGGAATCGAACCCGGGTCCTCCGCACGCTAGGCCGACGCTCTACCGCTGAGCCAACCGGCCAGGGCTAAAATCATTATTTACCTACTTTATATTCTAGTTTAGTGGAACAGTGTTACCTAATAGAAAGAAACATTAGCCACAAATACAAGGAACATACATAATTTAAAATTTTCTAGTATTCACATTAAAAAGTAAAACAAAACAGGTGAAATTAACTTTAATAATGCACTTAATCCAAATATCAAAAATATTATTATTGTAACATGATAAGTATAAAAAAGTATTAATGACTTTTAATATTTGTTTTGATAATTACATCTTCAAAATCAGGTGCGTATTTTTAACTTACAACTCATCTCAATTTGGACTAATCAAGTTTAAAACGGCTTTCATACTGGACAGCACAGATCAAGGACTAGGTCATTGGTTTTCCAACTTGGCTGCACATTGGAATCACCTGCAAAACTTGAAAAATTTTGATGCCTGAGTCATTATCCCATGATTCTTGTGTATTTACTCTGGGGTGCCACCTGAGTATTGAAATTTTTTTTTAATTCTTCCAGTGATTCAAATATGCAGCAAAGTTGGAGAATCACCAGCCTCACTTATATTTGTTTTTTAAAAAAAGCATTATCAAAACTTTACTATTATGAAACCAGTGGCAAACTTTTTTTTTTACCTGAAACCAATAGCATTTAAAAATCATGGTGAACCCTGTTGATAGTGTAACATATTGGATACAGCATACATGACATAAGCACATCACAGGTATTTTTTAATATAATTAATCATTGCTAATAAATTTCTAAGCTTTCGACTACATATTATATGATTTCAACTGTGGGGCCAGGAAAAAGATCAGCGATCACCAGGGGTTAGTGAGGGAGAAAGAGATGAGCACAGAGGATTTTTAGGGCAGTAAAACTATTCTGTATGATACTAACATGTTCTAGTGGTAGGTAAATACCATTAGATATTTGTCCAAACCCCTACACCGAGAGTAACCCTGATGTGAACTATAGACTTTGGGTGACTAGGATGTGCTCATGTCGGTTCATTGATTGTAACCAATACACCGCTCTGGTGGGGGATGTTGAAGATTGGAGAAGCTATGCACATGAGGGTAAGAAGCACATGGGCAATCTCTTGTCACTTCCACTTAATTTGGTTGTGAACCTAGAACCACTCTAAAAAATAAGGTCTATTTTATAAAAACGAGGTAATGAAACCTTTCTATGCTGCCTACATTTATTTAATATATTTAACTTTTGTGGCTAGTATTCTATTGCAAGTATAAGAGCAAACCCACATTCATGAGAGATATTTTCCAGTGATTATTGGTTATTAGTACCTAATATATTGGATGTATCTAAAATTGCATAGTAACAAAGGGCTCTTAAGATTTTCATGGCTTTAAAATAACAACCTTTTCTACTTACATCAAACCTATAGGTCTGCTGTGCAGTTTTGTTTCTGACCCAGACTTGGCTAATCTTGCTGGAGCTCTCTCAAGCATCCACATTTAGCTGGCGTGGCGCCTGCAGGCAGGTTCGTCTAGGACAGTGGTCGGCAAACTGCGGCTCGCAAGCCAAATGCGGCTCTTTAACCAGCTTAGGAGTACCCTAATTAAGTTAATAACACTGTACCTACCTACCTATATAGTTTAAAAAATTTGGCTCTCAAAAGAAATTTCAGTCGTTGTGCCGTTGATATCTGGCTCCGTTGACTAATGAGTTTGACGACCACGGGGACTCTAGGATGGTGTGTAGAGCAAGAGCAGAGCAAACTTTTTGGATACCTTTGGACAATTCAAGATGGAGTCACTGTCAGCCATGACAGTGATGTCAAGTGGCTATATGCTCACAAAGAAGTAATGGAAGAACCCTCAATACCCAAAACTCAAGTCTGTATACTCAGATGAGGACTCCATCTGGACACTTGATATGAGTGGGACTATCACCCATTGTGGGCTATAAGAACTCAAAGCTACAACCATTGGATACTGGAGCTTAGTTGTACGTGTCCCACTTGGAGCCCAACAGGACTTCAGCTCCACAGGACGCGTCCTATCACTGTAGCCACCTGGCTTGGCACTGGGGGCCTGCCAGTGACCAGAGACTTGGTGCCAGACACTTGCTCCATCGCATAAGCTTACTCTCTCTCTGTGTAACCTGCATTTAACTCTACTGGCTTATTGGGGAGGTATCCCCTATTAAACCTGGCATTGCAGAAAGACACAAACATGTGTGAGTGACTCCTTTTGGGGGTGTTCCCTTGCTCACGACAGATAGTCTCACCTGCAGCCACTCAGCTTTGTTCCTCATGACCCCTAACCTGTAGCAGGCTAGCCTAATTCTCAAAGGTGTGGTGGGCTTCCAGAGATGATGTAAAAATATGAAAGCACTGTTTCAAACTTTCGAGTGCATCAAGTTGACACTATTTCACTGGCCAAAGTAAGCGGCATGGGCAAGCCCAGAGTCAGTGTGGGAGGCGTTACCAGCGGGCATGGAAATAGGCATGCATGCATTCAATCTGCCATACACAGTGCTTTCTTGAACTAGTTCTATCATGTTTTGTTCTGTTTGTTTTCCAATCATTCTTACTCAACCACATTATTATTAGTTTTTAATCTATTTTAGCTATTGCAGTGTCGAACATCTCTCCCTGTTGTAAATGGAATCTCTCTCTAAGTTTTATTAGTATTCTATTGTTTTACAATGTTTCTTTGTGGTTTAGTCATTTTATGCTTTTAAAATGTCTTTTTAAATTTGATAATGTGGATAAATAATAAAAATGAATATCATCTATGATGGACTAAATGATCAGTAAAGATGCAGTGACTTTAAAAGCCTATGCATTGTCACGAGTTCCAACAAGGGTTTAAACATTCTATATTTTGTCAAAATTATAAATTTGATTTCAAGATAAAATCAAGTAAATAAGTGCTTATATGCCTGCGCTATTGATGAACACTCATTTCTCGCTTGTCCGTTATCTATTGAACATTTGTAGTTCACACGTGGGTTTTTCACTGCATTCCTTCACAATGATGGCCTAATTTGTCATGTAAAATCATTCCTGATTAAATTCTGAGGGAAATATACTAAAAAGTCATATATGGAGATATTCTTAAACCCACATATCAAAGTAAAAGCCATTGTATTTTATCAATTGGTTATATGACTAAGCTATATTTTTAAGAAATAAAACAAGTACATTTTCTTCTCTGAGGTTACTTATTTGGCATCTGTGGAGGTCAGAGTCCTATAGAAACCTTTTTTTCTTTTTCCCTTTAAACAGGCATTCTGAGTTGTTTTTTACTAGATCATAATCTTATAAGAGTAAATTATAGTTTATAGAGCTTTGAATTGCCATGCGACATTTTGTCCCTACATGCATAAATGATAAAAATAGACTAAGAAACACTACCTACTTACCATTAAGCTGTTTGCCCTTTTAAAAAGGGTTATTACTGTGTAATTCCCCAGAAAGCTGGAGAAGGTATTCTTTTTGATCAAATAACTTGGACCAGAAGAAGGCCTGTTGGTTCTAATTCTCCCAAGGTTAGCTTTGGGGGGTTGCAATATTGCAGAACCTAACATGATAGTGTGAAGGCTTATCCTCTTGCTTTGATTTTCTTCAGAACCAGACCTCCAAACAGAATTCAAGTGCAAGTAGTTTATTTGGAAATCATCTGCGGAAACACTGGTGGTGACATAGGGATGTTAAACAGTGAAAGGGAGGCAGCCAAATACTATTGATAGATAGAGCTCAATCGGGCAACTCTGGGAGCCAGTGAAGAATGCCCAGCTCAGGGATCTCGGAGGACCCAGAGAGCTGGCATCTTTATCCACTTGCTTCCATTCCTTCAGGGGCAGGAGAGCTGGGATCATCATCCACCAATTCCTGTCTAGTCTATCAGAGACTGAGGGTTGCTCCCAGGAAAACTGATTTCCCTGCACTTTCATTCAGTCCTTGCTCATGAGTTGAATGTAGTTCTGTGGCCATAAAGAAGTCAACGAATCTTGGCCCTGGCCGGTTGGCTCAGTGGTAGAGTGTTGGCCTGTCGTGCAGGAGTCCCGGTTTTGATTCCAGGCCAGGGCACACAGGAGAAGCACCCATCTGCTCCTCCAGCCCTCCCTTTCTCCTTCCTCTCTGTCTCTCTCTTCCCCTCCTGCAGCCGAAGCTTTATTGGAGCAAAGTTGGCCCAGGCGCTGAGAAGGCTCTATGGCCTCTGCCTCAGGCACTAGAATGGCTCTGGTTGCAACAGAGCAATGCCTCAGATGGGCAGAGCATCGCCTCCTGGTGGGCATGCCAGATGGATCCCAGTTGAGCACATGTGGGAGTCTGTCTGACTGCCTCCCCATACAAAAAAAAAAAAAAAAAGTCAACAAATCTCAATTCTGCCAATTGGAAGTCAGGTATCTTATACTAGTAAGTATATGGGAATATGAGCAGGGCAGCACACATGTGTACCAGGTACATAGGGGCGCCAAGTAACTTCAAGAGGTCCGTTCTCAGGCAGACCTGAATATTATCTTCACCCCTTCATGATGGCCTCTTTTGGCATGTTACAAGTCAGATAAGTGCTTCCATTAGGACCATGGAAAATTCGGTGGAAATCTAATAACTCTTACATGGAGCATTCACTCACAGCATTTCAGAATTAGGTCATCTGTTTAGGCAGGTACTCAGAACTTAACAGAACAATGTGAAAGAAAAAAATTTTTCCTGAAATAAAATGTCTAAAGAGAGTGATAAACTTATTTGCTGTCCCTTTCAAGTATAATTGATTTGCTAATTAGAGTCCATAATAAGTTTTCATTTCTTTCCCATAGTAATATAAATTTATAAGAAAATTCAAGATTGATGTATTTTCTTGAGCAGAAGATAGTCAGGCTATATAAATGAAGAAAGGGCTCGAGACTATGAAGTTTGCCCCTTTATAAAGGCAGCGGCGACTTTTCAGTCCCTGTCTATAGTTGTCATGTGGTCTCATGTTATCAGACCTTCTGAGGATTCAAGAAAGATTGGAATTTGAACACTTGCAGTATTAAAGTGTCAATTATTAAACTCTGTGCTAGCACAACCTCACAAATAACAAACATATTATTTCTCAACAGAATACACTATGAAGTTATTGCTTACTTTGAAGTTATTATTCTATTAAAATTTATAATTAACCTTTGGTATGGAAATAAATTTGATTTACTGTTTAGTTTTTTTCTTTATTGACTTTCTTCTCACATCTGTTCATACTGAGTGTTATAATTATTATATTCTTAGTATAAACCTCATCCCTTAACCTATATCTGTTAACGCTTGCTTTGTTTTCTGGGGATTCCAATGTTAGAAACATCCTTACCATACAGAGATGTTCATGTGGACCACTATGAACGTCTGAAATCGGTGGCCAACAGGCCAGTGAAAAGAACAATAACCACATCCCAAATTGGTATTCCGTTTCTGGATAACCCCCTTTTCCTCGCCTGTGAAGATGGAGGTGACATTGATTACTACAAAGCAAGAGTTAAAGGCTTTAGAGAGGTAGGAAAAGCCTCTTTTGAATTTGAGAATCTCTATAAACTTTCTGATCTAAAACTTTATACTTACTAATAGAAAGCAGAAATTTGCCATGGTCTCTTATTTTGCTCCAGTACAAATTTAATTCAGTTCAATTATTTAACAAAAACATGCAAAGGAGTATTTTACTTTATGGATTAGCAAATATTAGAAAGATTAAAAATACCCACTTCTGATGTGCATCTGAGTATTGTGTTCTTTTTCACTGCAGGAGGAAGTGTAAATTGCTGTAACTTTCAGAAACTCAGTTCAGTAACATATTATCAAATGAAAAAATACACACACACATGTCCTTTTATTTAGCAATTCTACTTTTTGGAAGTGTATTGTAGCATTGTTCATACTGTAAAAAAAAGCAACATCTTAAATGTGTTTTTTTTTAAATATGAATCATTGTATGAATGTTGACACAGCCAGTCAGTGGAATATTTTGCATTCACTAAATGCAAAATGGTGTATATTTATGTTTATTGACATGGAAATAATATATCAGGTGTAAAGCTGAAAGCATTCAAAACAACGTAGGATTCAAAACAACGTTTCTATTTATATTATGGTACCATTTATGTACCATTTATATTATGTGGATGGGATAATAAGAGATAGAGGAGAGAGAAAGAGAGAAAGAATGAATGAAAAAAAATAACAAAAAATAACAGGGGTCATCGGGTTATAACTCAGTTCCATTCCTATGACAGTGACAGTGACATAACCTGAATTTAATGTAAGTTGAAACACACCCTAGCCTAACACAGACGAAACACTTGTACTTTAACAGTCCAAAATGGTGTAGGTAAGCGTACTGGGGGATGCCCACTCCCTCTTTCACACGCTATGTTAGTGTGTTCTCCTACTTCGTGCAACCAAACCAGTTCACCCTTGTAGTCTGTAAGTATGACGCTAATGGCATAAGCCAAAACACTCACATCTCAATTTTTTTAAGTTTTTATGAAAGTGAGTGTCATAAACTCAAAAAAAAGAAAGAAAGAAAAAGGATGAATGAAAGAAATATAGTCAGCCCTTCCTCTGCATGCTAGTGTGGATCTATAAAACTGACTGAGCAAGTTGTTTCCTACTATCTATGATAAGTGTGTACAGAAATGAAAAAAAAGCAAAATTAGTATCTATTTTTAGTGTGCTCTAATGTAAAACCTTAGAAGCATTGGGAATTAAAGTGTTTTAGTTTTCAATAAAAAATTATCAAGAGTAGTTTGAATAGTACTTGCCTTTTCCTTGTCACATAACATATGGTATGGAGAAGCATCTTTTCTATGCTGTGGCCTGTTGTCACCCTTGTTAAGTTTGGGTTATCTTTAATGTTTTATGCTTTGCACTGCCCAAGTCATGAAATAACTCTGAACATTTCTTTAATGGAAAGATTTTTGCTGGCATCACTTCCTCAGGGGCATCACTTCCTCAGGGGCAGGTTCATCCTTTCATCACAACCACATTCCTCACGTATGTGTATAAGTTTGTCTTCACCCAGTTCCTCCTCAATAGCAGCACTATCAATGTAGCAAAGGTCAGCTTTTTCTTCTCTAACTCCATTTACATTCTGTTTGAATTTCACTTCTAACAGCTTCACGTCTTTTTATGCTGAACTTTCATTTTGTTAGCCAAATTGCCTCTTTCAATAATTCATTTTCCTAAAACATCACATGAGTTTATCACTGGGAACAAGGAGGCAATACAGTCACAAGCTTTGCTGTCTATGTGTGAACAGAATAACATATGGGCAGTGTCCAATCACTGACAGACTTCGAAGGAGGTTAGGATGCACTGCTGTTATTTGGGAAGTGATTGGTGGACCAAAGAACTACAAACAGCGTTTGTACCTTATGCATTTACTTGCTGTTGACACAACATAGAAACCAAAATGTGAACCATTTTGTTAGGGGACTGAGTTATAAATGAACTGTGGAAACTGGGATTTGCATATCAGCACATGCAGATCAAGGACTGCAAACAGAAAAAACCTTGGAGAGCATGCAACAAAATATTAATTGTGAGTGGCTCTCCTGGGTCTTGCATTTGCAGATAGTTTTATTAAATTAAAAAAAATTCTTATATGTATTCTGTGAATTCCTGCTATTAATGTACAGTTGACCTTTGAACAGCATGGGTTTGAACTGTGAGAGTTTACTTATACGTGGATTTTTTTTTTAATAAGTTCATGTTCTTGGAAAGAAAGACCAGACATTGTAATAGACTATTTTCTTCTTAAATTAATTTAACCAAATGTATTCATTCATATCAAAACCAATTTCAATCCAGTTTTCCATCCATAGTTGGGAGTGTGGCCAAGTGTGTGCCTTGATCTATGCCATCTAATGTAAAGGACTTGAGCATCTCCGGACTTTAGTATCTGCCAGGTGTCCTGGAAAAAATTCCCTATTGATACCAGGGCAACTTGGGTTTTGGGGGAAATCAAAAGTTACATGTAAATTTTTGACTGCATGGGGGTTGGTGTTCCTAACCCCCATGATGTTCAAGGGTTAGCAGTATATTGTATGTATAATACAAAAATAAACAAGGGCTGTTTCCAGATCTTTGCTATTGTGAACAATGCTGCCATAAACATGAGGGTGCATTTCTTCTTTTCATACAGTGCTATTGTGTTCTTGGGGTCTGGAAACAGCCCAAGTGTCCGTCAGAGGACGAGTGGATTAAAAAGCTTTGGTACATATATACTATGGAATACTACTCAGCCATAAGAAATGATGACATCGGATCATTTACAACAACATGGATGAACCTTGACAACATTATATTGAGCGAAATAAGTAAATCAGAAAAAACTAAGAACTATATGATTCCGTACATAGGTGGGACATAAAAATGAGACTCAGAGATATGGACAAGAGTTTGGGGGTTACAGGGTGAGGGGGAGGAGAGGGAGGGGGTTGGGGGAAGGGAGGGGCACAAAGAAAACCAGTTAGAAGGTGACAAAAGACAATTGGACTTTGGGTGATGGGAATGCAGCATAAGCAAATGTCAAAATAACCTAGAGCTGTTTTCTCTGAACATTTGTACCCTGATTTATCAATGTCACCCCATTAAAATTAATAAAAAACAACAAAAAATAAAATAAACAAGAAAAGAATGTAGTACTTAATTTTTACTCCTATAAAATCTAATTAGGTTTTGATGTAAAACAAAATCAATTTGATTCAGATAACTTAAGGATAATTCAGTTAATAAAGTTTTAAAAGTAATCTTTTAAACTTCCTCTCTCTGAAATTGGTTTTGATATGAATGAATACATTTGGTTAAATTAATTTAAGAAGAAAATAGTCTATTACAATGTCTAGTCTTTCTTTCCAAGAACATTGACTGATGTCTCTCCGTGTATGTTTCTCTTTTTTTAAATTTCATTCAATAACATTGTATAGTGTTTTTTTTTAAATATTTTATTTATTGATTTTTTAGAGAGAGAGGAGTGAAAGAGAGAGACAGAGAGAGAGAGAAGGGGGAGGAACAGGAACCATCAACTCCCATATGTGCCTTGACCAGGCAAGCCCAAGGTTTCGAACCGGAGACCTCAGTGTTCCAGGTCGACGCTTTATCCCACTGCGCCACCACAGATCAGGCTGTATAGTGTTTTTTATTACAGTCTTTTATATAGTTTGTCTATTTCTATCTAGATGTATTTTCCCTATTGGTATTGAGAATGGGGATTCCCCTTATTAAATTTTTGAAAAGGGACTATTGATTTTGTATATTTAATCATGTAAGTTTTCATCATGATGATCTCTCTGTTAATAAAATTTATAACTTAAGATAGGCATATTTATTTATGCTTTAAGATAGGCATTATGTCAATCAGCAATCATAATCACTCATCTGATGGGTGAACTTCCGATGTTCCCATGTTCAATTCTGTGCTCAATGCCCTTCTTTCCTGCTTCAGTATCCCCTTCTTTTCTGCATCATCAAATTTTCTTTCCTTACTAGGTCATTCTCTTTATCCTTCAAACATCCCATAGTCACACCTATGAAAGATAAAATATAAGTCTTTGATATTCTATATTCTCTCTAGCTTCCAGCTGATTTCTCATGTCCCCTTTCAGCAAATTCATGAAGGAGATAAACTCTACTTGCTGAGTCTCTCCCCTTATGAAGAAGAGTGTTAAAATAGCAGATCAGACTGGAAAAGGCCTCCTTACAAGGGAGCATGGTTTTTGGAGGATTACTACCACCATTAATTCACTGGGGAACAATTTTTTTCTTCATTTTCTGTTGCATCAGGTTTTAGAACTTTTTCTATATATTTCTGCATCGCTGATTCCAAATCTGAAATCTGTTTTTTGGTGCATCCTCTAGTTTTTATGCAATTTTAATTTCTTTTTGTTGCAGTTAATGGCATGCACTGGTTTTGAAATTGGAGTTAAAGGGCAACGACTCTTGGATTGAACATAACCACAAGGCAATTAATGTTTTACAAACATCACTTTTACATAATTGTAGTTGTTTTTAAATGTAAAAAATTATCTGATAAAAACACCCTCTTATTTTGTTTTAAGATTGAATCATGGCTTCTTCGAGTAGGCGTAAATGTAAGAATAGTCCTGACACCTTCTGTTATATATGTGGCTGTTACACACTTCAACGTCAAAGGCGCAATATTTTATCATTTGTGACACGTGCATATATTGCCTATTTTCAAGTTCCCCTTGGCGATCAAGACAAGAATTGGGCTCCTCATATTGTGTGTCATAATTGTGAGGAAATGCTTCATGACTGGACAAAAGGAAAATGCAAAGGAATGCCTTTTGGTATTCCCATGGTTTGGCGTGAACCTAAGGACCACAGAAGTGACTGTTATTTTTGTCTGATCCATACAAAAGGCATCAGCAAAAAAAAAAAAAAATGGCATATGATCCTAATATTCCTTCAGCAATACGACCTATCACACACTCTGAAACACTCCCAGTTCCAGGTTTTAATGGTTTTATTTCTTCTAAGGATGAAGAAAGTGAACATGGTGATCAAATCTATTTTGATAAGATCATAAGGAAATGGTTGTAGAATCTGAAGGGTCTTCTTCTGGTGCCAAGCAGTCATTAACCCCTCAGCACTTTAGCCAACCCAAATTGTATGACTTAGTAAGAATGACATAAACATTGTCCTCGACTTCTGAAGTATGAGCATAACTGGATCATTTGTGTGGATCTTAAAATGGTAAATTTTCTGCTAGGACAACAGAGAGGTTTCACAAAGTATCCTTGCTTTCTGTGTTGGTGAGACAGCTGAACTCGGGAGAAACACTGGACACAGAGGAGTGGCTGAAACGTGAAGCTCTGGAAGTAGGGATGCAAAATATTGTGAATAAATCTGTAGTTAATCAAGACAGGATCCTTTTTTCCCCACTTCACATCAAACTTGGCTTAATGAAGCAATTTGTTTGGGTTTTGAGTAGAGAAAGCGAATGCTTTCAACATATTATTTCTGCTTTTCCTGCCTTGTCTTTGAAGAAGATAAAAGCAGGTGTATTCAATGGACCTCAAATTTGCACCCTCATATGTGATGAAGAATTTGCCAGGAAGATGAATGAGGAGAAAGCAGCATGGCAGTCACAAAGAACTTCCTTGTCAACAAAAAAGCAGAAAACTATAAATTTCAGGTTCAAAGGATGTTGTTGGCTTTCTGCAACATTGAATGTAACATGAGCATTAAGATTCACTTCCTGAACAGTCACCTTGATAAGTTTCCCAAAAATCTTGTAGCTGTTAGTGATGAGCAGACTACTGCTGGAGCATCAAATGAGATTGTCCTCAACAAGTACACAAACACAAGAGCTACAAATGCTAATTTTTTCCTGAATAGAATTTAAATAAGTTTTGTGCAAATTTTATGATTAAAATAAGTGTTTTAATATGTTCTGTTTCAAAATTGTAGACAAATTCTGATGCAATATATCTTTTAGTGTATTTACTGAATTATATAAATTATTATATTTCATAAGGATGATGCCCAAGAAGACATTCTACTTCATTATGTTAAACTAAATGTTGAAAATTTTACAATAAGATGAAAACCTAAAATCTTGAATTGCAAAAAAACTGTAGCTCACAGAGAAAAACTAATGTCTGATTTGAGATCAGCACACTCGAATTAGGTAAGAACATGTGTTTTTGTGGAAGCAATAAAAATTTTGTTCCCCAGTGTTATAGAAGTGGCTCACTATGTCTAAACAATTTTCATAAGCAGTATATTTTATGCCAAATACATGCTTTCTCTCTGGGAGTCTAGAATTTTAGTACCTGCCAGGCAGAGACTGCCATATGATCAACATCTAATAAAATTTGTGGGTTCTGAGCCTCCAACAAGCTTCTATGATTGGCACAATTTCACACACTTTGTCACAACTCATTGATGGGAGAATTAAACATGTTCTAAGTGACTCTGCGTGGAGAGGACCCTTGGAAGTTTGTACCTGGTTTTACCCACACTTCACCTTTTGTACCTTGTCCTTCTGCTCATTTTTTGTAGCCTGTCACTGCAATAAATCACAGATGTGCGTACAATTGTGCGTTCTATGAATACTCTGAGCAAATTGTTGAACCAATGAGTTGTCTTAGGGACTCTGTCATTCTCTTCACTTTCCATTCTCATTTGAACCTCCTCCTTTAAGTTTGTCATTCCACTGTCTCTGTGGAATCCACTCTTGTCACAGTCCCTCATGACTTCCCAGTTGCACAGTTCAAAGGTCATTTCTACCTCTCAGCAGCTTTTGAATCAAGTCATCATATTCTCCCTTTTGAGTTGCTTTCTTTTTTTGGTTTTTAGAGCAGCAGATGGTCTGGCTTTTTTCTGCTCTACTGGCATGTCCTTTTCAGTCTCCTTTGCTCTGCTTCCTAAACTTTACAGTAGAGGTATTTCTTATTATACCAGTATTCTTGGTGCACTGAGTGAGCACCTAATTCTGATGATTCAAAAAGGAAAAGAGAAATTAGAAGTAATATAAAGGAAGAGTAGACAATTTTTTTTCAGAGTTTTGCTGTAAGGGGAATACAACTGAGGTGCTGCATGGAGAGAGAAATGGGGCCAAGAAAATGTTTTTAGGGTAGGAGAAATTATATATTTGAATGCTGAAAAGAGTAATTCATTAAAGAGGAGGGGAAGACAGGATCCAGGAGAGAGGGTGAGAATTAAAGGCACCCAGGGAACAAGCAGAAGGTCAACGATAGACAGAAGGAGCAGAAATGCCATCTGCAATTAACAGAAAGGAAAGCAGAATACATGGGCCCCTTTGCTTCTGGATTTGTTGAGATGGTGGGAACTTGAGCGCTTCAGGGTCCTTCAGTTTTGTCACTGAAAGAAGTGAACTGTGGACTGCAGATCTGAGGATCAATGGGATGATGGAAGTAAAGCAAGCTACAGAACTTGGCAGCAGATGAAACGTGGTGACTGAAGGTTGTATAGATTTCCACCCACCTTTCCATTCTTCTGTTGGAGACACTTCCCAACTGGATGTCAGTGGATCTTCTTTGTTACTGATAAATCTGTTACAACTAGTTTATCAATCCCACAGATATCAGTTCAAATTTTCCTAATTGCTAGTTTGCAATCTACAATATGCAATATTTTGTAGACACATTTCAATATACTCTGAGAAGGGTAGGCTCATCTACTTTTACTGTACGTTATTTGATTTAGACCTTACTTGGCTAAAAAAAAAAAATTCTCGAAGATGCTAGAGTTTGAAGGAATTTGGAGCTCTCCAGATGGGCATGCAAGAAAGGAGGAAGATACTGGCATATTCAGGCCTGAGGGTCAGAGAGATGACCCGAGCTGGTACGAAAACTCTCTCTGAGTCATTTACTTATAGGTAGTCATTAAAACTGTGAGAGTAAGGCTTTGAGTAAGACTACAGTGGAACTGGCTAAAGCCTCATGGACCTTCTTATTTACTGACTGAGGAGAAAGGAACAAACCTGTAACGAAATCAGAAAAGGGGAATCTGAAGAGGTAAGTGGAGACCCAGAAAAGTGCAGGGAAGGTAGTATTTTAAGAAGGAGGGAATGGTCAAACACTTAGAATAGCTTGAGGGTTATGTTTGATGAGGTGTTAAAAGTCATTGGATTTATGCTCCAGAGGGCCATTCCTGACACAAAAACAATAGCAGCAAAGTCATGGTGAAGGAAGCCACACTGCAGTGGGTGAAGGCTGTGCTTTTCAAAATGAGATGCTAGTACCACTTGGCTGGATGGACACTCTCCAAGCATACGGAAGCAAATAGAAACAATGCTGTAAGAATTCTATGAAGCAGACAAGAGGGAGAAAGATGGAAGCTGAAGGGGAGATGTTGGTTGAAGGAGAGGTATGTTTTGAATGGGACAGACTTGAACACTATTCAAAGCTGTTGGGAAGAATATGGTTTAAGTAACTGATAATGTAAGACTCTTGAAAAACTGGCAGGGGATAGGAATGCTAGCATGGGTAGAAGGCTTGTCTTGGTTGGGAAGAGGGACAATCCTTCCATTGAATTGGAAGAGAGGGAGAGAGAATGAGTGCAGATGGATGTAGGTGTGTACAGTAGTCCCCCCTTATCTGCAGGGGATATGTTCCAAGATCCCCAGTGAGTTCCTGAAGCTGAAGATAGTACTGAACACTACATATACTGTGTTTTTTTCTATACTTACCTATGATAAAGTGTAATTTGTAAATTAGGTACAGTAAGAGATTAACAGCAATGACTAATAATAAAATAGAACAATTATAACATTATACTGTAATAAAAGGTAAGTGAATAATGCATTATTAAGTAAAATAAGGGTTACTTGAACATAAACACTGTGGTACTGAGACAGTCTATCTGATAACAGAGATGACTACTAAGTGATTAAGGGTGGATAGCGTACACAGCGCAGCAACACTAGACACACAGCGCAGCAACACTAGACAAAGGGATGATTTACTCACAGGTGGGATGCGGTGGGATTGGCACAGGATGGCATCACACTGCTCAGCCTGGTGCATAATTTTAAAGTGAGGTGGCACAAGATTTCATCACAGTACTCAGAATGGTGGACAATTTAAAACATGAATTGTTTATTTTTGGAATTTCTCATTTAATACTTGGGTTGACGTCTGGTAATGAAAACTTGGAAAGCAAGGATAAGGGAGGACTACTGTATAACTTCATATATTTTCTTCTCAAATGTGTTTTGTGCAATGGGGTTGAGCTTGAGATGCTTGAGATGCATCAGTGAATGACACCAGCAAAGATCTCATGGATTTTACATGTTAATGTGGCTGCCGTGTTTAATGGTCAAGCAATTGATATGAGGAAGCCGGCAGTGAGTTGGAGAGGCCCAAAGGAACGCCTGCAATCTTAGAGAATTTACAGATTCTTAGAGAACATTAGAGAATTTATGTCTCTGAGAGTTCAACGTATCAGTTAGATTAAATTTAATTAAAATACAGAGACTCTGATACTATATACAAGAACCTTGTCATTGAGAGCAGGCCAGAGAAACTTGCCCTGCTTGGGGGGAATATTGTTGAGGCCCTTTTGAAGTTGACATCTGTGTTTTTATGGAAAGATCATTGGTGTGAAGTTGCACACCTCTCTCCCGCTGAGTGTGGCTCCTGTGCATGGGTATAAAGAAAGCGGAGGAAGGCTCACTAGAAGACTCTTCCAATTAGACCTATTTTCCTCCATGTGCATATGGAGCCAATTTTATTTCTAATACTTGTTTATGTTTTATCTCTCCTTTTTCTTGAGTTCACTTGACAAAAGATTATGTATTTTATTGCTATGTTCAAATAATGGTCTTTCTTTCCCTTTTATCTCATTATATTTTGGGTTTTTTTTTTACACTGGTGAAATAATGTAGGTGACACAATTTCCATGTAGCAGAATCAATTAAGATTATATTTATGTCTTTACATGTGATTAAATTTTATAATTATTCCATAGAGAGATATTTAAAAATAATGTATATTGTTTATAGGGTTAAAACTTTGAACCTATTAGAAATTCAGTAAGTATTTGCTATACTAAGGATCACATTAGCTCATAGAAATATAGAACTAGATAGTTAGGATCCCTGTCCTGATGGAACCTAATCTTCTAGTGGAAGAGATCAGGGAGAAAGAAAAGTACATATCGACCCTAGCCGGTTGGCTCAGCGGTAGAGCATTGGCCTGGCGTGCAGGAGTCCCGGGTTCGATTCCCAGCCAGGGCACACAGGAGAAGCATCCATCTGCTTCTCCACCCCTCCCCCTCTCCTTCCTCTCTGTCTCTCTCTTCCCCTCCTGCAGCCGAGGCTCCATTGGAGTCAAGATGGCCCGGGCACTGAGGATGACTCTGTGGCCTCTGCCTCAGGCACTAGAATGGCTCTGGATGCTACAGAGCGACGCCCCAGAGGGGCAGAGCATCGCCTCCTGGTGGGCATGCCGGGTGGATCCTGGTTGGGTGCATGCAGGAGTCTGTCTGACTGCCTCCCCGTTTCCAGCTTCAGAAAAAGAAAAAAAGAAAAAAAGAAGAAAAGAAAAGTACATATCAAATAAAAATATATATAAGATGCTGCAAGTGTTATGAAAGAAGTAAGAATTGAAATAGAAGAACCAGGCTGCGCTTGGTTTGGAGGAAGTAGTCAGGAAAAGCCATCCAGAGGAGCAAATACCCAGGCAAGTCATCCTAAGGATGACAAGCTGTTAGTAGGTAAAAGTTTGGAAGGAATGCATTCCTTGGAGAGAGAATGGGAGAGAAAGAAGGAGCTAGGGGTATGTGCAGGGGAGGGATTCTGATGAGAAGTCATGAACCTCAGGTTGGACAGGGAAGGAAGATATAAATAATGGGGAGAAAGGGTGCCAGCATTTTGGAAGTCTCTAAAGAGCTGGAGGGTCTGTGAGTTAGTGAGCTAGAGAAAAGGTGGCAGACATTGCAGGATATTTAAGTGCAAGATTTTAGAGATAATGCAGATTTTGGTGACAGTATCTGAGATGGGACCTGGGAAGTATGTGACTAAGTTAGACTGGAGCAGAAGACATTGGCAATGAAGTAAGAATCCAGGGGTGTGGAACACTGAAAAGTTTATCTGTGCGAATGTCGTTGTATGACTTTGGGCTCAGAGGAAACCTGGAGGCGCAAACAAGCTTATTGCACATAGTATCAGATTGTCTGTATTTTAATTAATTTTAACCTAGTTAATTGTTAAATTTTTGGAGACATGTTCAGTTCTTTTGTGATTGTGATTTTTGTGCTTTATGCAGTCAATTCTCATTATTTGCGATAGTTATGTTCTGAAAGTCATCCTGAAGACTGAATTAGCAAATACTGAGTTAACTGCTAGGAGAAATGATAAGTTAGGTTCCTGCAAGCCTCTGGTCATATTTTCATCAACCAATCAACATATTATCTTGTTTTAGGTGTGTTCCTTTTTTAAAGACTTATCCAATATTTGCTGTTGATTCATTAACATTGAACTCACGGCCTATAGCTCGATAACTCACGTCTGAATGGACCTTATCTAACACGTATCTGCTCCATAGGCATATTCACCCTTCCTGCACTTACGAACATTAGCGCCACTTCAGTACTATGCTGGGGGTCATTTTAAACAGTGAACTCTCCAACAAAAAGCACAAAAGTGTGGCAAAACATGACACTAACTAGATCATGAAAAAGAGACTTGTGTATGGTACGACTGCTGAAAAGAGAAGGCAGGGAGGAGCAGAGCCATGCTAGACCTCAGCTGACAAATGCACACCTCCTGACTAAGTATTTTTGCCTCTCTGTGCATGTCTGTGAATGACAAGAAACATGCCACAAGTATTGATTTTAGAGTTACAAGTAAATTTTATCAAGTAGGCAAATTTATAAATACGGACTCTGTGAATAAAAAGAAACAATTGCATATTGTGAATTTACTGTTTGATTCATGATTATGCTATTGTCAACAAGGTTTTACAATTTTGGAAGATAAAATGAACCACCTGACCCAAAATAAAACTTTCTGTTTCAAATTTTATTTTGGTGTGCGCTTATATGGCTATTCTTTGTTTTGTTCTGTTTGTTGGCTTGTTTGTATTTTTTATTTCCTGGAACAACTTTCTCCCTCTATAGCTGAATTTTGTTTCTTGAAACAATCTAAGAATCACGGCCATAAAATAAACGTAACTAACAGCAGTTGTTGTCATTCTTTTGACTAATTTTATTTGTGCCGCCTTCTATTTTGATTTTCGAACTTCTAGGTTTTTTGAGATTTCTTCTTCCTTGCCCTGTGCTGTGTTGATCAAAATTTACTTGTTTTTCTTTTCTTTCTGTAATCATTTGAAAGTTGTAAGTCATAATTCTTTTCTACTAGTGATGACTCCAGCACTTGATTGCTGTTGTTTTTATCAAACAGGAGTAGATGTAAAAAAAAATAGTATAAAACATGAGGCGATAAAGAATAATACAATAAACACTCTAGTACCAGTCACTGAATTTGATAGATAGAACATTTCCATTAAAATTGAATTGCCCTGTGCCTGCCCCATTCTAATTTCTTCATCTATCTATCATCATCATCTCCTTCCAGCCAGCCTCTTCTTACATCTCAAAATTAAAAGAAAGTGAGCAAGAGACATAACAGGCACCTCAAACAGAAGAAAATAAAGATTTTGAGGACAATCTGATATTGTTTAGTAAAGGTGAAGATGCTCAGACCTTATACCCCAGCAACTTTTTCTTGAGAACACACCCTGAACCATTTCAGGGTGTTTGATAAAAACACACCTAGCTACCATTTCCCTCAGAGGTAGCTAGCTTAAATGTTGTGCTAGACCATTCTTCTGTTTCTGTTCTTCATTTTACCATGGATACTTATACGCCTAAACAACATGCTTTTTCATATTGCATGTTTTCAACTTTTTATCAATGGAATCAAACTCCAGGTATTTATTGGTCTATGACTTGCTTTTCTTCACTACCATTATGTTGAGATTTGTCCAAGTTGATACATTTAACTGTTCATTTTAACTAAAAAATTGAATTACACAACTGATTTATCCAATCTACTACTGTTGGAAATTTGTCTTGTTTTGTTTTGTTTGACAATGCTATAAACATTCTTGTATAAATCTCCTGCAGTGCAGGTATAATGGTTCAGGGTGTGTTCTCAAGAAAAAGTTGCTGGGGTATAAGGTCTGAGCATCTTCACCTTTACTAAACAATATCAGATTGTCCTCAAAATCTTTATTTTCTTCTGTTTGAGGTGCCTGTTATGTCTCTTGCTCACTTTCTTTTAATTTTGAGATGTAAGAAGAGGCTGGCTGGAAGGAGATGATGATGATAGATAGATGATAGATAGATATTCTAACCTTTTGGGTAAGTTATATGTGTTGCAAATATCTTCTCTGAGTTTTTATATTGAGTTTTCATTCTTTTTGATGTCTTTTTAAGAATTTTTATTTTATACACATTTACATAAAAATCCTATTGTAATTAACTTAATTATATTAACTCTATGATGGAGGTACTATCATCAATCGCACATTCTTTTGAGGAAAGAGAGTCAGAGAGTATAAGTAATTCACACTGGTAGCAAGTGACAGAGGCAGGATTCAAACCCTGGGCATTAGTTGCAGGCGTCCCCAACCACATGCAGCCCCCTGAGGCCATTTATCTGGCCCCCCACCACACTTCCGGAAGGGCCACCTCTTTCATTGGTGGTGAGAGGAGCACTTATGAGGCGGCCCTCCAACAGTGTGAGGGACAGTGAACTGGCCCTCTGTGTAAAAAGTTTGGGGACCCCTGTTAGAGTGTGAGATCCCATCTTTATCCTATGCTGCTCCTCTATGATCAACAGAAAAAAAATGAACTTTAATATATCCAAACTTACAATTTTTTTCTTCATTGATTAAACTTTATATAGCTTGTTTAAGAACATTTTCCTTTTTCTGATATAATAAACATGGTTCTCAGGACCATCATTTGAGATTTTTTATACTTTTGCTTTCCACAATCAAATTTTAAATCCATTGACAACTGTGTGTGTGAATATGTGTGCACATGTGAGCAGTAAAGGATTTAATTTTATTTTTCCCATAAACACACTTAATTGTTAAAATGTTAATCATTCCCTCTGATGTATAATATCATCTCTGTAATAAACATAGAATACAAATGACAAGACATAAGTGAATTAAGCATTGAACACTAAAACATGAAATAGAAAAAAGCAATAACATATAAACATGAAACACTTAAGAATAACTTTAACAAAGAAATATGTGATAGAATTGTATGATAAAATCTCCAAACACTGGTGAGGGAAATTAGAGAAGAACTAAATAAAAAAAAGAGATAAACCATTTTTAAGGATCAGGGGATTCAATGTTATTAATTTTTAAATTCTTCCCAAATAGATATACAGATTAAAAATAAAGTCAGTCAATATTGCAACTATCAGTTTTGTGGAACGTCACAGCCAGTACTTAATTTTCTTTTCTTTTTTTACATTTCTTTTTTTTTTAGATAACTGTAAGTTTGTTTGTTTGTTTTTTGTATTTTTCTGAAGCTGGAAACCGGGAGAGACAGTCAGACAGACTCCCACATGCGCCCGACCGGGATCCACCCAGCACGCCCACCAGGGGGCGATGCTCTGCCCCTCCGGGGCGTCGCTCTGTTGTGACCAGAGCCACTCTAGCGCCTGGGGCAGAGGCCAAGGAGCCATTCCCAGCGCCCGGGCCATCTTTGCTCCAATGGAGCCTCGCTGTGGGAGAAGAAGAGAGAGTCAGAGAGGAAGGAGAGGGGGAGGGGTGGAGAAGCAGATGGATGCTTCTCCTGTGTGCCCTGGCCGGGAATCGAACCCGGGACTTCTGCACGCCAGGCCGATGCTCTACCACTGAGCCAACTGGCCAGGGCTACATTTCTTTTTTTAAGCAAGAGGTGGGAGGCAGAGAGACAGACTCTGGCATACACCCCAACTAAGATCCACCTGGCAAACCCCCTACCAGGGAATATTGGGACCGCTGCTCTGTTGCCATGAAGCCATCTTCAACGCCCAGGGCCAACTTGCTCGAACCAGTCCAGCCATAGTTGCAAGAGGGGAAGAAAGATAGAGAGAGAGAGAGAGAGAGAGAGAGAGAGAGAAGGGAGAGGGGGAGGAGTGGAGAAGGCAATGGTCCCTTCTCCTGTATGCCCTGACCAGAAATCAAACCCGGGATTCCACACACCAGGCAACACTCTACTGCTAAGCCAATTGGTCAGGGTCCTAAATTTTATTTTCAATGTTTTTTGGCTACTTATGATTTCTATCTACTCTTGACAGTTTATAGAAATACAATTAAATTGTTTTGAGTTTGTTCAATAAACTGACTAAACTCTTTTTCATTCTAGTAATATATGTGTAGATTTGGAGTAAGTTTCTACAGACAATCATACAGGATTGGGCAAAAGTAGATCTCAAGTAATTAATAAATAAAACAAGAATAAACTCTGTTTCACCTATTCACAGCTATAATTACTTTTGCCCCACACTGTTTTAGCTTTAATTATGATAGATTTCTTTTTTTTTCTTCTAATCCTTATGCTTTCTAGTTCTTTGTTGCCTTATTTCACTAGATAATATTGAATACAAGTGATGATAATAGGGTTTCTTCTCCTGTTCTTAAGCACTGTAAAATTTTCACACGAAAATAAGTGTTTGTTATCCTCAGTCCTTTCTTCCTTTCCCTTAAGATACTGTTTATCAAATGAATGCAATTTCTTTCTATTCCTAATTTCTTCAGAAGTTTTTTTCAGCAAATACAGTAAATGTGAACTTAGTTTTAGGTATCCCCCTTTTTTTAGAGGGAGGGGGACAAACAAGGACAAACAGGAATAGAGAGAGATGAGAAGCATTAATTCTTTGTTGCAACACCTTAGTTGTTTATTGATTGCTTTCTCCTATGTGCCTTGACTGGAGGGCTCCAGCAGAGTGAGTGACTTTTTGCTCAAGCCAGCGATCTAGCAACCTTGGGCTTCAAGCCAGCGACCTTTGGGCTCAAGCCAGCGACCATGGGGTCATGTCTATTACTCTGTGCTCAAGCCAGCGACCCCATGCTCAAGCTGGTGAGCCCACGCTCAAACCAGCAACCTCAAGGTTTTGAACCCAGGGCCTCAGCATCCCAGGCCAATGCTCTATTCACTGTGCCACTACCTGGTCCGGCATATGCAGCATCCTTCTTAAATCTATTGAGATATTTTAATATTTTTTTCTTTTTCTTTTTTTAAGTGAGAGGAGAGGAAATAGAGACAGACTCCCACATGTGCCCCAACCCATATCCACCCAGCAACCCCAGTCAAGGCCTATTTTTTTCTTTTTAAATTGTTTCCCTTTAATTATTTTTCCTCTCATGCTCTTCTTTTTTTTATTTAGATCTAAGTTTCCAATCCATAATATTTTCCTTCTCGCTAAAGAACTTCTTTTAACATTTCTTTCAAGTTCTAGTCACAATGAATTTCTTCAATTTATGTGTTTGAAGTTTTATAGAAAATGGAATTCCTGGTTGGTGTTTTTTTTTTCTTCTTCTTCTTTCAACATTTTAAATATTTCACTTCCCTCTCTACTTACATGGTTTTTCAGGAGAAGTCAGTTATTATTCTCATCTTTGTTCTTTATAGGAAAAGTAATTTTATTTTCCCCCCTGGCTTCTGTCAAGATTTTTTTTTTTTTTTTTTTTTTTTATAATTTTATTTTTTTAATGGGGTGACATCAATAAATCAGGATACATATATTCAAAGATAACAAGTCCAGGTTATCTTGTCGTTCAATTATGTTGCATACCCACCACCCAAAGTCAGATTGTCCTCTGTCACCTTCTATCTTGTTTTCTTTGTGCCCCTCCCCACCCCCTATCCCTCTCCCATTCCCCCCTCCCCCCCGTAACCACCACACTCTTGTCAATGTCTCTTAGTTTCAGTATTATGTCCCACCTACGTATGGAATAATACAGTTCCTGGTTTTTTCTGATTTACTTATTTCGCTTCGTATCATGCTATCAAGATCCCACCATTTTGCTGTAAATGTTCCGATGTCATCATTTCTTATGGCTGAGTAGTATTCCATAGTGTATATGTGCCACATCTTCTTTATCCAGTCATCTATTGATGGGCTTTTTGGTTGTTTCCATGTCCTGGCCACTGTGAACAATGCTGCAATAAACATGGGGCTGCATGTGTCTTTACGTATCAATGCTTCTGAGTTTTGGGGATATATACCCAGTAGAGGGATTGCTGGGTCATAAGGCAGTTCTATTTGCAGTTTTTTGAGGAACCACCATACTTTCTTCCATAATGGTTGTACTACTTTACATTCCCACCAACAGTGGATGAGGGTTCCTTTTTCTTCACAGCCTCTCCAACATTTGCTATCACCTGACTTGCTAATAACAGCTAATCGAACAGGTGTGAGGTGGTATCTCATTGCCGTTTTGATTTGCATTTCTCTAATAGCTAAAGAAGATGAGCATCTTTTCATATATCTGTTGGCCATTTGTATTTCTTCCTGGGAGAAGTGTCTATTCATATCCTCTTCCCATTTTTTTATTGGATTGTTTGTTTGTTTGTTGTTGAGTTTTATGAGTTCTTTGTATATTTTGGATATTAGGCCCTTATCTGAGCTGTTGTTTGAAAATATCATTTCCCATTTAGTTGGCTTTCTGTTTATTTTGTTATCAGTTTCTCTTGCTGAGCAAAAACTTCTTAGTCTGATGTAGTCCCATTCATTAATTTTTGCCTTCACTTCTCTTGCCATTGGAGTCAAATTCATAAAATGCTCTTTAAAACCCAGGTCCATGAGTTGAGTACCTATGTCTTCTTCTATGTACTTAATTGTTTCAGGTCTTATGTTTAGATCTTTGATCCATTTTGAGTTAATTTTTGTACAGGGAGAGAGACTGTAGTCCAGTTTCATTCTTTTGCATGTGGCTTTCCAGTTTTCCCAGCACCATTTATTGAAGAGGCTTTCTTTTCTCCATTGTGTGTTGTTGGCCCCTTTATCAAAAATTATTTGACTATATATATGTGGTTTTATTTCTGGACTTTCTATTCTGTTCCATTGGTCTGAGTGTCTATTTTTCTGCCAATACCATGCTGTTTTGATTGTCGTGGCCCTATAATAGAGTTTGAAGTCAGGTATTGTTATGCCCCCAGCTTCATTCTTTTTCTTTAGGATTGCTTTGGCTATTCGGGGTTTTTTATAGTTCCATATAAATGTGATGATTTTTTGCTCTATTTCTTTAAAAAACGTCATTGGAAGTTTGATGGGAATTGCATTAAATTTGTATATTGCTTTGGGTAATATAGCCATCTTGATTATATTTATTCTTCCTAGCCAAGAACAAGGTATATTCTTCCATCTCATTATATCTTTTTCAATTTCCCTTAACAATGGTTTATAGTTTTCATTATATAAGTCCTTTACATTCTTTGTTATGTTTATTCCTAAGTATTTTATTTTTTTTGTTGCAATCGTGAAGGGGATTATTCTTTTGAGTTCCTTCTCAGTTGTTTCATTGTTGGCATATAGAAAGGCTATTGACTTCTGTATGTTAATTTTGTATCCTGCGACCTTACTGTATTGGCTTATTGTTTCTAGTAGTCTTTTTGTGGATTCTTTGGGGTTTTCGATGTATAGGATCATATCATCTGCAAAAAGTGATACCTTTACTTCTTCTTTTCCGATATGGATGCCTTTTATTTCTTTGTCTTGTCTGATTGCTGTGGCGAGAACCTCTAGTACCACATTAAATAAGAGTGGAGAGAGTGGACAACCCTGTCTTGTTCCTGATTTAAGGGGGAAAGCCTTCAGTTTAGTGCCATTTAATATGATGTTAGCTGATGGTTTATCATATATGGCCTTTATCATGTTGAGATATTTTCCTTCTATACCCATTTTGTTGAGAGTCTTAAACATAAAATTGTGTTGTATTTTATCGAAAGCCTTTTCTGCATCTATTGATAAGATCATGTGTTTTTTGTTCTTTGTTTTGTTGATATGGTGTATTACATTAACCGTTTTGCGTATGTTGAACCATCCTTGAGATTCTGGGATGAATCCCACTTGATCATGATGTATTATTTTTTTAATATGTTGTTGTATTCGATTTGCTAGTATTTTGTTTAGTATTTTAGCATCTGTATTCATTAGAGATATTGGTCTGTAGTTTTCTTTTTTTGTGCCATCCTTGCCTGGTTTTGGGATGAGGGTTATGTTGGCCTCATAAAATGTGTTTGGAAGTATTGCTTCTTCTTCAATTTTTTGGAAGACTTTGAGTAGAATAGGAACCAAGTCTTCTTTGAATGTTTGATAAAATTCGCTGGTATAGCCGTCAGGGCCTGGACTTTTATTTTTGGGGAGGTTTTTAATGGTTTTTTCTATTTCTTCTCTACTGATAGGTCTGTTTAGGCTTTCTGCTTCTTCTTGACTCAGTCTAGGAAGGTTGTATTTTTCTAGGAATTTATCCATTTCTTCTAGGTTGTTGAATTTAGTGGCATAAAGTTTTTCATAGTATTCTGCAATAATTCTTTGTATATCTACAGTGTCCGTGGTGATTTCTCCTCTTTCATTTTGGATTTTGTTTATATGAGTTCTTTCTCTTTTTTCCTTGGTAAGTCTTGCCAAGGGTTTGTCAATTTTGTTGATCTTTTCAAAGAACCAGCTCCTTGTTCTATTAATTTTTTCTATAGTTTTTCTGTTCTCTAATTCATTTATTTCTGCTCTGATTTTTATTATTTCCTTTCTTCGGCTGGTTTTGGGTTGTCTTTGTTCTTCTTTTTCTAGTTCCTTAAGGTGGGAAGTTAAGTGGTTCACTTGGGCTCTCTCTTGTTTGTTCATATATGCCTGAAGCGATATGAACTTCCCTCTTATCACTGCTTTTGCTGCATCCCATAGATTCTGATATGTCGTATTGTCATTTTCATTAGTCTGTATATATCTTTTGATCTCTGCACTTATTTCTTCTTTGACCCATTCATTTTTTAAAAGTATGTTGTTTAGTTTCCACATTTTTGTGGGATTTTTTTCCTCTTTTTTGCAGTTGAATTCTAGTTTCAAGGCTTTATGATCAGAAAATATGCTTGGTACAACTTCAATTTTTCTGAATTTGCTGATGTTGTTTTTGTGGCCCAACATATGGTCAATTCTTGAGAATGATCCATGTACACTGGAGAAAAATGTATACTCAGTCACTTTGGGATGAAATGTCCTGTAGATGTCTATCATATCCAGGTGCTCTAGTGTTTTGTTTAAGGCCACTATGTCTTTGTTGATTCTCTGTTTGGATGACCGATCTAGAGCCGTCAGCGGTGTATTGAGGTCTCCAAGTATGATTGTATTTTTGTCAGTTTTTGTTTTAAGATCAATAAGTAGCTGTCTTATATATTTTGGTGCTCCTTGGTTTGGTGCATATATATTAAGAATTGTTATGTCTTCTTGATTCAGTGTCCCCTTAGCCATTATGAAATGGCCATTTTTGTCTCTGAGTATTTTCCTGTCTTGTAGTCAGCATTATCCGATATGAGTATTGCTACACCTGCTTTTTTTTGGATGTTATTTGCTTGGAGTATTGTTTTCCAGCCTTTCACTTTGAATTTGTTTTTATCCTTGTTACTTAGATGAGTTTCCTGTAGGCAGCATACAGTTGGATTTTCTTTTTTAATCCATTCTGCTACTCTGTGCCTTTTTATTGGTGAGTTTAATCCGTTTACATTTAGTGTAATTATTGATACTTGTGAGTTCCCTATTGCCATTTTATATCTTGCTTTCTGTTAGTTTTGTGTCTTGTTTGATCCTTCTCTTTCGTTTTTCTATCTTTTGTTTTTATTTGGTTGTATTCCATACATCTTTCCTCTGTTGCTATCTTTTTTATCTCATGTGCTTCTGTGGTGGTTTTTTCAATGGTGGTTACCTTTGAGTAATGAAAAGGGTCCCTACCCTGTTCATTGTAGCGAACTATTTTGTGAGTACTTTTGCACTCCATCGTCCTTTGCTACTGTTAATCTCCGTCTTCTCCCCCTCTTTCTTTTTGTTGTTGTCACAGTTTAAATTTGGTTTTATTGTGTTCTTCTTGGAGCTTTTACTTGTGGCTCTGTTTTTTTTTGTTCTTTGTATCTGATTGGAGAACCCCCTTTAGTAATTCCTGGAGTGGGGGTTTTCTGATGATAAATTCCCTCATCTTTTCTGTATCTGTGAATGTTTTTATTTCTCCTTCGTATTTGAAGGATAGCTTTGATGGGTATAGTATTCGTGGCTGAAAGTTCCTCTCTTTCAGGACTTTAAATATTGGGGTCCACTCTCTTCTAGCTTGTAGAGTTTCTGCTGAGAAATCTGATGATAATCTAATGGGCCTTCCTTTATATGTTGTATTCTTCTTTTCTCTGGCTGCCTTGAGAATTTTTTCTTTGCTGTTGGTTTGTGTCAATTTCATTATGATATGCCTTGGAGTAGGTTTGTTGGGGTTAAGAAAACTTGGATTTCTGTTTGCTTCTTGAACTTGAGGCTTTAGTTCTTTCCACAGGCTTGGGAAGTTCTCATCTATTATTTGTTTGAGTATGTTCTCCATTCCATTTTCTCTCTCTTCCTCCTCTGATATACCTATTATTCTTATGTTATTCTTTTTGATGGAGTCAGATAATTCTTGTAGGGCTATCTCATTTTTTTTAATTTTTGAGTCTCTTTCTTCTTCTCTCTGTTGTGCCTCAAGTTGCTTGTCTTCTATTTCACTAATCCTCTCTTCTATCTGACCTGTTCTATTAGCTAAGCTTGTTACTTCGTTTTTCAGCTCGTGAATTGAGTTTTTCATCTCTGTTTGATTTGTTTTTATAGTTTCAATTTCCTTGGACATATATTCTTTGTGTTCATGGAGTTGTTTTCTGAGCTCCCTATATTGCCTTTCTGTGTTTTCTTGTATATCTCGGAGGATTTTTAGTATTTCTATCTTGAATTCTCTGTCATTTAGCTCCAAGGTTTCCAATATATTAAATTTTTTCTCCATAGATTTTTCCTCATCTAGCTGTGTTACCTCTCTTTCTTTTGTATCCATGATATTCGATTTTCTCTTCCTTAATGGCATCTGAGGGTGGTTTTGTTGATAGTATTAATGAGATTTAATAAAGAATAAAAAGTTAAAAAAAATAAAAAAAATAAAAAATCGAAAAGAGTTGTTTTTTTTAAAAAAAAATTAATAATGAAATAAAGAAAAATAAAATAAAATAAAAATTTTTAAAAAAAGGAAATTATTCCCCCCCTCCTTTTTTCCTCTCCTCTTCTCTCCCCTCTTTCTTGAGAAAATCTTGTGGTGGACTGTGAGTTATAACAAACAATGCCTGTGATGGAGGGCCTGAATTGGGGAAAAGTAATAAAGGGGCAAAAAAGAAAAAAAGAAAAAAAAAAAAAAAAAAGAAAAAAAGAAAAAAAAAAGAGCGTATGGACCCACAAAAAGCAAATAAGGAAAAAATTTGGGTCAAGAATAAAATGATTTGCTTTTAGGTGTTGGTTGTCTAAGAGTTATGATGAGAGGAATAAGAGGAAAACGGAAAAATGGGGGGACAAATTAAAAACTTACTATTGTATTTAGTGGAACAAGAACTAGATAATATGGAGAGCCAGGGATGGGAGCACTGCTAGTGAGTAAAAAAGGTGAAGTAAAAACCCCCCAAAATGCCACAAACATAGGTTTGAGTCCCAGATAAGATAATTTGTTTGTTATTGAGGTTTGAATGAGAGGAGATGTAAAGGAGAAAGGAAGAAACTAATATAGAGGGAGAAAAGAAAGAGAGAGAGAGAAAAAAAAGAGGGAACCACTAAAAGAAGAAAAAAGAAAGGAGAGAGAGAGAGAGTTAAGGGTTTTGGAGTGCAACCCTCATAGAGAGAAAGGAAGAGAAGAGAAAAGATAATGGGAGATGTAACACTTATGGGTAGTGTAGTTCAAGGAGAGGAGAGAGTAAGACCAGTAGAGAGTTAATCGGCCAAATTGGAGGAGGAAAAAAAAGTATCAAGAATGAAGATAAGAGAAACAAACGAACAAATATAATAAAATGTGATAGGTTATAAAGTCTGCAGATTATTCTTGATTTTGAGAGGTTATCTTCTTGCTTTTTCTTTTCTCTCCCTCTTCCTGGTCGGTGACTCTGTACCCCGGGTTCTGCCCCTTTGGCACGCTCAGGTAGAGGCTTGCAGTTGATAAGTCTCTATGGCAATGTCATGTATTGTGCTTTAGTCTCGTGGGAGTCGAGGCTCATTAGCATTTATAGGCTCCGACAGTGAGAGAGTCCGTGTTCCTGGAGCCTTTCTCCTAGTCTTTCCTTCCTCAATTAGTAGCCTGATAATCCGGCTATGGGGTTGCTGCTGCCTCTGCCTGGATAGTAAGAGGCTCAAAGAGCTGGCAACTCCCCACTCTATTTCCACTCAGCACAGGGCTCTGGGTAAGGCTCAGTCAGTCAGAGCTGCTAGCATAATCAGGCGGGCTTTCCGCCCACTCAAAGACCCCTGGCTCTGCCACTCTGTCCGGTAACACAAGCGGGCGCCCACTTCTGGGGGGCGCTTGGAGGAAACTCTCACTCACTGTCTGCGACCAGGATATCCAGCCAGCAGTCTCACGCTCTGAGTAAAACCCCCAACCGCAGGGAAAAGTTGCAGCGTTGGAATTGAGTCTCGCTCCGTCCCCGTGCGCGGCTTTTGCAAGGCGCTGGGGCGGCTCGAGATTCCGCTTTGGCCCACACAAAGGCCCCTGACTCTGCCCCTCTCTGCGATAACACGGGCGCGCACTGCGGAGGCACTCGGAGGAATCGCTCACTCCTTATCTGCGCGCGCACACCAGGATATGAGGCCGGCCGCGGTTCCCTCTGAGTGAAACCCTCACCAGCACGGAAAATCTCCACCGTTGGAAGTAGTTCTCACTCCCTCCCGTGTGTGGCTTTCCCAGGGCGCTGGGGCTGCCCAGGGACTCTGTCCTCGGCCCACAGAAAGGCCTCTGACCCTGCCTCTCCGTGGGGCAACACGGGCACCCACTCTCGGGGCTTAGGAAGAAATTCTCGCCCACTAACTGCGCACCGACCAGGAGACCGGGTAAAATGGCCGCTCCGCTTATCTTTCTTTGTTTGGGTTTGGCGCGAGTGTTAGCTTGTATTGCCCGGGTTGCCACAGGATCAGATTTTCCTTGGCTTGGATCTGTGTGCCACAGCCTGGTTCGGCCGTTTGTGCCGCGGCGGCCTGGATCTATTCACCCCCTTTGCCCGCCTCAGTTTCTATATTCACAGTTACCAGAGAAAGCCGCCCTGTTTAGGTTAGTGAGGAAGGCGGAGCATTTCTTACTCCCTTTTTCCTTCGGGGTTTGGTTATATATTTAGCCAATTTTTCACTCAATCATACCTTTGGGTGTATTGCGAAGCATCTGGAAGCTCCAAGTATAGGTTTTTCTGTTTCTGGTTGAAGATCTTGTTGAGTTTTGGGGGAGATTTATCGGTATCGCTTCCTACCCCGCCATTACTCTGACGTCATCCTGAAGATTTTTTTTATCTTTGATTTTCTTCAGTTTTTATATGTGTCTATGTGTAGTGTTTTTTTGTTTTGTTTTCATTATTCCTGTTTAATGTTTTCTAGGCTTCCTAAATCTGTGTGTTATGGTATCTGACATGAATTTGCAGAAATTCTTTATCAGTTTCTCTTCAAATATTTCTTCCATTCTTTTTAATCTTTTCTTTCTGGTATTCCCATCAGGGGTATGTTACACTTTTTCAAACTGCAGTCGGACCTGACTGGTGGGCTCAGCTGTAAAGAGTCAGCCCGGCAGGTGGAAGTCCCATGTTCAATTCCTGGTCAGGGCACACAGGAGAAGTGACCACAGCTTCCCTACTCCTCCTCCCCCTTACCCTTCTGTAGCCATGGCTCAAATACTTTGAGCAAAAGTTGGCCCCAGGCACTGAGGATGGCTCCATGGCCTCTGCCTTAGGCATTAAAATAGCTTGGTTGCTGAGCAACAGAGCAGTGGCCCCAGATGGACAGAAGATTGCAAGGTTGGGGTGCTTGCCGGGTAGATTCCGTTCAGGGTGTATGCAGGAGTCTGTCTCTTTGCCTCCCCACTTCTCATTTAATTATAAAAAGGAAAGAAAAGAAAAGAAACTGCAGTCAATAACCTTCGTAATGTGATGATGAGGAGAGAAAACTTTCTATAGGCCTATATTAGGTCTCAGTCTTTTAATGAGCCTGTGTCTGGACTGTGAATGGGACAGTGTTTCTTACTTTCCCCCTCACTTAGATGGGACAGGATGACTAGAGGGGCCTGGAGAGGTGCATTTTCCTTCCTCCAGGTCAGTTAGGCTTGGATAAAACTCCAGTGGCTTAGGTGCTGGTTAAACAGTTGCTCTTCAGGGCAGGCTCTGTTAAGCCCGGGAGGCTCTGGTGTACTTCACAATGAGTATGCTTCTGTCCCTCTGCTGGCAGTGCAGGGGGATTTTCCTTCATCCTCACTGTGAAAATGAGAGGAGTTCTAGAAGCTGAAGCTCACAGAAGTGTGTTCTTCCCCCAGACTGTGTCCCTCTGGAGTTTTTAACTCTTTCACTCTCCGTCTTAGGTACTCTGAGCCTCCAACAATGTATCGATTTCAGTTGATACCACTGAACTGGCTGCTACAGAAGTTTCTGGTCCTGTAAGTTGTGACTCTCTCTACCTGCCTGTTTCTCCAATATTTAGGGATGCAATTCTCTGATGGATTATGAAGAATTGTTGATTTTCAGTTTGTTCAATTTTTAACTTTACTTATTATTAGAACAGAGTAATATTTTCCAAGTTCTCTACATGCTAGACCAGAAACTAGATTCTTTTAATCTGTTTATATAGTAAGTTTTATTAATCTAATTTAATGTAATTAAATGATATAAATATATAACTTTATAAATGAGACAATATATATAACTTTATCGTTATATAATGTTATATCTATAAAGTTATATCTATATACAGGGTAGGGCAAATATACATTACAGTTGTTCGTATGAAAATAATACAGGCCCTGGACGTTTGGCTCAGTGGTGGAGTGTCAGCCCGGTGTGTGGATGTCCCAGGTTCAATTCCTGGTCAGGGCACACAGGAGAAGTGACTATCTGCTTCTCCACTTCTCTCCCTCCCCCTTCTCTCTCTCTCTTCCCCTTCTGCAGCTATGGCTTGATTGGTTTGAGTGCATTGGTCTTGGGTGCTGAGGATGGCTCTGTGAAGCCTCTGTCTCAGGCACTAAAAATAGCTTGGCTGCAATCATAGCCTCAGATGGACAGAGCTTTGGCCCCAAATGGGGGTTGCCAGGTAGATCTTGGTTGGAGCACATGCAGAAGTCTGTCTCTCTATCTTCCCTCCTTTCACTTGGAAAAAAAAAAAGAAAAAAAAAAAGAAAAGAGCACACAGTTACTTAATAGTATAAGTATAAACTCTGTTTTTCATATACTCACAACTATAAACCTACTTTGCCCAACCTTGTAATTACCAACCGTCTATTCCTAGAATAAATCCAACTTGGTCATGATGTGTTGTTATCTTTATTCTACTCTGCTCAGTTTGGTTTGCTAAGGTTTTCTTTCAAATTTTATACACATATTTGTTAGTGAGACTATCCTGGAAATTTCCATTCCCTGAGCATCTTGTTTAGTTTTGTGACATGATTATAATCACCTCATAAAGTGTTAGACAATATCCTTTCTTTTCCTTTTCTTTAGAAGAGTATGAGTAATGTTTAAATTATTGTATCTTCAAATGTTTGTTCAAACTTGCCCACTAATCTGTCAGGATCTGGAATTTTCGTTGTGGAGAAGCTTTCAAGGGCTGAACCCTTATCTTTCTGATTATAGGGCCACTCAAGTGTCCTAGCAGTCTTAAGTCAGTGTTGATGCACCATATTTTGGGGAATTGGTTTACTGGTTTCTTTTCTTTTCTTTGCATAAAATTCTCATTTCTTTTTAAATAACTGTAATAGCTAGAGTTATATTTCTTTCTTTATCTTCAGGCTTATTTAGAACTTTTTTAAATAATCCTTAAAGCCTCAAGTTTAGGTAAAAATTCTCAGACACTATCTCTTTCTGCCTATTGTATGTGCTTGGGAGCTATAAAATAGGGAACATTTCTGTAGTAGAAACAGACTAATTAAACACCAAAACATTTTATTCCTTATCCTGGGTACTTAGCTAGACTCTGTTGCTCAACCATCCTTGGAGTTGGGTGTAGCCTTGAGCCTGAGTTCTTGCCCACGGAATATGAGTAGCATGATGTACACTGGCCCATAAAAATCTTACCACTGAATGACTGAACACCCAATTGCTGTGTCACAAACAACCACTGAGATCTAGAGCCTTAAAACAACAACCATTTTATTGTTTCTCATGAAACTGTTAGCTCACTGAGCGGTATTTTGCCAGTCTTGACTGGGCTCAGTTACGCAACTACACTGAGTTCATAAGCTGGATTGAGCTGGAAAGCACAAGATGGTCTCGTTCACATGTCAGGGTCCCTGTTGCTCACTGTGTACTAGGATGCCATTATTCTCCCCACTGTGACCTGTCTGTCCATGTGACACCCCAGCCCTCATAGCCTCTGTGTGGTCTTTCTCTTCAGCTGGATTGCCTGGACACCCTTCCAATGTGACCGTTGGGCTTCAAAATGGGATATGGAGATGCTGCCTGACCTCATAAAACCTGAACTCAGAAACCCCAGAGGGTGGCTTCCATCACAATCTATCAGCTAACACAGTCTGTAGTTCAACTTAGATTCAAGGAGTCGGGAACTAGGTTCTGCCTGTCATGGGTAGGGGGTTTCAAAGTCACAGTGCAGAGGGGCCTGTGCACAGAGAGACAGACATAAATCACTGGGGGCCATTTCTTTATTCTCCCACCCGGCCCTGAATGTTCTCACACAGAATCCTCTTCCCATTGCGCTGACAGGTAATCCAGGTGCTCAAGGAGGCCTGCTGAGCCATGGAATGAAGACAGAAGCGCTTGTTAGAGAGCGCCTCACCTCCAGCCTCCGCCCTCTGGTAGTTGGATGAGGTGTAAGCGAGAGATAAATGTGGGTACTTCAAGGTTCATTTATTAAAGCAGCTAATTGTACCCTAAAAATACAACTTTAAGCTAAATTCTCAGTTTAAGATTTTCAGACCATACTGGGTTCTATGAATCACATTGTGGGACCTATGAGAGGAACATCCTTTGACTATAATAGACTCTCAGGGGGTTTTTCTTTTCACTCAATGCCAAGGTCTGAAATGACCAACTTTCCTTGCTGATTTGTGTGATGTGAGGTGTGGGAAGGTTTAAAGAGGGTAGACAGTGAGGACAATTTTTTCTTCGTTTATCTTTACCTTGAATGTAGCCTTTTGTGGACCCCTACTCTATATGGGTGGGTGAGCTCTGGCATGGTCCCTAATCCCAGCCAATCCTATCCCTAGACCAAGCTGAGACAGCCATCATCACCTCTCCAGCTCCTTTGGATTTGCAAATTCCCTTAGCCCCAAACCATCTAGAGTCTTGCTATCAATTAGTGTTCAGCCTCTGAGAATCCCACACTTTTTTCACTCCCTCATTCTCACATGTAAAAATATGTTATTTTTATTTTCACTAGTATCTTAAATTGTTTTTGGTAAGAAGGTCAGTCTGGTTTTATAAATTTCAATGCTGCCTGAAAAAGAATTTGGCATTTGTTTTCAAAGGCATTTAAATTTATGATAAATTTATTTGTTTCTCACGACTTCTACAGATGCACTCCTCTCATTCTGCTTCTGTGAATTTCCTATTCATGGTTCCTGTTTTTGTTTTGTTTTTAAACACAACTGGACAATAGTACCAAGTGTACTTCCAGAAAAGTCCTGGTGATGTTTCCACTCACTATGATCTCTGGCGGCTAGTTTACATCTCACAACTACTTATAAGATCAAAAGTGACACTACGACCTTTCTCACACACAGGAACCTAATGAACAAGCCTGTTCCTGCCTTCTAGGTCTGTTTTTCAAGTTAAGCAATATCTGTTTCATTCCAATGAACAATCTCCTATTTTCAAGGTAGTCTGCTATGAATTTGTGGTTTATCTGTGTTTCCTTCAATTTAGCATTCTCAACTTTAAGTATATGGCCTCAGCATATACTTAAATCTCATCTGGTTTGAGATCTCCCAGAAGCAGACCCTGAGGTCTTCAAAGAATTCAAAGGTATGTATTTATTTGGAAGGCGATTCCAGAGAGCTGGATCATTCATCAAACCAAACTCTGCATTTTGAAAACACTATTGATATGAACATCCAGAAGGCAGAAAACGTAGTAAGTAAGAATTGCGTTCTTCATTATGGTAAGACATATGCCAAGGACAAAGAGGGTTAAGTGCATAGCACCATAATTTATAATCACCAAAGTAACAAAAATGGTGATGATGATTAATATGAATACTTATTGAGCATTTTCCAGAAGATTTCACTAAATTTAATTAATTTAATCCGCAAAATATCCAGTGAGGTAGAATGCTTCTTCTATTCTTCCTTTACAGAATGACAGATGAAGACCCGGATGGATTACTTAGCTGCCTGGTATCCCACAACTACACTGCTCACAGAAATCAGGGCATCAAAGAACATGTGATACTCCAGTACATTCAGCCTTTAGTATAGTACATTTTCACCAATAAAATAAAAGTTGGTTTTGTATCTCATTTGCATAATCAAGCAATTTTCTTTGACTTGTCATTTGCTTTTCTGATGTTCTTGTTTAATAAAAAAATATCAAATGCTTTTTATTTATTGATTCATATTCATTTTGAAATATCCCCTCATTTTTGTGAGAAGTATAGTAAGCAATGTAGTGAAATTTGATCCCAGGCGCTCTGAAGAGGTCACACTCCTAAATACTATACTGTATCTTGCTTCTCAAGTTTATTCTAGAAATGTAGGTCTGTTGGAGAAAATTTGGAAAATGTAGGAAAGTGGAAAGAAAAGTGTTTCAGTCAAATCACGATCCCTATATAATTTGTGAAATTTGTAAGGCAGGAACTTTCAATCTCTGTTGTAAAAATGAAAGAGCTGTAACTCTAATAAATTGGGAAAGCTACCCAAGGAATTGCACCAAAGAGAAAGAAAGGAAGGAGAGAAGGAAAAGAGGGAGGGAGGAAGCGAGAGAGGGAAGGAGGAAAGAGAGAGGCAGAATCAGGATGTGGACCAGATGTTTTGACATCCAAAGCACTTCATTATTCCAATACCCCTGTTGGCAGAGAGGATTTATTTCAGGAACATGTTATGAGATGTAAGGACAATACCTTAGTACATGTGGGTGTGTGTTGAGTGGTGAGAGCTCATAAATCTTTGCATCTGCACATGGAGTGTGTGGGATTTTTGCTCCAGGTCTTTCCTCGATGGGCTCATGTGACAGAAGCTAGTGTTTACTTTTAACTGTCTCCCTTTCTGCTGGACACTGAAGTAACTGCAAACTCTCCCGTGGCCATTTCAGTGTCTCTTACTCTTTGAGGCTTATTCCACATTGGAAATTGACTCAAAATAACATTCAGATCAGCTTTCTGCTTTTTGATCGTTATCAGGATGATCAAGATAACGTGGTGGTACACTATGCAATTATAAAAAGAAGTGCTTTGCTCTTTTTATTTGAAGCACTGAAGTAGAAAGATGGGTAGGGGAAAGAAACCATTGAAGAAAATTAAATCAGAATCAAGGAAGGGCAGGCTAAACACCAGCTTAATTATAATAATTAATAATGGCTCGTTCTAGGATGATTTTCAAGCATCATTCATTGTATCACAACAGATCTGACCTGGTACATTCTGGCAGGCTGCTTTGATAGTGATCAGTCTAAAATCTTAAGGACTGCCAGGAGAGCATCTGCAGTCTGTCATTAGTGGGGAAAATAGAAATTATTTTGAGCCATGGAGTATATGGTTGTCACTGTGTGTGCCATTATTAGATATTTTAGGAAGAATTGGAAAAATGGCACAATTAGGAGGAGAAAAACCTCCTTCTAATTTAAGAAAGCCTTGAGAGGAATTTTTCATTTTGCACACAGGTGAATAATGAAAGCCTAATGTGTATTCTTTATTTCGTTCTTGTGTTTTGATGTTTCACTTTGGCTGGCGGTTACTGGCTTTGGCCTCGATGAACTTTTTCCTTCCTGTATATAAACATGAATTAGCTGTAAGGGATTTTGTAGTCCTCAGAATTGTTGCAGTTGTTATCTAGTCAATTCCTAAGGCACAACTTTGAGCTTTTTCACAAAGTGGCTTTGGTTTTTCATTTATTATGCCTTACTGTTTTAAAAATAAGAAGTCAGTACAATTGAGTTACCTCAGATGGTTGGAGTGGTGCTACTTGAAGTGTGGTTCTTAAACTGCCAGCATCAGCATCCTTCAGGTGCTTATTAGAATGCAGCTTCTAAGCAAACATTTGCTTCTCTCCCTTCCCTCTCCCCCTTCTCTTCCTCTCCCCTCCCGCAGACAGTGGTTTGGTCTGAGCGTTAGTCCCAGGAGCTGAAGATAGCTTGGTGTATTCGAGCATTGATCTCAGGTGCTAAAACTAACTTGGTTGATTTAAGCCCCAGCCCCAGACAGAGGTTGCCAGGTGGATCCCGGTTAGGGTGCATGTGGGAGTCTGTTTCACTATCTCTCTCCTCTCACTAAAAAAAAAAGAGAAAGAAATACAGCTTTTCAGACCTCGCCCAGATCTAGTGATTCAGAATCTCCAGCCCATGGGACCCAAGAACCTGTGCTACCCATGAAGTTTAGGAGTGGTTTTATTGTGGCACAAAAACTAACCGATACAGATGTCATATATGTAAAATGCTGGTCTGCTTTTTTTTTATTATTATTATTATGAATGATGAGGGGAGTAGTATTTCACCTTTCAATCCAATTTGAACTTTAAAAAGTTGTCTAAATATCAGTATGGATCCTTTAGCTTATCTGTGGCTGATCTCAATTCAATCAATATCTTTGGAGGAATGATGAGAAGTTCTCAAGACACAATCTTATCAGCAAGGAAGTGGGTGAAACAGCTCTGGGAACAGATACAGTGACAATGCAGTATGTTTCATGTTGACAGAGAGCTACAGAAGCACAAAGGCTGTCAGAGGAGAGGGTGTGGTTTGCTTTGCTTGGAGAAATCAAGGGGGGCTTTGCAGAGCTGATTCCTGTGCGGGGGGGGGGGGGGGGCAGGGAATGGGATTCCAGATAGAGTGAATGACATGTGCCCAGGTTTCAAAAGAGCCTGATGGTTTTCGGGAAAATGTGGCTGGAACATAGGATACTTTGTAGCCTGTCTCCACTGTGGATTCTGAGACCCTCACTTTTCTCTTGTTTTATCTCAGACTTCAGAGTAGTAAGTGCATCTTTCAGGCATCAATGATCTATGATCTCAACCCTACAAGTGACAATAGCTTTGAAATTGCTAATGTCTGGTTTTACTTCAGTGTCCCCTATAGATCCTGAGTAAAAAGTCCCCTTTATTAAATCCTCTCTGATGATACTTAATGTAGATTCCTTTTTCTTAACCAGATCTTGACTAAGCCAATTTTTTAAGGGAAATGATTCTTTGATTTACGGGATAACATAGAGGATAATTTTGAAGATGATTGTGTGGGGAGAGTAGGAGACCAAAAAAAAAAAAAAAAAGGAAATCAGGACATTACTACAATTTTGTCCAAGCTAGTGTCAAAAATACTTGTAAATAAAATTATACATATTTGGAAATTATTAAATAGATAATGAATTAATAAAATGTGAATTGTGAAAAAAAAAAAAAAAAGAACCTTAACTAAAGCATGGCCCGGGCCCGGGCTGAATAGCTCGGTTGGTTGGAGCATCGTCCTGAAATATAGTGGTTGCCGGTTCATTCCCCAGTCGGGGCACATATAGGAACAGTTAGATAGTCCTGTCTCTCTCTTTGTCTCCCCCTTTCTCTCTCATTAAAATCAATTTTAAAAAATTTAAAGCATGCACCATGGGAGAGAGAAACATTTGTTAAGGCCCCAAATGAAGGAGTCATTTTTGATTCTCTTTTTTCTTTCTACTACCCCACCCCTACCCCTACCCCAGCGCGCGCGCGCGCGCGCGCACACACACACACACACGAATTCCATCCGCAAGTACTGTCAGTTCTCTATGTGGGAATGTTCCGAATTTGACAGTGCTACACAATATCTGCTACAGAAATTCTAGCCTAAGCCAGTAAGTACCATTCCTTGCCTGGTTGATGATAATAGCCTCCAACATCCTCCCATTCTCATTCTCACGTCCCAGATAAGATACATCTATGAAGATAGAGTGTCTATCAGGGCTTGCATTATCCAGAAAGCTGCTAGAGTCATTCTCGAAAAAATATAATACAGACCAGATTGCTCCCTGCTTAAAACTCTCTACTCCCTACTAGACTTCCTTAGTAACCGAGATCGGAATAAGGCTTCCCATGATCTGCCTTCGCCTCCCTCTGATGTTATCCTGAACTCTCTCCCCCTTAGTCATTGTTTGTCATCCACACTGGTCGTCCTGTTCCCTGAACTTACCGAGCAACGCCCTCCTCTGAGTTTTGTACTAACAGTTCCTTCCGCCTAGAGCTACAATAAGCAAACAGTTTATGTTTTGTTCCTTTGGTTTATGTCTATTTCTTAGCCTTTCTCAGACTCCGTAGTATAACGTCTGGTGAATCAGAATAATCGGTTCAGTTCTCTTGCTCTTCTCTGCTAGTTTTCTGACAAAATCAATCTCAGCATGTTCTATACAAATTGATGAAAAGTCCAAAGTGAGATACGTATCAATGTTTTATTTGAATGTTCTCCCGGTTTAGAAAAAAAGGGATTCACTCTTTTAATGACCTTGAGTGTTAGGAAGGGAGACCTTCTTGATTTCACCGCCTGGAAGAGACACTGAATTTATCAAATAACCATACCTATCATTGAGTAAAACACTTTATCACTAGTCTTCACCGTATTGTGATATTCTCATTGTAAGCTAAGTTTCTTCCTGATAAAGTCGTGAGGAGGAGGGACCACAGTAGGTGCGTAAAACACGAGAGAGCGCTTTAGCTTGCTGCTATTGTGCCACTAAGATGCTTTCGTAATGTTTGAAAGTGATTAATTTTTTTAAGTACACTGAATCTTTTCTGAGATATATATATTTTTTATAACTAACTTGTTTAGAAAAATCCTGTTTTCAACATTGAATTCACTAAGTGTTTATTGTCTGTATGTGAAATAGTTCATAAATGTGGTAGGGGTAGAATGAGAAGTGATCCCAGACCCCAGGCTGCCAGGCTTAGAAAAGCAGTGTCTGAGTCACCACACTAAAAGTATGCCATGAACATATATATTATGCCGTACCTACAATATCCCCATGAATGTTGGATTCATCCAGTAATTCTAGAAATATCATTATCAGAAAAGGAAGGCTAAAGGAATAACATTGCAGTTAAGGACACAGACTATAGAATCAGATTTCCTAGGCTTGAAATTTTATTCCTCAAAGTGATACGAGTCGCTGTTACAGATCCCTCAAATCCTAGTGACTTAACACAGGGGACACAACTCACATGCCATGTCCAGTATGAGCTAAGAAGACCTCCAGGCCTTCTCTTTTCCAAGAGGTGATTCAGAGGTCCAAACTCTTTTCATGGTATGGCTCTGCCATCTTGGGGTCCTTGGCTTCCACTCAGAGAGGGGGCATGAGCATAGAAAACCATGCCTTATACTGGAAGTGCCAGGCTGGATAAATGACCTTCAGCACTTTTGCTCACATTCTGCTGTCCAGAATCAGTCACATGACCCTACTTTGATGCAGGGGCAGTTGGATCTGAATTCTTTCTAGAGCACTGGAAGGAAAATTAAATAGTTTAGCCAACACGTAGCATCATTTTTGCCATACCTGGCCCTAGGATTTATTAGCTTAAACATTATAAAATTCTCTATGTCACAGTATCCTTATTACAGATATCTCTACTTTACAGAAGTAGAGATAGTACTAGTACACCTTATAGGATTGTAATGAAGATGAAGTGAGTCACTATATGTAAAATACTGAGAAGAGTGCCTGGAACATATTAAAGTAATTTGTTCACTAATTTGTATGTGAGGAAAATGACTATAAGGGAGATATGTAGGGCTATTGAATTTCAGTGCAGAAAAAGATCATTTTTATTTGGGGGGGGTGTCTGATAGACAGAATTGCTCTTAAAGATGTCAACACTCTAAACCAGGGGTAGTCAACTTTTTTTATACCTACTGCCCACTTTTGTATCTTTGTTAGTAGTAAAATTTTCTAACCGCCCACCTGTTCCACAGTAATGGTGATTTATAAAGTAGGAAGTAACTTTACTTTAGAAAATTTATAAAGCAGAGTTACAGCAAGTTAAAGCATATAATAATAATAATTACTTACCAAGTACTTTACGTTGGATTTTCACTAAGTTTGTCACATTAAATCTTTATGAAACAACTTACTATAGTTAAATTTATCTTTTTATTTATACTTTGGTTGCTCCACTACTGCCCACCATGAAAGCTGGAATGCCCACTAGTGGGCGGTAGGGACGAGGTTTAGAACAGGGACTATCACTGCTCTAAGCCACGTAACCTATGAATATGTTATGTAACATGGCCAAGGGATTTTGCAAATGTGGTTAAGATTATCGACCTTGAGATGCCGAGATTATCCCAGATTATCTGAATGAGCTCAGTCTAATCACATGATCCCTTAAGAACAAAGAACTTTCAAAGTTGGAGGCAGAGAAGATGCCACAGAAGGGGAAGTCAAAGAAAACCAAAGCTTTAGGAGTACTGGCTTTGGCACTAGAGGGGCCAGGAGTACTACAGCCACAAGAACCTGAATTCTGCCAACAACCCATAGGAACTCTAAAATAAATTTTTTAAAAAAAGATAAATTGTCTTTCCAACAACCTCCAGATAAGAGCCCAAGTGGTCAACACCTTGAATTTATTCTCATGAATCCTCAGCAGAGGATCCAGGCAACCTGCCTGGATTTCCAACCTTTAGAACTGTGAGGTAATAAATATTTGATGTTTTAACCCATTATTTTTTGGTAATTTATTATAACAGCAGTAGGAGACTAATAGAAAAAGGAATCACTAAAATATTCATAATAGAAAAGGCACTTTGAGATGGACTTGATTGACAGGCAGGATTTTATTCCTTGGAGAAAATGAGAGGATATTTCAGATGAAAGGAAAGGAGGGAGCTGGGAATGTAGGGAGGGGTCTTGTCTGAGTCAAGTTCCGTACAACATTAGGAATTTACTTACAGGGTTTAATGATGTGGTAGGCTTTAAATTTCAGGCCAGGGAGGAGTAATTGTTAGGTATTGATCTGACAAAAGATATGATCAGGTAGGTAAGTGGGGAGAATCACAAGCCCAGATGGTGATAGAAAGTGCTAGCACAATAGGAAGTGGTAACACAATAGATAGGACTAAGGCAGTAGCTTTGGGGAGGGAAAGGTGGACACTCCAGAGAAATTGTCTTAGGTCATGTTCTCTAGTGACAGCCCTGAGGCGAGGGTCCATGGGTAAGTAATTTATAGAGGCATTGCTCTCAGCAGAAACCAGTAAGGGTACAGGAAGAAGCAAGACAGGGCAGGAGAAGGTACAAAGCGAGAGTGAGCTTTCAGGGCAAGTCCCAGCCCCAGCCTGATCGCACGAAGAGCTGGCTCACAATGTCACCTCAGAGTTCGTTTTGTTTGAAGGTAGGGCGTTGGGCTTTCATCTTCCTGCATGATCACTCATTAGGTACAGGTCACCCCAGGGTGACAGAAACTCCCCTGAGACTAAAGAGCTCCAATATTGTCAGGGCAGCTCTCTAGAGAGAACTCAGGTGCACACCGTTGGAAGGTTTGGCAGCAGGGAGAAGACGGACGGACAGGGAGAGGTGGTGGAAGGGACACACACAGCAGACCGGGAGTTCAGCGCGGCGTCAGTGTGGAGGACACAGCTTGCACACGGGGCAGCTGATGGGATGTGCAGGTGGAGGTGAAGGAGGCGGAAGTGAAGTGACGGTGACCCCCATTTCTGAGCCCCTTTCTTTGGGAGAGTGATGTTGCCATGGATAAAAATAGAAATTTCTTGAAGGCACGTTAGGTCAAGCGATGAAAATCGGGGCAGATGGCGAAGTCAGTTTTGGATATAGAAAGTACAAAACTATATTTTCTATGAACTCGTCATTTAGAACAGTTTCCAAGTGGTGCAAAAGCCCTACAGGTGTATTCATGTAAAGCTCCTGAAATGGTGGGACTCCATTTTCTACCTCAATGTATTGATTTCCCCCCCAAAAAAAGTGCCTATCTAATTTTCACACATGAGGGTGATCGAAACAAAGCATTATTAAATGGTTTCGCTTACTCTGAGGAAACATATAATTGGACAGCAATGTTTTATTGCTACTAACAATGAAACTTGAACTAAATATTGATCACATTAGTGTATTGTTCAGGTTAAACAGGAACGAACAAGAAGCCATTATGCATTTTCTCTGGCCTCCAGGGTTAGTTTAAGTGAAAACAATAACTGCTGTCAGTTAAAATATACACAAGAGCAAATTGTAGCAAACAAACAAAATTGCAGTAGATGAGAGAAAGGACCAGGAACTTGGAGAAAACAAACAGGTATTTCCTAATCTAACATAATTACTTGAATCTGAACTCCAGGGAATGTGGGGTGACGATACCATGTTCTAACTTCAGTTTAATTTATCACATGCTCCCTGGGTGCTGTTTATGGGAAGGAGCTGTTCTAAACTTTGGCTCCCTGCTTGGCCTGCAGGTCTAGTATGTGAGAGGGATAGTCTCAAAAAGCAAACTAAAATCCTTACAAAGTTTGTCTCTAAAATAAAGCAGTGCCAATTTAAATTCTTGCAGTGTTATTAACTTACGTGATCTTGTGCAAGTCATTTCATTCAAAGTCCACTGACTGACACCAATCAGATCATGTAACTTTGAAGCCTTTCTTGAAAATAAGGACGTGATAGCATCTTCCTTAGGGGGATACTTTGAGGATAGAATGACTGCTCCTTACACTGTGGTGCTTGGACTAGAAACAGCTGCAAAAACTGGGCTCTCGCTAGAAATGCAGATTCTTAATTCCATCTCACACATCCAAATATCTAGGGATGAGATCCTCTGGTCTGTTTACCCAGCCTTCCATGCAACTCTCATGCAGGTGTGTTTGAGAAGCACTGGATTAAGAGCGGACATAGCATGGTGATTGGGACTTCAAGCACTGGAGCCAGGCTGCCTCCTCATCTGCATGTTGGACAATCTTGAGACAGTCTCTGAAACTTGGTATCTGTTTCCTCATCTGTGCAATGGTGCACTGTAATGTAAGCATGTAGAACAGGGTCTAGCATGCTCAAGAAATACTATTGCATGCACTTGATGGATAGCTCAGTTGGTTAGAGCAGTGGTCCCCAACCCTCGGGTCGTGGACTGGTACCGGTCCGTGGGCCATTAGGTACTGGTCCGCAGAGAAAGAATAAATAACTTACATTATTTCCATTTTATTTATATTTAAGTCTGAATGATGTTTTATTTTTAAAAAATGATCAGATTCCCTCTGTTACATCCGTCTAAGACTCACTGTTGACGCTTGTCTTGGTCACATGATACATTTATCCATCCCACCCTAAAGGCCGGTCTGTGAAAATATTTTCTGATATTATACCGGTCTGTGGCCCAAAAAAGGTTGGGGACCATGGGTTAGAGCATTGTCTGGAAGCTCAGAGGTTGCCAGTTCAATCCCCAGTCAGGGCACATACAGAAACAGTTCTCTCTCTCTCCCCCTCTCTTCCTCTCTCACTAAAATTAATAAATTAAAAAATGAAATTAAAAAAGAAATATTATTGCCTGTCATAGTAAGTATTTGACTTGATGAACATAGATTTCTCTCTTGTTGATACTCAATGCACTTTATATGCTGGTTATAGCTCTATTCCATGTCTGCTGCACCCTGACCTGCAGGCTGACTGGGAATCCTCATTCTGGGCACTAGAGATCTCTTACCACATTTATGCTGCAAAATTTCAAACCACCACAAAAGTTCAATGACATTCAGGAACAAACATTTTACTTTTTCTCCCGAGTCCACCTACCTGCTGGACAGTTCTGCTGGTCTAGGTTAGAATCAGTTGACCTCAGCTTGGCTCACTCATGGATCTTGTGGTTGACTTGCAGAAGGCTGGTCCAGAATGATCTCAATTGGGAGAAATCATCCATGGTTCCCTCGTTCTTCATTCTCACCCTCCATTCTTATTCATTCTTCATTCTCATTCTTCAGCAGGCTAACCCAGGCCTGTCTGCATGACACCATCAGAGTTCCCAAATAGTGAATAGAAGAGTGGAAGCCCTTCTGTAAATTAGATTTTAAAATAGAACATCATTGCTGCCTACCATGTTCTACTGCTCAGCCCAGGTTCTCAGGATGGGTCAATCGCAGTGCCGTTTGGTTGCTCCGCTGGGGGGGGGGGGGACGGGCACCATAAAAGCTGGACTGCCCATTAGTGGGCAGGAGGGACCAGGTTGACCAGCACTGCAAAAGTGGGTGGTTTTTATAAAAAGGTTCCTCATCACGGGTCTAAACCCTCCCTTACTTTACTTCTCCCAATGTATTTTTTAAATCCCTCTTGCCCCAAGGAGTTGAGCTTAGGATCTCATGATTTCTCTCTCATACAGCCACCCTCATGTTCCTGTTATCATGTCTTGAATCCCTGGAGGCAATGCATGTAAACATTCTGTTGCTGGAATGGGGGTGGGGGGAGCGAGAGAAGTGAACAGGAAGTGGCAGGAATGAAATGATGTGAGCACTCCTGCCATGGATGGTTCCAAGTTACCAGTGGGACCATGAGCAGAGAGTTGGGAAGGGACAGGTAGCAGTATGTCATTATGTAGTATTTTTGCCACCTAGATATAAAAGACACAAGTAATCTCAAGGGCATCTATGTTAAGAGTGAATGTAATAAATTAATTGGAGAGTTATGAATTATGAACACTCATTAACTTGTTTTTAATATAATTTATATCATTGTAAGTTTGTGTAATTTAATTTTTAATAATGGTTTTGTTTAACCAGGTCACAAAATTCCTGAACTCTTGGCAATCAGCTTACAAAAATTCCTGAACATTTAGTAATATGTTGTTAATACTGTGACTACAATAGTTAATATTTTATAACTACTTCCTGACACAAAGAAACAGCCTTTTTATCACTCAGAGTACAGAATGGGTTGTTTGGTGCTAGTGTTTTGTATCCCTCTGAGCCCTACCTCACATCCCTTCAGACGTACTTGGGATGCAGTTGCTGACGTCAAGATCATGACACTTCTTTTGTCTTTTGATTTGTGTTTAGGGCCATTTTTGGACTACCGTGGGAGTGCATGGTAGTCTACACCCACTGGAATAACCCCTAACTGATGGGGAAAGAACGTGATGGGGCATTAATTTTCTCTATTGATTCTTATTGACAACAAGCCTCAATTTTTCACAGCTGTGGCAATGCATAATGGACCATTGGATTGAATATTCTCCTACTGCTGTTATATGCTATTTCTCTCACTTGTAATCTCTGATAGAAGCTCCCAATAAACTACTTATCCCCATGCCCCTGTCTCAGGCTCCATTGTGAAGAGGCCTCTTGATTAAATCACTGATCATTCACACGTTTTTCATGACTATACTAGAAAATCTATGTGACTCAAGGGTGTCTTTAGTAATTTGGACCATGCACGTGTACTTTTTAAATGGGAAGATTCTTATATTTGGACTAGAAATGTAGACATTTAGAAACAGGACTGATCAAAAAGCAATGGTTTAAGGGTTCTATGGTATTGAGAGCCATAACTTTGTCTTTCTGTAAGCCTGAGGTCATCAGTGACCTAGGAATGGGTCTTAGATTCCTGGGACTGCTTCAGTGAAAAACAACCTTATGAGCCCAACTGGTTTTACAAATGCATATTAAAAAGATGTGACAGATTGCAGTTTGCAAGGTGGCCATGAGATCTCTCATCCTACATGCTTTTCTTACAATGTGTGTTTGACACCCCTGCCACTAGAAAGTGGGGTCTGGTTTCTTCCTTTAATCTGGGTGGACTTGTGACTCTGTCAGGAGGAGTGAATGCTGTGAATTTATGAGGCTTTTTAAAAGGTGATGGAGCTTCCACTTGGTTCTCTTAGGACTGTTTCTTAGAATCTGAGCCACCATAGATACAGTCCAAATGCTTTGAGGCCATGATGTTGTGAGGAATCCCAATCTAACCCTAGTGGAGAGATCACACAGAATGTCCCTACAACTTCTTTAAGAGAGAGAGAGAGAGAGAAAGAAAGAGAGAGAGAGAGAGAGAGAGAGAGAGAGATCCATCCAGCTCCCAGAAGTGACAGGCTGTTCCAGAGGCTCATACTCAGGTGAGCCCTTCCTGAATTCCTATCTACAGAAACCATGGGAGATAATGCATTAGTTATTGTTTTAAAACATGAAATTTTAAGATAATTGGTTATGAATTGGTAAGGTGTAGCTAGAGCAAAAGAGCTGCTCAGGGTATGCACCTTGCTTTACTTTGGTGGCTAGCCAGTCTTCTCTACTATGGTGAGAGTACGGGAAAGGCTTGCAGCTCAGCTGGGGAGCAGTTAATTGCTACAAACATATATACATGGAGTTTGGAGGTAGGAACTGCTGCTCCTGACAACTAGAACAAAAAACGATGAATGTATATTGCTGAAGGCATTTAAATTCTACTTTTTTAAAGTAGAGGTATTCTTATTTTTGCTTTATAATTTCTATATAATTACAAACTTACAGACGGTCGAAAGAATAGTACAAGGAAATCCCATACATCCTTCATGCAGAGTCATCAATCAGTAATATTTTGTGACATTTGCTTTATTCTTCTCTGTTTCTCTCCTTCTCTCCTTCCCTCTTTCTCTCTCTCCCTCTCTCCGCATGTGCACATGCACACACACATGCTTGGTTCTGTACTACCGAGAACTAGTTACAGAATCTACACCCATTTGCCTCTAAATCTTCAGTGTATATTTACTAAGAACAAAGCCAATCACTTTGATAACAAGGGCACATATCAAATTCAGGAAACTTAATATTGATAGAATCAGCAAGTTTTATCCAATTATATTAATAACGTTCTTTATCTTATTATATATTTTACTAGTCCTAGAATCTGATCCTGATTCACACATGGTATTTAGTTTTTATGTTTCTTCTCTCCTTTCCTTCTTTCTTCCTTCCTTCCTTCCTTCCTTCCTTCCTTCCTTCCTTCCTTCCTTCCTTCCTTCCTTCTTTCCTTCTTTCCTTCCTTCCTTCCTCTCTCTCTCTCTCTCTTTCTTTCTTTCATAGAGAAGTGAGGAGGCAGAGATAGACTCCCACCAGCAAGTGCCCTACAAGGTGATGCTCTGCCCAGCCTGGCCGCTGCTCTGTTGCTTGGCAACTGAGCTATTTTAGCACCTGAGGTGAGGCCATGGAGCCATCCTCAGCACTGGGGCCAACTTTGCTCACACCATTCGAGCCACAGCTGTAGGAAGGGGAGAGAGAGAGAGAAAGAGAGAGAGAGAGAGAGGTGGAGAAGCATATGGTTGCTTCTCCTATGTGCCTTGACCTGGAATTGAACCCGGGACTTCCACATACCAGGCTGATGCTCTACTGCTGAGCCAACTGGCCAAGGGCTTGTTTTGTGTTTCTTTATTCTCAAAATGGGAGTTCCTCTTTTTTTTTTCTGACTTTCTAGAAAAAATATGTCCCTTTGCCTTTACTGTTAAAGAGATGTAAAAGTGAATCTTGCCGTCTTATGCTTTTGAAAGGCTGTTTGAGAGACTGCTTTCCAAAATTCTCTATACCTTTGGCTTAAAAAAGTTAGGAGATACAAACACCTTGGCTCATCCAGGGAAAGTCTAGATGTAGGTGATGCACTATTCCCATCTATCCAAATTTATCTCTTGAATTAAAAACCACCTGAGACTTGGCATTTAAGAATCTAAAGAAAGAGTCAGAAGCTTGAGGATTTGCATTTCTTTTGAATAGGTAATTAGTTATTGCTATTGCTCCTGGAAATTGGAAATATTTGCGCTATGATGCAATTAGTAGAATTGGGTAACTTGCTTGGGTTTAAAAACAAAGATATAGGCTCTGGCTGGTTGGTTCAGTGGTAGAGCATCAGGCTGGCATGTGCATGTACCGAGTTCTATTCTCGATCTGTGCACACAGAAGAACAAACCACCTGCTTCTTTACCCCTCCCCCTTCTCTCTCTTTCTTCCCTTCCTGCAGCTTGATTGGCTCTAGCAAGTTGGCCTCAGACCTTTAGGATGGCTCCATGGCCTCTGCCTCAGGTGATATAAACCGGCTTTGGTTGCAACAGAGCAATGAAGTCACAGCAGAGCATTGCTCCCTAGTGGGCTTGACGGGTAGATCCTGGTTGGGACACACGCAGGAGTCTGTCTCTCTGCCTCCCCTCCTCTCACTAAAAAAAAAAAAAAAAAAAAAAAAAAAAAAAAAAAAAAAAAAAAAAAGATACAAAGGGTTGCTATTTGTTCTCCATCCACCTGACTTTGAGGCTCCAGCCTGTTTTCTTTCTGACTTCTGAATTAAGAGTAGTGTTAAGGTCACTTGGTTTTTTTCCCTCCCTTTAAAAATTTTATTTAGGAAGAATTGAAAAAGATAATAGTGTGTATTTGGAGTATACAACATGATGGTTTGAGGTACATATATAGTGAAATGAGTGCCAAGATCAAGATGTTTACTTTGTCCATTACTTCATATCGTTAACACTGTGTGTGTGTAAAGAATGCGAAGATCTACTCTCAGCAACTTTCAAGCATACAACACTGTAGTCACCATGTTATGCATTAGATCCTGAGAACTTTTTCTTCTTACATCTGAAAGTTTTTACCCTTTGAACCTCAGTTTTCCCCTTCCTTCAGTCCTTGGCAACCACCAACCACAATTCTATTCTATGTTTCTATAATATCAGCAATTTTTTCAAGGTTCCACATATAAGTGATACCATGTAGCATTTGGCTTTCTCTGTCTGGTTTATTTCACTTAGCATAATGCCCTTCATGTTCATTTATGTTGTCACAGATGGAAGAATTTCCTTCTTTTTTTTTAAGGTTAAATAACATTCCATACACACACATACACACACACACAGTACATTTTCATTATCCATCTACTTGTTAAAGGACATTTTGGTTGTTGCTATAAATTGGCTTTTGTGACTAATGCTGCAGTGAACATGGGATGGCAGGTATCTGTTAAGATATGGATTTAATTTCCTTCAAATATATACCTAGAAATGGGATTGCTTGATTACATGGCAGTTTCCTTTTTAATCACTTGCTTCTTCTTACCTTAGTAGCTCACCACATTTTTTTTTCACCACATTTTTAATGTGCCAATGTCTACAGTAATATATGTGAGTCGTACACTGTAATGGATCCTCGGAATGGGGGAAAAGGAAATTTTGAGGCTGTTTGCAGAAGTTGAGTACTTGAATACCACAAGCATTATTTGTAAAATGAATGACTAATACTACTTGCCATGTTAGGTTGCAAAATTATGCTTTTGTGATCAATAAATACAAATTATTTTGTTGAATGAATTCAGTACTATTATGTCATTCTCAACTTTATAAATTAATAAATGTTAAATGATAAGACTATCATGTAGAAGATACTCAATTTATTTTCTTTAAAAGGAGATCCTCATGCGCAAATAATTATTGACATTATTAAGTAGTTAGTGAATGAGTCACAGTCAATATTCTACTTCTCAACTGCTTCATCAAAAAGGAGCATATGCCTTGATTCTGAACATTTTAGTTCTATAAAAATATATAATAAAATAATTTTTGACATAAGGTTTGATAATGAACTTAGTAAAGAAGTATCTTGCATGCTTAAAAAATAAGTTTAGATTATGAAATGCCTGTAAGTGTTCAGAACACTGTTATAGTATAATAAAAGACTGAGGCATAAACTCTCGACTTCAGTTCAATTTCACATACTTTTACTGCCCCTGGCATAAATTCCAGGAAAAAAGGACCTCAAATCCAATGTCACAGTCACGTAGGAACAAGAATGTTTGTAAAACCTTGTAAAACATAAGATAAGCTTGTATTTACAGTTTAAAAGCTCAAGAGCAAGAGTCTCTGTAGTGCAACCGGTTAGTGCATGCGGCTGTTAACCAGAAGGTTGGTGGTTCATGCCTGCCAGCGACGCCTCTCTCATTCTTAGAAAGCGAAACCCTTGTGACCCAGTGTGGAGCATGGGAGCGGATGGGCCTGGCACTCCCTACCTGTGCTTCCAGGTGCCCCTACTCAATCATTTGAGCCTACCAGTGGCGGGGGGAGCTGCCCCAGTGAGAGCTCAGGGTAGGGGAGGGAGTTTGGAAAAATACAGACGAGTTGCAGTAAAGAGGATAATTATGAGTCTGTCTGTTCTTGTTTCTTTTGAAAAAAAAAACAACTCAAAGAAAGGAAGATACTAGCACCTCTCAAAGGCTCCTGTCTCCTCCCTGGGGTCCAGACATGATCAGACCAGGTTCTGATATAAACATGCCGATCCCTCATCCCATGATTACGTTTCTGGAGATGCCAGAGACAAAGTTCCTGTGTTTGTCCCTCTTGTTGTCTGATCTTTATGTGTTGCTGCCTTCCCTTGAGGTTTCCTCCAGCCCCTGGAAATAGTGGACTTTGGGTTATGTATACATTTATTTGGTTGGTAGATATCTCAGCCTTGAACCAGGATAGCATTTGGGGTCAGTGTGGGGGGGTCTTGGGCACTGGGAGTTGGAACTGGGAGTGGGTGTTTCTTCTCAATCAGGTCATCTGTTCTGTAATGCCCTTGAAGCAAACCAGAGCCATTAGTAGTACCTTCCAGAGATGCATGTAGTGAGGCGATGATGTTTGCAAGGTGCTTAGTGAGGCCCCAATATACAATAACCTTCCATTCCCAAGCACTGGAGACTGACCAAGGCCTCGTGGCTCTGTGCACATGGCCCTGATGCTGGGCTCTGGACCGGGAGCTCTCTCACGCGGATCTTCACTGCTCCGCTTACCCTAAGACCTCCAGTGTCAAGTGTGGACAGCGTCTTTTTGTGGGAATAACCACTTGATGGGGAGTATGGTCCTTAGGTCATGCTCCTCTTCCCTCCGGATTCTAAATGCAGCTCCACTGCCGGTGATCACGGCACCTTCCTCTGGAGCCGTTGGAGGCCAGCGCACAGGCTCCTTGTTCTTTTTTTTTTTTTTTCTTCTTTATTTTCTGAAGCTGGAAACGGGGAGAGACAGTCAGACAGACTCCCGCATGCGCCCGACCGGGATCCACCCGGCACGCCCACCAGGGGGCGACGCTCTGCCCACCAGGGGGCGATGCTCTGCCCCTCCGGGGCATCACTCTGCCGCGACCAGAGCCACTCTAGCGCCTGGGGCAGAGGCCAAGGAGCCATCCCCAGCGCCCGGGCCATCTTTGCTTCAATGGAGCCTTGGCTGCGGGAGGGGGAGAGAGAGACAGAGAGGAAGGAGGGGGGAGGTGGAGAAGCAAATGGGCGCCTCTCCTATGTGCCCTGGTCGAGAATCGAACCCGGTTCCCCCGCACGCCAGGCTGACGCTCTACCACTGAGCCAACTGGCCAGGGCCAGGCTCCTTGTTCTTGCTGCCTGAATGTCGGAGTGCTGGAATGGGGACAGCGGCGAGGCAGGTCTAAGTGGTAATAGGGTCACTGGTCTCTCTCCGCCGCTATGATAGACCCGCTGCCTTGAGGGTGGCTAAAGGGGTGACCTTGGTTTTCAAATTGTCCCTTGTTCTCTGAACCTACTGGCATTTTGGTTCAAGGGCCACCTAGTCCTGGGCGGGGGGGGGCACTGTTGGTTTTTTGGCCCAGGGTTGGTTTGCATCTGCTCTCCCTACTTCTCTTTGTTCAGTGAGGCCAACACAGAAGAGGTTATTTTTGCCCCCACTCCCCTGTCCTCAGCTGGGACGGGTAAAGTGGGAATCTTGTCAGCAGTTCTGGCCAATCTAGGGACCCCTCCTTATTCTTGGTGGGAGGAGGGACACAGATGGACTGTTCTGTGCCCTGCCCCTGGATTCTGCATAGTCCTAGCCTCTCAGCCACTGACATATCCATAAACCGCCAAATGGCTCTGGGGGGGGGTGCAACCAACAACATCATTCAAATCGTACTGGTTCTGGACAGGGCTCTGTGGTCCGAGGTGGGGATTTTTCCTCGACTCGTTTCCTACTTTTTTGCATTTTGTTAGGTTGTAGCCATCTTTCACAGAAGAGGTAATGTAACTGTTGTAGCAAAAACTGAATGACAGCCACTTGCCATGGAGTGGCAGGTTGAAGCCAGTTCTTATTCCTCCATCTGGGGAAAGACAGGAAGGAGGGGTCTTTGCCAAGGGAAGAGTTGTACCTGACTGAGGCAGAAGCAGGGTGATTCTAAAAGGCTTCTGTGAGCCTCCATGAAGACGAAGGAGTTGCCAGCTCTCTCCGCCGGGCCCCTGCCTGCTGCACTTTCTCCCGGAAGGGCAAGGCTGGAATGGGAGAAGGACCCTATAGAGTAACAGGTTCGGGTTGCTCTCTGTCCACTCAGGTTCCTCTGCCTTTGTGGTCACGGTCAGGGTCAGGCCTTGAACCTGGGGTCCAAGCCCCTGCCGTGGCCAAGCAGCCTCCCTTCTCCCGTTTCCTCTCTTTCCTCTTGCTCTTGGCAGGTGCTCACTACATGGGAGATGGTGATGGGAAGCAGAGCCTGCTGTCTGCCCCTTCTTCTTGGATGTCAGCTCCTTCCACTGATTCGAAGCAGGACTATCTTTCCTTTACGCCCCTGGGCACCCACGCCACTGCTGAGGCTGAGTAAATGTCCTACATATCCTCACATATTATACCCAAGAGGCATTGATGGCTGCTCTTAACTTCACCTGCTTTAGTATCCCAAGGGTCTGATGATGAGGATGATGATGATGATGATATGGTGGTGATGATATTTTATATTTGCATAACTTGGAATAATGATAACCTTTCTTTCTGACCTTTACAAAATTATTACATCATTTTTCTTCTACTTCTGATAGCCTTGCTGGTAAAGAAGGGGAAATGCTTCAATACAAAGATTCAACTGAAGAGAAATGAACAAGCTGCTTGGGTGGATTGCGGAGTGCGGCACCAGGCTCTGCGGCCTGAGCACCACGCCGTCTTTCCCATTCTGCTGTGGCTGGCTGACCTTGGGGGCCAGTCTCTCTGCCCCTCTCAGATTTCCTTCCTGTAAGAGCTGCCATGCTTGCTTCCCTCACCAGGGTAGTGACAGTGAGTACCAGCGGGTCAGGGAAGCACGGCTCCCTGCGGGTGGGACTGGGACAAACTGCTGAAGGTGACAGTGTGGCTGTCACCTGCTTCGCCAGTAGGGGACTCATCTGCTGTTTCTTCCTTTGTCTTCTAACAAAGGGGTGATTGGGAGCTGGCTTTGTATGACTAATAGGGACCTTCGTTGGGCACATGCTCTTCGATGGCATTTATGTAGCACCTGAGGTATACCTGCTTCCTTCCAAATTCTCCACTCGCTTGTCAGGCTGGTCCTCCCCACAGTGAGTGACTTACAGAAGAAGTGGCTGGAGCAGCATCAGAATGACATGTTGGGGAGTCCGATCTCTTGGAGTCATTCCCAGAGTCTTATTATTTGTTTAGGGACTAGGATCAGGCCAATTTCTGGAAGAATCTTTGGGAAAGGGTCTACTGGCCCGTGGGACATGAGTCCTGATATAGGCTTCTTCCCACAAGTGGTCAGAGACATGGTGAGACACAGTCCCCATATTGGGGGCCCCTCTTGCCCACTCCTATAAGGTGGGAGACATGTCCTGAGGTGTCTCTAACACCTCTGCTTTTAACAAAGCACAGCAGTGGATACCAAAGACTGGGTGGCTGAGAATGGTAGCTAAGGGATGCAATGTCCCTCTGGCAGGCTCCTCTGAATGCAGAACCCCACCTCTTTCTTTAATTAGGCCTGTGCCTTTGACTCAGGTGTGTGAGGCCCCGTGAAGGAGGTCAGACACACTCCATTGTGTGTCTGAAAGATTAGTGTAGAATTTTCTGTAGGCTTCTTCTGAGGGCTCTGCCAGACACTGCTGACCGGGTACAGAGGTTACAGCAGCCCACACCTCATGGTGATAGAAGTGATCATGGCAGCAGGAGTTGCAGGAACCTGGGGACCTGAGCTGCCTACATACTAATTATGTGAAGTTGCAAATGTCTTAAAAAAATAAATTCTTTTTTTGTATTTTTCTGAAATGAGAAATGGGGGGTGGCAGACAAACAGACTCCTGCCTGCACCCAACCAGGATCCACCTGGCATGCCCACCTGGGGCATTGCTCCGCTACAACTGGAGCCATTCTAGCATCTCAGGTGGAGGCCATGGAGCCTGGAGCCCTCCTCAGTGCCCAGGGCAACTTAGCTCCAAGGGAGCCTTGGCTGTGGGAGAGGAAGAGAGAGACAGAAAGGAAGGAAAGGGGGAGGGGTGGAGAAGCAGATGGGTGCTTCTCCTGTGTGCCCTGGCCGGGAATCGAACCCAGGACTTCCACATGCTGAGCCGACACTACCAATGAGCCAACTGGCCAAGGTAAAAAAATTTTTAAGTAAAATAAAATTAAAAATAAAAGTAGAAGAGCTATTTTAAGCTGAGCTGTATGTCACAAAGCTCAATATTTCGATTTCCTTTCATGTCACTAAATGGAACCATCTAATAATGAAGAGCAAAGTGCAAAGAGAGAGGGAAGTCAAAAAGTTACCAAAACAATACGTTTCTGAGAACCCTCCAAGTGCGGTAGTTCTGTGTAGAGCCCAGCAGACTGTCAGTCTATATGGTTCTGTGGGAAGGTCAAGGCTCCCTTCCTTCTCTGCAAGAAGGGCCACCAATGGCTCCAGCTGTTTTTATTGTGGTTCTTCTGTTCCTACAGCTCTGCAGAAGGAAGAGAAATTGTTCGTAAGAATTGTAAATAAGCTATAAGAGTTAAGTGGAATAAAATAAAGTTTTTGTAACCATAATACTTTGAGGTGACACCTTGAAGCCTAAATATGATGTCATCTAATAATACACTAGTTTACCTCAATAAAAAATTATACACATATTAATGCACTCTCTCTTTCTCTCACACACATACATACAGATACACATACTTTTCGATAATGACTAGCTTAACATAAAATGTTTCCTTCAGATTCTTATCAAAAAACGCAAACCTTTGGAAAGGTCATTTGAAGCTACATTTTGAACAGATACTCAATGAAACCAAAACATTAGCCAAATGTGGTATAAATCATACTAATTGCATCTGAACTGAAACCAAATATATTTAACTGACTGGAAATATTGGAACAGATTATGTATTCTCCAAATCTATTGAACAGAAACAAAGCTGAACCATCAGCATCTTTTTTGATCCAAACCCATAATTTAGGTAGAATTTTTCTTGCACTTCATTGAAAATGTATCCTGAAAGTGTCTTGAATTTTTGGTGTCTTTTTGATCAGCTTTCTTACTGCTTCTTGCTTATTAGGGGGAAGCTTTTGTGAGGATCTTAGAGAAGGTGTGGGATTTTTTTCCCCCACAAAACAATGATGAAACATATAATCGTCATAAGTAGTAGCAGTAATAAAAATTATTACTGTTTTTTCAATAATCACTATGTTTCCCCAATAGGAAAACCATTTGAATCACAACTATCCATCCCATTAACCATCGTTTTTATTGGAATTTAAGAGACGACTAATATTGTACACAATAATAGATCCAAATGAAGTCAATGGTCCTAAAAGGCCAGGTTGTCTTTGCCACTATTCCAATTAAAGCGCAGCAGTAAAAAGCAGGGCTGACATTGATTTTTCCTTTCTCTTTTTTTGAAAATAGATTTTTTTCCTTGATAAGCAATGAAAATAAATGGACTCTACTGAACTGTTTTTCCTGGTGTTCTCTCTCTACAAGGTTGTTCCTAATGTACTCTTGGTTATCTCCTTGATAATGAGAAAAGTTTTGTACCAATTAATCCATTGCTAGGTTTCTTTGTTTTCTTTTGTTTTTTTTTTTTGCTTGCTTTCACTCAATTTATCTCAAAATATCAAGGAGGAAAAAGAAGGAAAAAAAAGCAAAGATTGCCATCTGGGCTTGTCAGCTGCATAGACTACGTCACCCAAAGGCAGATCAACCACAGCGTTTTGTCCCATGGTTGCAGGAGGGGGTGTGTGCAGAATTACATTTAGAACAATTAATGAAGTCTACTAAGCTGTCGAAGACTTTAAAAGGGGCTGTAAGTCATGAAAGGGAAGTACTAATTATTTTACATGACTATGTCACACCAAAGTGATAACTTAAAAATAAAAACCAAAAGGTAAATTTGATCCTGGAGTACTCCTTTTCCACACTATTATATACAAATACGTCTATTTATAACCTGAGTGCAGTAGGGGTAGGGAGAGGAAGTGAATCATCAGAGATGTTTTGATCTGATGACTAAGCTTCAGTTGGAGGCTTATCTCCCTGATGCACATACTATACCATTTGGATGCACACCCCAAGTTACTATTTCCTGTTATTCTTTCTCAAATATTTTTATTTCAGTGAGTGGAGAGGAGACAAACCAATTCCTGCATGTGCCCCAACCAGGATCCACCTGGCAAGCCCACTAGGGGGAGATGCTCTGTACACTTGGGGCATTGTTCCATTGTTCAGCAACCAAGTTCCTCTTAGCACCTGAAGCCATGAAGCCAGCCTCAGCACCCAGGACCAACTCACTCCTCTAGAGTAATGGCTGCAGGAGAGGAAGAGAGAGGGAAAGAGTGAGAAGCAAGAGGGGGAGTGGTAGAGAAGCAGATGGGCGCTTCTCCTGTGTGCCCTGACAGAGAATTGAACCTGGGACATTCACAGGCTGGGCTAACGCTGTACCATTGAGCAAACTAGTCAGGGCCTGTTATTTTTTTATTCCTGTAAAACAAATGCAGCCCAAATGTAGAAAGAGCTTTTGTGACTATAAACTGTCCCTCTCATTATAGGCTGTGACAGAAAAAGCCATCAAAACCTCTATTCTGTTTCACTATTATCTACTTGCATACATCAGTGAAACACATTACTCTTTGTGAAAACCTTTAATGTGCTTGGAAATGTTTTATGGTCCTAACGTCCCACCTTATTTAATACTAGCTCTGAGGGAAAGGTTCTTTTCTGCTGAGTGGCAGCAGCCTTCAGGACCCTTGGAGAGTCTTTTATCTCAAAGTGAGTTATACTTGGACCCAGAGAACGCTGGCAGGGGAGACGTAACCAAGGTTGTTTACAACTTGGGTTACTGGGTCACACAAGGGACTGCACCACTGGCCTCCATTTCCCTTTGAGAGATGCAGTGAACATTCCCTGTCAAGTTGGAGAACTTCCATTAGCAGTCATTTCTCAAACAGGAATTATGTCTGCGTCTAGAATATACACATTACCGATATGAGCTTGAAATTGGATCTTGTTCAGGCAATTAAAACAGCTGTGGAGATTTACTTCCCGTCACGAAACTGAAAAAGCAAAGGCACAAATAACCATGCCACACACATAATTATTTCACAAAAGAGCTTTTCACTGATTTGAAAGTCATTTCCAGAACCCAGCTTCACAGAATTCCCTGCTCCTCCTTCCTACGATGGCTTGACCCCCCCCCCCCCACAGTCCATGTAGGAAGTATGCAAACTGCATTTGACCTGCATTTGGGCGTGCAAACGACTCTTACATCCTTAAATGTATTTGAATCACTTAATACTTAATCCTAGCATAGGCATCTTTTCTCTTTTTCAGATATGAGTTCAGGATGGGGTGAAATATTAACAGTGTTATGCAAAAATAAAATAGGTCTGAGTTGGAATCCCTCATTAAAAATGAATTTGTTCATTTATAGAAAATAAAGAAATACAGGTTTGATCCCTGGTCAGGGCACATGCAGGAACAGCTCAATGTTCTTGTCTTTATCTCTTTCTCCCTGCCTCTCTCTCTCTCTAAAAAAAAAAAAAATAACAATAATAATCAGATCTTATCTGTGCTGTTAGAAGTAAAGACAATGGTATTCCCTGTGGGAATGGGGGATAGCCACCGGAAGAGAACAGATAACTTTCTGTCTTTTAATCTAGATGCTACTCACAGGGGTGTGTTTTGTGAAGATTCAGCAAGCGCTCCACTTCTTACCTACAGGTTTAGAACCTTTCTTTCTATTCGATGATGAGAGTGGAAAATTTATAGTCATGCTCGAACAATGCTGTTCACTTTTAGATCAGGTTATAGAAACTGGCTGATTACTCTTTGTATTACAGTATTTTTTTTAAAAAAAAACTCTGATTTTGAAATAATTATAAATTCACAGAGAGTTGCAAGTGGTTCCATGTTATATAATTGTGTTCTATCACAATTAGAAAATGAACAGGGGCACCACGGGTGCACATGGTTGTATGGCATGTTAATCTCATGTAGATTTCTATAACCACCACCACCACACACACACAGGACTGACTACTGCACTGTGACGAAGCTCTCTCCACTGCCAGGCAAATTTAACCTGGTCCTCCACAACATTCCTAACCGATGGTAGTCCCTAATCTATTTTCCACCTCTATAAAAAAATTTTTTTGAGACTATTGTAAAGGGAACCACATTGTATATGACCTTTCCAGGTTCCCTTTTTAAACTCAGTATAATGCTCTTGAAAGCCATTAAAGCTGTATGTAACAATTGTTCCTTCTTTTCTGTTGCTGTGAAGTATTCAACAGTATGATGTACCTCAGCTTATTTAACCACTTATTTTTTGAAGGCCGTTTTGGTTATCTCTGGATTTTGGATATTACCGATAAAGCTTCTATGAACGACCATGAGTAGTTTTTATATGCGCAGACATAAGTCTTCCTTTCTCTGGGAGGAATGCCCAGGAACGCAATTGCTGGGTTGAATGGTATATATAATTTTAGTTTTTTTAAAAGAACGATTTTTCCAGAGTGGCTGTACCCGTTTCACTCCCACCAGCATTTTATGAGAAACCCAGTTTATCTGCTCCCTCGCCAGCATTTATATTACCACTATTTTTACGTTTTGGCTCTTCTAATAGGTGTGTAGTGATATCTCATCACGGTCTGAATTTTAATTTCCCTGATGGCTAGTGATGTTGAGTCACTTTTCATGTGCCATATTTTCTCCAGTGAAATGTCTCTTCACATTTTTCCCTCTTATTTTGGTTCCCTTTTTTGTGTGATTTGCTTAATTCCCTCAATATAGTTAGCTTCTTCTTGAAATAGCTCGCAATATTTCCTCCTAGCTCAGTATGTACTGGTTGTGATTTCTGCCAATGATTAGTGTTTCCTGCCCCTCGTTTGCAGAGCACCCCTGGCTTCTCACCTCCTCTGCGATGCTCATTCTCTCCATTCTGCCAGGAAAGCCACTTTCTAGACTCAATGCCCACAGTGGTTACTGGTGGGCTTTCAAAGTCCTAATGAACTCAGATCAAAAGAAAGTGCTTCTAGGAAGCCTTGAATGTACCAAATATACATAATCTCTAGTCCTTTCAATTGACACAATACTTTAAAAAATAGCCCCCAGTGGCACTCTGGCAGATGCTGTTGGTGCCCTGTCCATATGGCACTTGGCATTCCCTTACACACTGACTTCTTTGCCAACAGCCACTCCTCCCTGTTGGAGACTTTCTCTGGCTGCTCTGCCTGGACCACAGTGCTGGCAAAAGCTGTCAGTCAGTGGTGAATAAATATCCCATCCTCCTCATCCCTGCCTTGGGGTTCCAAAATTGCCCAGAATTCCAAAGTGGGAGTAAGCCACGGTTGTCCACAGTGCCAACTGGCTTTTATTGGCTACTTTCTCTGTCTTACTTTCCTACAGATATTCCTGAGGTGTCCTCCTGAATAAACTGAAACAATTGTTTCAGGGTCTGCTTTGGTGGAACCCCCCAAAAAAGGCAGCAAGTCTTACCTTGTACTGTGTACACATGGTCTTTTGTACTACACTGAAAACTGCAGGCAAGGAAGTGTGAAGAGGAAATCCTGCAGAGAGAAGAGCAAGTGCAAAGGCCATGAGGCCAACATGTTTCTGGAGTGCTTAATGAACAATAATTTCAGCAAGGCTGATGTAAAGTGAGCAAGGGTAAAAATGACTGGGGTTGGGGATGATCTATGTAGGAAAGTTCTAACTGTCCCCTTCTTCAATAGGGAATGAGGGTGAAGATGGGAATAAATGGCTGAAGAGAATTTTTATGGCTTTGGAAACATAATACAGTAATTCTCATTAATGTCATCAATGTTCAATGGATTTTTAATATACTGTATAGTCAATGCACACAGGCCATTTCTCCTTTTATTTTATTGTTATTAATGCACATAGTCAAACTAATTAGAAACCTTAGGATCTTCTTGTTTAATAAAAATTTGGATATATGGACAAGGTTCCAAGTTATATATTTATTCATTGAACAGATATAAAGGCAACAAATATTATGGAGGGATCAAAATGACAGACTATGAACTGGGCTGAGATACTACCCATTTTCAACGCAGTATGTCCCAGTCACTGAATTTTGATTAGACCTTACTTGTGCTGCGTTCTCATGTAACTAATCTCCAAGGTGAAACAACCTAAATCTTGATACAAATCTTCCGAAAACCAAGGAATAAGAGCATTAACTTTAACCAGATGTACCTGCAACCAGAGTCCATGACCTTGTCTGCTGAGCTAAAAGCTAGATTTCATTCTTGGCCTGAGACATTGCCATTTATCACAGAATAAATCAATGTCTGTAAGACTCAATGACTTTGAGAAGAATGTCCCCTGAAGTCCAAGTTGAAAGGTTTCCAAGCCCATTTCACTTCTGGTGAAAGGTAGACTTTCAGGATCTAAGTTATGCCATGAGTGTGAAAAGGTGTTCAAAATCATTAATCATCAGGGAAATGCAAATCAAAGCCACAGTGAAAGAAGACACCTGTTAGAATGGCTGTTACCAACAAAGCAAGAGATAAATGCTGTTGAGGATGTGGAGAAAGGGCAACCCTATGCCCTGTTGGTGAGATTGTAAATTGATACAGTCACTATGGACAATGGTATGGAGGTTCCTCAGAAACTTAAAAATAGAACTAACATATGATCAGAGATTCTACTTCTGTGTATATATCCAAAGGAAATAGAAACAGGAGTTTGAAGAGATAGATCCACTCACATGTTCTTGCAGCGTTATTCACAATAGCCACGATATGGAAAAGACCCGTCTGTCAAAGGGTGAATGGGTAAAGTAGATGTGATATTTCTATCTTTATCTCCATCTCTTTACCTCTAAGTATTTCTATCTAGCCTCATACAATGAAATATTATTCAGCCATAAAAAATGGAGAAAATCCCTGCCATTTGCAACAATAACATGGACGGACCTTGTGGGCATTATGTTAAGGGAAATAAACCAGACAGAGAAAGACAGTGTGTGAGATCACTATGTGTGGAATCTAAAAACATTGAACTCATAGAGACAGAGTGGAATGGTGGTTGCTAGGGCAGGGGAAAGAAGGATGGGGAGATGGAGAGAAGTTAGTCAAGGATATCAATTTTCAATTTTAAAATAAGTAAGTTCTGAGGATTTAATATACAGATTAGTAATTCTAGTTAATGGTACTGCATTGTATATTTAAAAGTTCTAATGAGAATAGAGCTTTAATGTGCTCACCATAACAACAAGATGGAAGTTATGTGAGGTGAAGGATGTGCTAACTAACTTTATTGTGGTAGACACTTTGCAGTACACACATGTACCAAATCATGACATTGTACACTTTAAAGTTGCACAATGTTATATATCAATTCTATCTCCATAAGGCTGGGGAAAAAGTTATGCCATGAACAGAGGAAAGAAATGTAAATACAGTAAACCTGTCTCATCATTTTTCTTATATGCATTTTCGGAAATAAAACACTTAAGAAGGGATAATTTGTTTGCATTATACTAGCTTTCTCTTAGTTATGTATCTTTGTTTTTTGTTCCTGTTATCGTGTCTGCATAACAAATTATCCCCCAAAAAACATAATGGCTTAAAACAATGGAAGGATTTATTTTACTCACAACTCATCAATTTGGTCGTGGCTCACTGGAGAATAGCTGTGTCTGCTTTTCCTGGCTTCTGCTGGAAAGGGGGCTGGCTGCTGGAGTCACTGTAAGGTCTATTCCTTCATGTGTCTAGTGGCTGATGCTGGGCAGACGCAGATTGCTGGGGCTGTGAGGCCAGGCTCCTTGGGCGTTGCTCTCCGTCTCCATGAGAACTCCCCAGGTGGTCTCCCCTGCCTCACAGCGTCCATGCAGCTGGACTTCTCACTTATTGGTTCAGGATTTTCAACATGCACACCCCAAAAGATTGTGTGAGGCAAAGCCATATTGCCTTCTATTACCTGGCCTCAGAAATCATGGTGCACGTCTGCCAAAGAGTATTGATCAAGGCAGTTCTGTATGTCCACCTGAGTTCAAGGGAAGGAGCCATAGCTCCCAACCCTTAGTGGAGCAGCGTCAATGTCACACTGTAGGTTGAGCATGTGGGTCATGATGTCCAATCGTGTGTGGCCATCTTTAAAAAATACTACCCATATTTTGCTTTCCCTTATCTATGCTGAACTGTAGATCTGTGAATTCTCTCTCGTGTCTAAAAGGCAAATTGCCTCACAGTGTTCAAGGCCTGAGTCAGGGGTTTCAAACTCGCGGCCTGCGAGTTTTGTACTGATTTTTTTTTGTTTTCAACTGCAGTGAGAAAAGTGTTGCGTAACAGTTGCCTTTTGTAGACCTAGTGCGGCCCGCCTAACGGCTGTGATCTTGCTCTGCGGCCCACATGCTGAGTTGAGTTTGAGACCCCTGGCCTGAGTCCAGCTCCTTGAACAGAACGACTGAAAATGATGAAAAAGAAAATGTCCATATTACATACCCTACCCAATGTTTTTGCACATGAGAATTGCATTGGAATCAGACAGTACTGAGTCTGAATCTCAACTCCGTCATTTCCAACTCAGGTGGCGTCTATAAAATAGCATGCATTCCTATCTCAGTATAGTTACAGTGATTCAATGAGGGGGCTCATGCAAATCCTGAGTGGAGTACCTGCCCATGTGGATGCTGGGTTTAAGAGGGCTGGTAGTCATGGAGATAGAAACTCATAGCAGGAATATCAGTGGAGTACTTTAAAATGTCTATTTTGAATCATCTCTACAGATTTTTTTCTTTTTCCTGCTGCTCTTCTCAATTCCACAGTAAGTAGGCTTCTTTTAGTTTTATATCAGCTGAGCTCATAATCGTTAGTGCTTGGAAATGCGTGCATAGCTGATGAATGCACATTGGCTTGAATTAAACAGAATCAAACCAAGTTCTATCTACAAAGAATACCTCCGTTCTGTTCTTGGTTCAGTCAGTGAATCACTGTGGAACTTGGCCTTGGTCAGTTATGTGCGTTTTGCCCAACTATAATGCTGTTTTAAGGTTGGCCTCTTCCACTGCAGATAGTAAGCAACAGTCTCTTTTACCAGCAGTATTTGTGTGTCAAGTGCCCTCCGAGAAGCATGTGAGCCTATTGGAGGCCCTGCGCTTTCCCCTTCTGTTCATCATCCTGATGGAGCCGGCTGTCTGTGCTCCTTCTTTTGCACAAAACCTCAAACTCCCCCGTGGCCTCTCTTGCATGGTTGTCTTCAATTGTTCACAGGCTCTTACCCTCAAGCTCTGCATTTCATTGGAAGTTTGCAGAATTTTTGAAGGCAAGTGATACGTGTTCTACTTCACTAATTCTCCCATCCACAGATATAGATCAAGCGCCCGGCGCTGGCCAGGCACTGTTTTCAGCCCCGGGACCTCACAGGGAGCTGCACCAGTGCCCTGTTTTAGGCTGGGCTGGCCAAGAAGCCGGCTTGGAGACAGGATTCATGTGCAAGTCATACATTCGGGAGGTGGTATCAGGAATCACAGGCAAGGACTGAACAATGTATGGAGTCAATAAAGGGTAACTTGTCCAGTAAGTTAAACACTGTGGGCATTTGGAGCTTGATCCAGATGGGGAACCTGGGAAACATTCTCAGAGCTGTCCCACTCGAGGGATGAGGGAGCTGGGGAGTTAATACCCCCTTCTACTCCCCTCGGGGCTCCTCGCAAGAAGGGGGTCATGTTAGTTTCCAGGCCCTTCTGCAAAAGGGGGTTCCAGCAGCTGGAGAAAGCTCTCAGGCAAATAATTGTGTGTGATTAAAAGTGGGCCAGTGTAGATGGAAATGATGAGCTAAGGCGGTGTATTAGTTTCCTAGGGCTACCGTAATCGAGTTCCACAAAGTGGATAGATAGCTTAGGATGGCAGAAATTTTGTTGTCTCCAAGTTCCGAGGGTTGAAGCCTGAAGTCAAGCTGCCGGTAGCTTCTGCTGGTTTGCTGGTAGTCATCGGCCCCCCTGGGCTGTGGATGCCTCACGCCAATCCTCTGATGACCTGTAGTCCTCTCCCCCATCCTCACTTCACCTTTCCTGTGTGCAAGTCTATTTCTGTGTCCAAACTTCCCCTCTTTATAAAAACACCGATCATTGGATAGGCCCACCCTAATGACCTCACTTTTACTTGATTATCTTGGTTAAGATCCTGTTTCCAAATAGGGATACATGCTGAGGTACTAGGAGTTGGGATTACATGACATCGTTTTGTTTTTTTGGGGGGGGCAGTAGACACAAATCAACCCATAACAGAGTATAAAAGTGGGATACTGGCAGCATCTGATGTAATGTCTGACTCAAAGAGCCTATACTCTAGTGCAGTGGTCCCCAACCCCCTGGCTGCAGACCGGAACCGGTTCGTGGGCTATTTGGTACGGGTCCGCAGAGAAAGAATAAATAACTTACATTATTTCCGTTTTATTTATATTTAAGTCTGAACTATGTTTTATTTTTAAAAAATGACCAGATTCCCTCTGTTACATCTTTCTAAGACTCACTCTTGACGCTTGTCTCGGTCACATGATACATTTATCCGTCCCACCCTAAAGGCCAGTCCATGAAAATATTTTCTGACATTAAACCGGTCTGTGGCCCAAAAAAGGTTGGGGACCACTGCTCTAGTGGGGAAAAACTGATACTAAAGGCAATAAATAAAATACAGGTCATATATGGTTGTTCTAGGTGCAATGGGAAAAAATAAAGGCAAGTAGGATAGTTCTTTGCAGTCCCTAAATGCAGTTGTCAACCCAAAGTCAAGGGTCAACAATAAATGTTTGTGAACATAAGGACTAAATGTATAAATATAGAGATCATCACTACCTACATTATTATTATTCCCTGGATACTTAGTATCTATCAATGACCGTTCAGTTAGCGTACTGGGTCTGTGTGGAGCATTTGTGTGTCTCCTATTATCTTAACAAGTTTGTTGATTTACTGACTAAGGACTTTTAGCACCTCCATAAGTTGAAAGTTGAGATCAGTGCGGTGATCAATTGGAAATAAATTATAATTACCCTGAACAATGATTTTGAGTAAGGAAGGTTAACATTTTGGTATATACGTATATATAAGGTGCTTCCACAAAAAGCAATTTAAAGAACAGTAGCCTGAAAATGGAATGTCAACACAGAACTTTCTATCCATTGCAGAAGCTCTTAGTTGGTGCATTCAGTTTTATTTTTTTAATGCATAGTATCTCTGTAGCAACTGAGAAATTGACACTCTAGGCATTGAAAGTATAATTATATAAAATTCACAAGCTTTGGTTCAGTTTCAGTGGAAGAAACTATAGCAATAAAAACTTTCTAACTCTGTGTATTATGGAAAGGAAAATGACATTCTTTCTAAACAATGGGCAATAATTAAGAGGTGTTGTCAAGCAGCACAGCGACAGAGCAATCTCTTCACTGATCTTCATTGTTTGTTTGAATAATTATCAGTTATGAAATAAAGGAACAGGTTGGTGCTATAATCCCTTTCTATTATTAATTGGAAGAGAGGCTGTTTTAATCTGATAAAACTGTCCCTTACTTAAAGTGTTAACTATTTTTTTGCTCTTCATTGTTAGGTGAAGTCACCAATAGTAGTTGTTGATAACTGAGCATCCTTTTTCAAATCTTGATCCCTGGGCTCTGTGTCCTAAGACCTATGGGGTTCCACTCAATACTGGTCTTAAATTTATAGTCTTTTTTTTTCTTTTTTTCTAAAAGCTACTAAGCACAGTTTGAATGCCAGGGCTTTCAATTAAACCTTCTAGGTTTTGTACTGGTGTTAAATGGGCCACCACTGGGGTTGGTTACTTCTGATAAATGTAGAACTAAGGGAAACCGTAGGGTATAGAGAGAGATCATCTTTTAAACCAATACAATGGAGATAAAAGTTTGAGCAAACTCTCAAACTCAAGCTCTTTTTCTTGCTTGAGTTAGGATAGAAATGCTGTAAATGATACTCTTAAACAACTGAACCACAGTAAAAATATCCACTGACAAAGAAGAAAGGAAGAAAAAGGACCTTTAGTTAACGGTGTCAGTTATTGGCAGCGCATATATTAAAACAACAAAGACAAGCCGTCCAGGCTTCAGAGTTGATTTTATACTCAACAAAATTACAGAGTAAAATCATTTAAATGGTTGTCCTTCCTCCCCTTTTTTTCTAGCAGTCTCTTTGGGGCCAGTGTGGAGGGCCAAGTCAGCTTCCTCTAATTGTCACACATACCGAATGACCAAGGGGACAGTAGCAAAGCTCACGGTGCCCACCCATATCCCCTGGCCCCCATCATCTTCTGTGTGCTGACTGCTTCTGACTGTAGACAGCGTGACTTTCTTCCTGACTGCTTTCTCTGGGAATGGAAACCAGGTTCAGCTCATCAAAAGGCAGGCAAGCTCAGCGGTAGAGCGTCGGCCTAGCGTGCGGAGGACCCGGGTTCGATTCCCGGCCAGGGCACACAGGAGAAGCGCCCATTTGCTTCTCCACCCCTCCGCCGCGCTTTCCTCTCTGTCTCTCTCTTCCCCTCCCGCAGTTGAGGCTCCATTGGAGCAAAGATGGCCCGGGCGCTGGGGATGGCTCTGTGGCCTCTGCCTCAGGCGCTAGAGTGGCTCTGGTCGCAACATGGCGACCCCCAGGATGGGCAGAGCATCGCCCCCTGGTGGGCAGAGCGTCGCCCCTGGTGGGCGTGCCAGGTGGATCCTGGTAGGGCACATGCGGGAGTCTGTCTGACTGTCTCTCCCTGTTTCCAGCTTCAGAAAAAAAAAAAAAAAAAAAAGGCAGGCAAGGGTACTGGGAAGTCACTGCCCATGGGTGCAATCCTCAGTCTTTTCCCTTCAGATGAGATAACTCTCAGTGAGGTGTGCTCTTCACTCCTTCCCTGAGGTCCTCAGCTGGATGGATGTCCTGTTGTTCACAATGATAACCTGCCTAGGATGCAGTCAGTATAGGCTTTCGTCCTTCCTTGCCTTGTCTTCCTAGTCACTGTCTTACTGATCTTTCCTGGAATCACCATCCCTACCCCCATCCAAATAAACTCCCGGTACTCACATAATAGTGTTATCATCACTATGAAGATTTTGGTGTTTCACAAATAAAGGAACTCTTTGGCTTTTATAGCTGAACTTTTCTTCTCTCCACAAAGCAATATTCACAACCAGTTCAGATTTTTCCTGGAAAAATTTTAATGCTGCTAAAACAAAACACAGACGAATGAACAAGCAAAACCAGATCAGGTTAGTTATGTCAGCCTGGTTCCCATATGGTTTTCTCAAGCTCTCCCTTCTGTAGGATTAACTAAACTACTTGCTTCCCAGCCTAGAGGTTAACTAGCCCAGCTCATACAGGATTCAAGTTAAGGTTGTCCTAAATAAAATTTCTTTCCCAGCCCCTCATACACGCTGTCTCCCAACAGTTTACGGTTTAAGGTTGCTGAGTGGCAACTGGTTTGCTTGGAGGTTAGGTTCTTTTCTCTTAAATAGTTCAGGGAAAACGGGAAATCCGTGCCAGGTCCAGGATTTTGCTTAAGACCATGCATAGATTTCTTATGGGCAAAATGGGCCAGTCTGTTACTTTGTGTCGTTAATAACCTTTCTGCAGGGCTTACTCAAAAGAGGACAATACTTAAAGTTATACCTTGGTAATTTAAGGAAGGAGTCTCCATATAATTTTATAAATCTTAAAGGTGAAGGTGTATCACGTCTTCCAGAAATTCAGTAAGCTCTCTGTAGTCTAAAATATTCAAGGTATTAAAATAATACTCTGGTTAAGATAATGCATGAGTAATTATTGAACAATTGGTCTATGAACAGTGATAGCATATGGTTTTCTTCCTTCACAGAAAAAATTATTGAGGTCGTACTACATTCACGTTTTAAAACTGGTACCTCATGCTTGATGAGGCCACAACAAAGCTCAGGACTAGGGATACTTTCTGTGTCCTAGAGAAGGTTTGCTCCCTTCTGCTGTGAGCTTCCTTGCCATACTTAAGTAAGAGAAATTGTCATACTTAACTAAGAGAAACTTGCAGGATGAAAGCAAGGATTAATAGGGAGGTTAAGTTCTTATCTAAATGCAACCTGCTTTTAGATCTCCATTTATTTATTTATTTATTTATTTATTTATTTATTTATTTTTAATTTAGTGACAGGAGGTGAGGCAGAGAAAGACTTCTGCATGTACCCTGACTGGGATCCACCTGGCTAGCCCACTAGGGGGCAATGCTCTGCCCATCTAGAGCATTGCTCTGTTGCTCAGCAACTGAGCTCTTCTCAGCACCTGAGGCAGAGGTCTTGGAGCCATCCTCAGTGCCTGGGGCCAACTCGCTTCAATTGAACGATGGCTGCAGGAGGGGAAGAGAAAGAGAAAGAGAGAGAGAGAGAGAGAGAGAGAGAGAGAGAGAGAAGTGAGAGGGGAAGGGTAGAGAAGCAGATGGGTGCTTCTCCTATGTGCCCTGACCAGGAACTGTACCCAGGATATCCACATGCTGGGCCAACACTCTATCACTGAGCCAGACAGCCAGGGCCTACCTAGGTCTCCTTTTATGGCCATCTTCCCAAATAGGTTTGTTCAAGAAGCATTCCACAATGATTCTTTTTTCTTTCTTTCTTTCTTTTTGACAGAGACAGAGAGAAAGTCAGAGAGAGGGATAGAAAGGGACAGACAGACAGGAAAGAAGAGAGATGAGAAGCTTCAATTTTTTGTTGTGGCACTTTAGTATTCATTGATTGCTTTCTCATATGTGCCTTGACAGTGGGGCTACAGCAGACCGAGTAACCCCTTGCTCAAGCCAGAGACCTTGGGTCCAAGCTGGTGAGCTTTGCTCACACCAGATGAGCCTGCACTCAAGCTGGCAACCTTGGAGTCTCGAACCTGGGTCCTCTGCATCCCAGTCCGACGCTCTATTCACTGCGCCACTGCCTGGTCAGGCCCACAATGATTCTTGAGGATTAGCTATCGTATGGACTAAACAAGATAATCTGCTCTTTATAGAAATGTTTCAGCAATAGAACTATGACTCATAGGTCCTACAAAATCCAAAATTAGGTGGTTTCTTCCTTCTACTAGATTAACAGTGGCCCCATGGAGCTGGATTGTCAAGGATTAAACATAGGCACCCATAGAAACCATAGCTCTAATTTGTTCCATCAGGAGCAGTCTATATGGGATAAAAATGCACAAAACTAAGTACTTGTGGCCAGTAACAGAGTAGTATATTCTCTTTGATGGTTAAGGCCTTGTGGTGGATAGAAGTATCATATTATCAAGGAAGAAATAATGTAAAAACAGAATTCTCATATAGGATATATCCTATATACCTATACCTACATTGGTATCTGGAATATGAAATTAGTTAAGAAGTAACAGATTTAACCCTCGAGCTTTGTTTGTAACTTAATATGTACAATCAGCCATATTATAATTACTTGGCTCTCTCCCCAGATCTACTGAATCATAATCTGAATTTGTAGCCTAAAGTTTGAGAAGCATTGCTCTAGAGTGTTGTGCTGTCCAACACAAATGTCAGTAGTTACCTATGGCTATTAGCACTTGAAATGTGTCTAATCTAAATATATATACACACACACACACACACACACACACACACACACACACACACACGAAGCCTGATCCGTGGTGGTGCAGTGGATTAAAGTGTTGACCTGGAATACTGACGTCACTGGCTCAAAACCCTGGGTTTGTCTTGTCAGGCACATATGGGAGTTGATGCTTCCTGCTCCTCCCCCCCCTTCTTCTTCTCTCTCTCTCTCTCCCTCTAAAATAAATAAATAAAATCATATATATATATATATATATGTGTGTGTGTATGCAATTAGTGAAAAATATACACTGAATTTCAAAGACTTAATACAAGTAAAAATATCTCAATAATTTTTATACTGATTACATATTGAAATGGTAATATATGGTAATACTCTGAACATATTGGGTCAACTGAAATTTATGTTGTACGAACAATTTTACCTGTTCATTATTGCTTTTTAAATGTAGTTACTAGAAATTTGGTAATCATATATCTGGCTGGCCAGGAAGAATAAGCTTATTATGTAGCTGTCTCTCCTACTGATTCCAACTAAAAACTCTGGGTAGAATATGAGAAACAACTACGTGAGATCTCTGAAAAGTAGCAACAGCAAACGGATTGGGGTTTGAAGTCAAAACATGACTAATATGGGGTAGAGCTAGGGAAGGGATGTGGAACTCGAGTTTCATGCATTCTTTGTTCTACCTGGCCTCCCAGCTTGACCTGAGGGAGGAGGGCCATATGTCACAGTTGCATGGCAAATACTGAAAGCAAAATCTTCAGGGTTTAGTCCCTCTTTGTGACTAAATAAATAAAATAGGGACCCTTGCATGCTGAGGAAGATGTTCTGCAACTGGAACAGATGCATTGCTTGTGGGAATGCAAATGGTAAAACCACTTTGGAAAAGAGTCAGGAAGTTTTGTAAAAAGTTAACTGTACATTTACTCTATGACTCTCCCTCCCCCATCTCACAACCGGTGTTTACTGAAGATAAAGGAAAATTTATGTTTACATATACACTTGTATACAAATGTTTATAGGAAGATTTATTCATAATTTCCCAAACTAGACACAACTAGGTATTCTTCAACTGGTGAAAGGATAAGTGCCACGCCCCTAAAAGAAGGGGAGCAGACTATTGACACTTGCCACAGAAGAATAAATACTTTATTATACTAATTTTAAAAAGCCAGACTCAAAGGGCTACCACTATATGATTCCAGGTACATGACATCTGGAAAAGGCAAACACAAAGGATGGGCTTCACAAATGGTGTTCTACAGAGTTAGAGTTGGGGTACAACTCTACGAGCCCAAAGGAGAGAAAAAGGGGGTTGTTCTGGAGGGTGGAACTCTTCAGGGTATTGCTAGTGGCAGTGGTGACATGACTCTACCCATTGCCATAGGCAGAATAACAGATCCCAAAGATGTTCACCTTTGAGTCTCCAGAACCATGTTAGGTTACCCGGCCAAGGGGAGTTAAAGTTGTGGACCTAATTAAAATGTCTAATTAGTGGATTTTAAAGGTGAGAGATTAGCCTGGATTAGCCAGGTGGGCTCAGTATAATAACAAGTGTCCTCAGGAGTGGAAGAGGGAGATGGAGAAGGACGTCACAGTGGTGTGATTTGAGAAGGACTTCTCTTGCCTTCCAAGCTTTGTAGATGAAACAGGGGATCAAATACCATGAATGTGGGAAGCCTCTAGAAGCTGGAAAGTGCCAGGAAAGGGAACCCACTCAGAACCTTCAGAAAGTAACACAGCCCTGTTACTTCAGTTTAGTGTGAATTGGGTCAGATTTCTAAGCTGCAGAACTGTAAGATTTGTAAAATTTATAAAACTGTCATATTTGTGTTTCATTCACTAAATTAGTGTATTTTGTTATGATAGTAATAAAAAATCAATATAGCATTCATTTGCCAAAACTTACAGAATTGTCTTTCAGAGGAAGTGAACTTTACTTCATGAAACTTAAACAATTATATATATATATATATATATGAACAATTATATATACATATATATAATTGAAAAGATTTAAAGTTACGTGTATGGCTCGCAGTGTATTTCTATCGAACAGTAGTAATGGTCCATCTCAAAAGTAAGAAACACCATTTCATCCTGAGTATCTAGCACAGTGGCTAATGTGAACCAGCTTAACTCTCAAATGTTAGACTCATATGTGAATTAGGAAAGTTTGCTGGCATCATACCCTACTTCTCTTTTTAAGCTTGTGGTCCAGCCCCCTAGAAACGGGAGGCTACCCCCAACATTCCCTCTGACCGTCTCCTTTTCCTGACTTATTTCTATTTCTTGTTAAAGCCAAGGAAGATTCACGTAGATTAATCCGTAGTCTTAAAATGAATGTGAGCACAGAAACATCATTTTACAAACCACTGTTTATTGCATATAGACAAGTCCCCTTGAACATGAGGCACAGAATATTTGAAATAAATATAGACATAGAAAATATTAAGGCAAAGGTGCTATGGATTCCAAATGTAATTACTTTGCAGAGTTTTCTTTTTTTTTTTTTTTTTTTTTTTAATAAATTTTTATTAATGGTAATGGGATGACATTAATAAACCAGGGTACATATATTCAAAGAAAACATGTCTAGGTTATTTTGTCATCAAATTATGTTGCAAACCCCTCGCCCAAAGTCAGATTGTCCTCCGTCACCCTCTATCTAGTTCTCTGTGCCCCTCCCCCTCCCCTTAACTCTCTCCCTCCCTCCCTCCCATGTCCTCCCTCCCCCCCACCCTTGGTAACCACCACACTCTTGTCCATGTCTCTTAGTCTCATTTTTATGTTCCACCAATGTATGGAATCATGTAGTTCTTGTTTTTTTCTGATTTGCTTATTTCACTCCTTATAATGTTATCAAGATCCCACCATTTTGCTGTAAATGATCTGATGTCATCATTTCTTATGGCTGAGTAGTATTCCATAGTGTATATGTGCCACATCTTCTTTATCCAGTCTTCTATTGAAGGGCTTTTTGGTTGTTTCCATGTCTTGGCCACTGTGAACAGTGCTGCAATGAACATGGGGCTACATGTGTCTTCACGTATCAATGTTTCTGAGGTTTTGGGGTATATACCCAGTAGAGGGATTGCTGGGTCATAAGGTAGTTCTATTTGCAGTTTTTTGAGGAACCACCATACTTTCCTCCATAATGGTTGTACTACTTTACAGTCCCACCAACAGTGAATGAGGGTTCCTTTTTCTCCACAGCCTCTCCAACATTTGCTATTACCCGTCTTATTGATAATAGCTAATCTAACAGGAGTGAGGTGGTATCTCATTGTAGTTTTGATTTGCATTTCTCTAATAACTAATGAAGCTGAGCATCTTTTCATATATCTGTTGGCCATTTGTATCTCTTCCTGGGAGAAGTGTCTGTTCATGTCCTCTTCCCATTTTTTTATTGGATTGTTTGTTTGTTGTTGAGTTTTATGAGTTCTTTGTAAATTTTGGATATTAGGCCCTTATCTGAGCTGTCGTTTGAAAATATCAGTTCCCATATAGTTGGCTGTCTGTTTATTTTGATATCAGTTTCTCTTGCTGAGCGAAAACTTTTAATTCTGATGTAGTCCCATTCATTTATCTTTGCCTTCACTTCTCTTGCCATTGGAGCACTTACTTAACTTCACACCTTAAGGAACTAGAAAAAGAAGAACAAAGACAACCCAAAACCAGCTGAAGAAAGGAGATAATAAAAATCAGAGCAGAAATAAATGAAATAGAGAACAGAAAAACTATAGAAAAAATCAATAAAACAAGGAGCTGGTTCTTTGAAAAGATCAACAAAATTGACAAACCCTTGGCAAGACTCACCAAGGAAAAAAGACACAGGACTCAAATAAATAAAATCCAAAATGAAAGAGGAGAGATCACCACAGACATCATAGAAATACAAAGAATTATTGTAGAATACTATGAAAAATTATATGCCACCAAATACAACAATCTAGAAGAAATGGATAAATTCCTAGAACAATACAACCTTCCTAGACTGAGTCATGAAGAAGCAGAAAGCCTAAACAGACCAATCAGCAGGGAGGAAATAGAAAAAACTATTAAAAATCTCCCCAAAAATAAAAGTCCAGGCCCAGACGGTTATACTAGTGAATTCTATCAAACATTCAAAGAAGACTTGGTTCCTATTCTACTCAAAGTCTTCCAAAAAATTGAAGAAGAAGCAATACTTCCAAACACATTTTATGAGGCCAACATAACCCTCATACCAAAACCTGGCAAGGATGGCACAAAGAAAGAAAACTACAGACCAATATCTCTAATGAATACAGATGCTAAAATACTAAACAAAATACTGGCAAACCGAATACAACAACATATTAAAAAAATAATACATCATGATCAAGTGGGATTCATCCCAGAATCTCAAGGATGGTTCAACATACGCAAAACGGTTAACGTAATACACCATATCAACAAAACAAAGAACAAAAACCACATGATCTTATCAATAGATGCAGAAAAGGCTTTTGATAAAATACAACACAATTTTATGTTTAAGACTCTCAACAAAATGGGTATAGAAGGAAAATATCTCAACATGATAAAGGCCATATATGATAAACCATCAGCCAACATCCTATTAAACGGCATAAAACTGAGGACTTTCTACCTTAAATCAGGAACAAGACAGGGTTGTCCACTCTCTCCACTCTTATTCAACGTGGTGCTAGAAGTTCTGGCCAGAGCAATCAGACAAGACAAAGAAATAAAAGGCATCCATATCGGAAAAGAAGAAGTAAAGCTATCACTTTTTGCTGATGATATGATCCTATACATCGAAAACCCGAAGGACTCCACAAAAAGATTATTAGAAACAATAAACCAATACAGTAAGGTCGCAGGATACAAAATTAACATACAAAAGTCCATAGCCTTTCTATATGCCAACAATGAAATATTAGAAAACGAACTCAAAAAAATAATCCCCTTCACGATTGCAACAAAAAAAATAAAATACCTAGGAATAAACATAACAAAGAACGTAAAGGACCTATATAATGAAAATTACAAAGCATTGTTAAGGGAAATCGAAAAAGATACAATGAGATGGAAAAATATTCCTTGTTCTTGGATAGGAAGAATAAATATAATCAAAATGGCCATATTACCCAAAGCAATATACAAATTTAATGCAATTCCCATCAAAATCCCTATGAGATTTTTTAAAGAAATGGAACAAAAAATCATCAGATTTATATGGAACTATAAAACACCCCGAATAGCCAAAACAATCTTAAGGAAAAAGAATGAAGCTGGGGGCATTACAATACCTGACTTTAAACTATATTATAGGGCCACGATAATCAAAACAGCATGGTATTGGCAAAAAAATAGACACTCAGACCAATGGAACAGAATAGAAAGCCCAGAAATAAAGCCACATATATATGGTCAAATAATCTTTGATAAAGGGGCCAACAACACACAATGGAGAAAAGAAAGCCTCTTCAACAAATGGTGTTGGGAAAACTGGAAAGCCACATGCAAAAGAATGAAACTCGACTACAGCCTGTCCCCGTGTACTAAAATTAATTCAAAATGGATCAAAGACCTAAATATAAGACCTGAAACAATAAAGTACATAGAAGAAGACATAGGTACTAAAATCATGGACCTGGGTTTTAAAGAACATTTTATGAACTTGCAGAGTTTTCTGAACTCAGACACTTCAGGGTTACTGAGGGTATTATTTTTGAACAAGTAATTTTCAGTGTTTCATATTCTTTAGAGTGGTGATTTTCAACAACCGATCCACCAAAAATCTCATGCCAGTCCACAAAAGAGTTAACCACCTGATGTTTTATGAAGATTATAGGGTCTATAGCAACATTGTTTTTTTAAAAACTTTCATCATTAATTCCTGGAATACAGAAAATTGGAAGGAACCATTAAGGTTGTTTATTTCCATGGCAAGAGTTAGCCCACATGTTGCAAGGAAACCCTTTGCTTTTTAGAAGATTGAAAAGCAACTGTGTCCCTTAGAGGGGGGGCTGTAGCAATCCTGAAATTGCAGGTATAATTTATGTGTGTTTCTTCCTTGAGAAGGAACAAACCCTTTGTCAGCATCATGAATATATAAGAGCTACTGCCTTAGCAGAGGTATAAATGTCCACTGTGCAGAAGGAGAATTAGTTCATAAATATTGCTTGCATACCAGTTTCCCAAAATGTATTTTCTAGAACAATGGTCCCAAAATAATCTTCAAAAGGAAGAGGGTTCCATGGTGAAATTACGGGAAACACATTGCACTAGACACACTTTTAGAGACTCTTAATACGCATCACTCTAATTTTTACATTGTAAGTCATGACCAAATTTACTTGACAGCAAAAATTACCAGGCTCCAACTCTCACTGCAGATAATTGCTGCATTATGTAGAGACATCAAATCGGAAGCAATGTATTTCTTTGTTTTAAATCTTCCTTGAAGTCTCATGTATTTTTAAAGATTTACAACTGGTAATTCTTTTGACCCCTAGAAAGAAGATACCAACTAAAAAGGGCTCCTAGAGGCTAATTGAGGTAAATTTTCTTTATTATTATTATTAGTAGTAGTAGTATTCTTTTTAGCGAGAGAAGGGGAGGCAGAGAGACAGACTCCCGCATGCACCCCAACCAGGGTCCACCTGGGAAGCCCATTAGGGGCCGATGCTCTGCCCATCTGGGGCCATTGCTCCATTGCAACTGGGGCCATTTTTTAGCACCTCAGGCTGAGGTCATGGAGCCATCCTCAGCACCTGAGGCCAACTCGCTTGAGCCAATGGAACCATGGCTGCAGGAGAGGGAGAGGGAGAGGGAGAGGGAGAGGGAGAGGGAGAGGGAGAGGGAGAGAGAGAGAGAGAGAGAGAGAGAGAGAGAAGGGGGACGGGTGGTGTAATGCAGGTGGCCGAAGCCAGGCAGGTCTACATTGAATTTAGGCAGATAGTGAAGACATTATGGAGCTGAAAATGATTGGGCCATGCCATTCAATAAAGCCTCAAAACAGCACACAAGCACACAGGCAGGGAAAAAACTGCTACTCAGGCAAGCAAACAACAAAAATGGCCCATCACAGTGGCAGGCAGGCACTCCACCATCTGCAATCCCTCTCTCTCTCTCTCTTTCTCTCTCTCTCTCTCTCTCTCTCTCTCTCTCTCTCTCGTGCAAGCACCCATAACCTTCTCTAGGCCATATACACATGGCACTCCTACGCACCCACGCCAACTAAACAGGCAAAGTGCTTACTGCCATAACCCCACAAGCAAACCTAACACTAGTGGAGAAGCAGATGGTCGCCTCTCTCGTGTGCCCTGACTGGGAATCGAACCCAGGACATCCATAAGTTGGGCTGAGGCTCTATCACTGAGCCAACTGGCCAGGTAAGGTCAATTTTAAAATTAGAGTCTAGCAGCCATTTCTACACAGGAGTCTCACGTAAATGGCACTTCATAGAGAAGCCTGCACTAAGCTGCCTGCTTCCCACACTGAATGCCTGTCTATGCTGTGTTTCTGTAGCATAAGCCACCCTTTATAAAGGAGATCCTGGTAGGGCTAAAATTTTCCCTTTCCAATCAGAGCTGCACAGCTATGTCCCCCAACAGCATCTTCACTAACCAATCAGTATAGCTCCATTCTGACCAGTCAGGACAGTGCCTTTTAGACCAATAGAACTTTGAGAATTTGAAGTTCTCATTTACATGGGGACAGAGGCATTCAGGACCGGGAGTGGGTACTTGTCTTTGTATAAGTAAGTTTCCCTCTGGCTCAGAGAGCCCACTTCCTTTTCCACTGAAGACCGAGGGCTATGTTTCCCGGCTGGCACTCAAACACCAGAGAAGACTCGCTGGAGCGGAGCAGAGCAGAGCAGAGCAAGCAGAGACCAGAACAGAGCTGTTTAGCTGAAGAGGGGTCTTGCCCCAGGTCCTCCTCCCAGCTGTGCTGTTCTATAGCCACGCTGCTTCATAATTGAGCTGTAATAGTGTTGAGCTGTTTAACAGGCAGTTCTTTTGATCTCAGTTAAACTCTTCGTACTGAATAAACTTTCCTTCTTCACTGCACCGCCAAATTGGGGATTCCTGTTGGTGTTGAATGGGGGCCAATGACCATTGGTTGATATTCCTTAAAGCAACCTGTTTATTATAAAAAAGCTGTTTCTATATGAATGAAGATCAACATTTTAGCTGGTGAATGTTTTTCATTAAATGATCAGTCTTGAATATCTACTGAAGAGAGATACTTTCTCATTTAAGAGGGTACTATGACTTTAATTGGATCCAATTGTAAAAAAACAAAACATACCCACTCTACTGTTCTTCCTTTTACATTTTCTAAGGAACTTGTGGAAAACTTGCTGATTTAAATTACTTCTTATATCTTGGGCTATTTTAGGGACTTTATTCATGGTCTCATTTAATTCTCACTACACAGTGTAGTATTACACAGAATTGGGATCCCAGGTTCAGAGAGGTTAAGTAAAATTTTTTATTCAGCTTTATTGAGATACAATTCAAATACCATAAAATTACCCCACTTAAAGCATACATTCAGTGGTTTTTAGTATGTTCAGAGTTGCACAAGTATCACCAGAGCTGAACTTTACAACATCTACACAACCAGTCATCTGCTTTCTGTCCCTGTGGATTCACTTATTCTGGACATTTCATATAAATAGTCATACAATGTGTGCTTATTTTGTGACTGGCTTCATAGCACAGTGTATTCTTTTTTTTATTTAAATTATTTTTTATGATTTTAATTTATTGTGTTTACATAGATTCAAGTGTCCCACTGAATATATCTCCCCCACCCCTGTGTTTCCCTCAGCCCCCTCTTTGCCCCCTCCTTCCAATGCCTTCCCCCCTTCCCCCCAGGATTTGCTATGCTGTTCTCTATAATGCTGTGTTATGTATATATAATTTCACTAATTTCTTTCCCTTCTCTGATCCTATCTTCTCTTCCATTTTCCCTCTGAAAGCTTTCCCTCTGGTCCCTTTGATCTCTCTTCTGCCTTTGTTCTGTTCCTCAGTTCACATTGTTCATTGGATTCCTCAAATGAGTGAGGACATATGATATTTTTCATTCTCTGCCTGGCTTATTTCACTTAGCATAACAGTCTCCAGATCCATCCATTTTGTCACAAAAGGTAAGATTTCCTTCTTCCTCACGGCCACATAGTATTCCATTGTTTATATGTATCACAGCTGCTTTTTGTTTGTTTTTGTTTTTGTTTTTTTTACAGGGACAGAGAGTCAGAGAGAGGGATAGATAGGGACAAACAGATTTAAGTGGGGTAATTTTATGGTATTTGAATTGTATCTCAATAAAGCTGAATAAAAAATTTTACTTAACCTCTCTGAACCTGGGATCCCAATTCTGTGTAATACTACACTGTGTAGTGAGAAAAAGAGGTGAGAAGCATCAATCATCAGTTTTTTGTTGCAACACCTTAGTTGTTCATTGATTGCTTTCTCATATGTGCCTTGACCGCGGGCCTTCAGCAGACAGAGTAACCCCTTGCTCGAGCAAGCGACCTTAGGTCCAAGCTGGTGAGCTTTTTGCTCAAGCCAGATGAGCCCGTGCGTACCACAGCTTTTTAATCCACTTGTCCAATGACGGACACTTGGGCTGTTTCCAGATCTTGGCTATTATAAACAATGCTGCAATAAACATGGGGTACATTTCTTCTTTTGAATCAGTGATTTGGTATTCATAGGATATATTTCTAAAAGTGGGATAGCTGGGTCAAAGGGCAGTTCCGTTTTTAATTTTTTGAGGAATCTCCATACTGTTTCCCACAGTGGCTGCACCAGTCTGCATTCCCACAAGAAGTACAGAAGGGTTCCCTTTTCTCCACACCCTCTCCAGCACTATTATGTGTTTATTTGTTAATGAGCACCATTCTGACAGGTGTGAGGTGGTATCTCATTGTGATTTTAATTTGCATTTCTTTAATGATCAGTGATGTTCAACATTTTCTATATGCCTATTGGCCATCTGTATGTCCTCTTTGGAGAAGTATCTATTCATTTCTTTTCCCCTTTTTTGATTGGATTGTTTACCTTCCTGGTGTTGAGTTTTATAAGTTCTTTATAAATTTTAGTTATTAACCCCTTATCAGATGTATTGGAAAATATATTCTCCCATTGCATTTCTCGTCATGAAATGCACAATATTTTCAAAGTTCATTCATGTTGTAGCATGTGTGAGTACTGCATTCATCTTAATGATTGAATAATATTCCATTGCATCGATTGTCACATATTATTTAGCCATTCATCAGTTGATGGACTTTTAAGTTGTTTCTACTCTTTGGATATTATGAATACTACTACTAAAAACATTCATGTATACATTTTTATGTGGACACATGTGATCAGTTCATTTAAATATCTACCCAGGAGTAGAATTGTTGGTCATACTGTAACTCTATGCTTGACTTTTGAGGAGCTGCCATATTGTTTTCTTTAGCTGAATTGTTTTTCTCAATTGAGCTTAGACCTGCTGTTAAGCCTTTCTAGTGTATTTTTTATTTCAGTTACTTAATTTTTCCACTCTAGAGTTTCTATTTGGTTTCTTTTCTTAACCATATCTCTTTATTGATGTACTCTGTTTGGAGAGACACTGTGACATGGTCACACTTTAATTCTTTAGACACGATTTCCTTTAGTTCTTTGAATATATTTATAACAGTTAACAAAATCCTTATCTGCTAAACCAACATCTGGGCCATTTCAAAGACATACTTTTTTGGCTGTTTTCTTTTGTACAGGCAGGACTTTTCTGTTCATGTGCATATCCCGTAATTTCTTGCTGAAATCTTGACATTATAGATAACATATTATAATAACTCAGTATCACATTCCTGTTCTCCTCTTTTCACATGCTCCTGTTTATTGTTGGTGCTGTCTTTTGTTTGTTTTTTGCTTTTCTTCTTGCCTATTTGTTTAGTAATATACCTAGACCAAATCTGTACATTCTATATTCCTTATAGTGTGTTCTTTGAGTTTACTGCTAGTTTTATTTATTTTTTTTCTTGTTTTTATTTTTAAGACTGGGACCAGTGGGTCATCCCTAAGTCAGAATATTTTAGTGGTCAGATGGGTCACTGACGATCTGATTTTCACAGTTACCCTGAGCCAGTACATCTTCTTTCTACCTTGTGCTGGGGAGATCTGTTTTGAAACACGTCTCCAAACCTCAGGCAGTATAGGAATTAGCTTGAGCTTGAACTTCCTGCTTGCTCAGGGCTCCAAGGTCAGTCAGAGGTGAATGACTGGGCTTCCTCCTTCTTCATGTCTTTCCTGTGCTCAGGGACATCCTTGGTCATGGGTGCAGCCCTGCCCATGTGCACAATATTCTATAGTAGGGGTCCCCAAACTCTTTACACAGGGGGCCAGTTCACTGTCCCTCAGACCATTGGAGGGCCCCCACATACAGTGCTCCTCTCACTGACCGCCAATGAAAGAGGTACCCCTTCCGGAAGTGCAGCAGAGGGCCAGATAAATGGCTTCAGGGGGCCGCATGTAGTTTGGGGACGCCTGTTCTAGAGTCTTAGGAATATGTCAGAGATTTTTAAGTTCCCTGTGGTCAACTACTTCTCCAAATCTTCCTTTTAAACTTTTATCTGTGTGCCCATTTGCCTCAACTAACGTAACATGCTTAGGCAGCTTGGAAATGGCAGAGTTCCTGATAAATATATACTGTTTTCACTAAAGCCATGGGGATAGGACATTTTTTCACCTGATCGGAGCTTCAAGTCAAATCAAATAAAAACAATCAGCTGAGCATGAGGATTTTCCAGGGAACTGCTAATTTTATCAGGAGATTGACTGGCCCTCTGCAGATGAGCTTGTTCTGGAGCTCAAAGAGGTCAGTGGGGAGCTGCCTGGCTACCTCACCCCTGAACAGACGAGGGAGAGGGGTGGGAATATTCACAAGTGATAATGACACAGACTCCGCTATTTTTAAAAATGAGATTCAGTAGTTTTTCTTGAATAGATTTTTTTTTTCCATTCTGTGCCTTTGGTTAAATTGAAGAGTGCTGAAATTATTGAGTCTGATTGCTTTGCCTGTATTACCATTATTTGTAGGATAGTAGGTTCACTGAGGTCCATGCTTCTAGCTCAGATGAGCATTCTTGCTCATCTTAATCAAACTCAGGTATCTCAAAGTAAAACACCCATGCTGTTAATCCCTGTGCATAGTCATTAACTGACTTAATGAATGTAAGTGTTTAGAAGAGTTTCAGGCATACATTGTTAAGTATTGTGAGCATGTAAGTGTATGTGTATCAGCTATTGTTACTATTATTCTCCTCTCCTCCCAAATTGCTTCTCTTATATGTCAATGTCTGGTGCGCAATGAGTACTAGACTATTTGATGCTGCAATGCTAAGAAGCCACTGATAACTGAGGAAAATATTTAAGACATATTTTCAAAGATTTAACATAGTAACTAATAAGCAGTTCAGAGGGTTTCAAACCTCAAGCTAGCACACTGCAGACGGATAGCTTCTACTCAAGCCCGGGGTGAAACTAGGGCTAGATGAAGCAGTTACTGGGAAGGAATTCTGTGTAACAACCAAGGTACTAACTCATCCTTAGTGAGTCTCCACTCTTCAGTTTAACCCTTTTTAAATAAATAAAAAAATATTTTACTTTTAAAAACCTAACTGAGTGGAAAAATATTACTTATTTTTTCTTTCTAAATCCTATTTCTGGGCATGTGGCTGTTTATAGTCAAGTTGTCAATGGGAGCTTGTTTTGTTATGAGGAGAGAAAGACAGGAGGAAATTAGAAGCCTCCTGAATTATGTCATGCAATGCTAGTAGCCGAGGCCAGGCAGGCCCACATTGGATTCCGGCAGACGGTAGAAAAACTGCAGAACTGGAAAAGCATTGAGCCATTGTGTTTAATAAAGTCTCACAACAGCAGACAAGCACACAGGCAGAGGAAATCGCCTATCATGGAAATAAACAGCAAAATGGCCCCTCACAGTGACGAGCAGGCAATCCATGAATCTGCAATCCCCCATCTCTCTTGAGCACAAGCACCGGTAGCCTTATACAGGCTATGCACACGTGCCTCTGCATGTGCTCACACACTAATCAAGCAAAGTGCTTGCAGCTGGTACATCAGCGAGCAAGCCTAACACAGTTGCCCAGACGTCATTTTACCCACACTATGTGAATGGAAAACAACCTCCTATTCTATATAATATAGAAAAATTTTACGTGGGTAGTACAATGTCTGTGAGGGGAAACACCTGTGAAAATATGGACAGATGAAGCGTGTGATTTTAGCACAATCTAGAAACAGAATGTTTTAATTTTTAAAAGAATAAAAAGTTACCTAAAATAACAAAAGCTCTTGATAATCCATGATACAGTACTGCCCTTAAGTCTATAGGTTAAAGATTATATAAGACAAGGCCAGGTATCTATATTTATCAGTGAAACGGAAGTCTCAGTTTTGGCTGACAGTGGAATTTAGACAGGAAGAGACAAATCTGAGAAAATGGTGGGCTTACTGCCAGGAGCTGATTTGTGGAATAGGTTTGTATTATATTTTTGTTTGGAAGGAAGTAAAAAAGGTTGATTTATGTGCAAGAATGCCTAGATCAGGAGGAAAAAATTCGAGGTATTCTTTGGATCCAGGTGTCTTGCATATGTGTCCAGATGGCAAGATTTGCGAGAGAAGCATTCTGCCCCCTCTCCAAGTTGGGCAGAAGGGAGGTATCCGGCTGCTGTGTTAGGCTTGCTTGATTTGTTTACGGGCTGCAAGCCCTTTGCCTAATTGGTGCGTGGGTGTGTGCCTGCGTCACATGTGTATGGCCTATGTAAGGTATGGGTGCTTGTGCTGAAGGGGATTGTGGATGTGCGGATTGCCTGCCCACCACTGGGAGGGGCCATTTTGCTGTTTGTTTGGCTGAGAGGTGGTTTCTCCTGCCTGTGTGCTTGTCCGCTGTTGAGAAATACCATTAAACAGAACGGCCCAATGCTTTTGGGCTCCGCAGTTTCTCCACTGTAGGCCCAAATCCAGTGTGGACCTGCCTGGCCTTGGCCACCAGCATTAAAGGAGGTGAGCTCCAGAGAATGCTAAGCACTCCTGGGTCTGAAGCTGGGGAAGCTCCAGGAGGCAGCTCAGCCTTTACAGTTCTCCCTGCACTGCAGGGAATTTTGACAGATGGTGGCCATCAACCAAGGGGATTAGCAGGGAAGGCTAAAAGGAGTGGTGTGTGAATTCAGACGAGACCCACCTGTAGGGAATCCTGGAATTAACTATTTGAGGCTCAGGGGAGGAATTGAAGACCTGTAAGACGCCGTCAAGCTCAAGTGGAAATCTGAGTTATCACCATGGCTATGACTGCTTTATATCTACACACTGATGAGAATTGAAGACACGGTAATAATCCTCATTTATCGTACATTTCCTTTCCCATACACCCAACAATGTAACATTTTTAATCTGTGGTATTTACAGTAATTTTCCAATGCTGCTTTTATTGTCTACATTTAGTAGATAAGGAAAGTAAGACACAAAACGGTAAGTAGCTCCCAAAGACACACACCTACTACAGCTATTTGGCAGAACCAGAATCAGAACTCAGATCTTCTTTACCCAGAATGTTACTGTCATTCTAGTACACCATCTCTCATGCATCTGCAGAAGCCTACTTCTTTTTCCTTTTGTTTATTTTTAGTTTTAAATTTAAATTTTAATTCTATTTTTCATTTATAGTGTACATTCCCTATTAGTTTGTATTAGTCTCAGGTGTACAGTATAGTGGTTAGACAATCACGTACTTTACAAAGTGTTCCTCCTAATATTGCCAGTACCCAGTGAGCACCATACATATTTATTATAGTATTATTGACTATACTCCCTAAGCTGTACTTTAGATCTCTGTGACTAACTACCAGATTGTGCTTCTTAATCCATGCACCTTTTCACCCAGCCTCTAACCACCCTCCCCTCTGTCAACCATCAGTCTGCTCCCTTGCCCTGTTGCAACCAGAGCTATTTTTTAGTGCCTGAGGCAGAGGCCATGGAGGCATCCTTAGTGCCTGAGGCCAGCTCGCTCCAGTCGAGCCCTGGCTGCAGGAGGGGAGGAGAAAAGAGACATATATAGAAAGAAGCAAGATGGGAAGGGGTGGAGAAGCAGATGGTTGCTTCTTCTGTGTGCCCTGGCTGGGAATCGAACCCAGGACATTCACACGCCAGGCCAATGCTCTACCGCTGAGCCAACCAGCCAGAGCTCCATACTGCTTCTTGATTGGCATCCTCACTTGCAATTTTTTTCACCAAGACAGAATGAACATTACTATGGGTGCTTAGAATACGCTACTGTGCAGATGAAGGTTTAAAAAGATTAAAGAATGTAAATTTGTGATTTCCACATTGGGCAGCTGCCTAGGCACCCACCTTAGAGAGAACCTTGATTACAAGTGCCATTTTAACTACTGGTTTGCCGAACTGGTGCGAACTGGCTGAATCCCGCCACTGTTCTGCTCTTGTATCCATGAGTTAGTATTAACTTCATTTGTTCATTTATTTTGTTCTTTAGATTCCACATTGTAATGCTGGTGGCCGAGGCCAGGCAGGTTCACACTGGATTTGGGCAGATGGTAGAGAAACTGTGGAGCCAGATAGCATTGGGCCATTACCATTTAATAAAGTCTCACAATGGTGGATGAATACACAGGCCGGGGAAACCACTTATCAGGCAAACAAACCGCAAAATGGCTCTTCACAGTGGTAGACAGTACACCTGCCATCCACAGTCCCCCTGAGCACAAGCACCCATAGCCTTATATAGGCCATACATACCTGGCACTGCCACGCGCTCATGCACTAATCAGGCAAAGGGCTTGCAGCCAGTAAATCAGTGAGCAAGCCTAACACAGCTGCCACACACACATGTAAGTAAAATCATATGGTACTTGTTTTTCTCTGACTGGCTTATTTCATTTCGTACAATATAATACCCTCCAGGCCCTGGCCGGCTGGCTCAGTGGTAGAGCGTCGGCCTGGCGTGCGGAAGTCCCGGGTTCGATTTCCGGCCAGGGCACACAGGAGAAGTGCCCATCTGCTTCTCCACCCCTCCCCCTTTCCTTCCTCTCTGTCTCTCTCTTCCCCTCCTGGAGCAGAGGCTCCATTGGAGCAAAAGATGGCCCGGGTGCTGGGGATGGCTCCATGGCCTCTGCCCCAGGCACTAGAGTGGCTCTGGTCGCAACAGAGCGACGCCCCGGATGGGCAGAGCATCACCCCCTGGTGGGCGTGCCAGGTGGATCCCGGTCGGGTGCATGCGGGAGTCTGTCTGACTGCCTCCCCGTTTCCAGCTTCAGAAAAATACAAAAAAAAAAAACAAAACAAAACAAAAATACCCTCCAGGTCCATCTGTGCTGTCGCAAATGGGAAGAGTTCATTTTTCACAGCCAAATAATATTCCACTGTATATATGTACCACCACTTTTTCATATACTTGTCTATTGTCGGTAATTTGGGTTGCTTCCATAGCTTGTCTATTGTAAATAAGCTCCAATGAATATGAGGGTACATATATTCTTTCTAATTTGTGTTTATTTTTAATTTTTTAAATTAATTTTAATTTATTGTGTTAACATGGATTCAAGTGTCTTAATTTGTGTTTTGGATTTCTTCAGATATGTACCCAGAAAGGGAATCACTTGGACATAGGCAATTCCATTTTTAATTTTTTGAGGAATGTTTATACTGTTTTCCACAAAGGCTACACCAATCTTTATTCCCACCAACAGGAAGCACAATTCTTATACTGCACCTTCAAAATGTCTGGACACCAGGTTAAAGTGAGCAAAGAAGACCCATGAACATCATGAACGACAGAAAATCTCAAAGGAAAAAACTTATAAAAGGAACTTCTACTGTTAGTATGTTGTCAGGTCCTACAAAATCACTATGAGAAAACTGTGATGATGAAAATTTTCTGCTGGAACAGGCACAAAAGAGTGCAAAAGAAACCTGACTCATCAGACCATTACTGTGACAGTTTAGTATACAACAGCTGAAGTAGCAATTGCTTCCTATTCATTTATGTAAGATGGGAAAAAAACATTGCTTTTAAAAGCTGATATTCTGATAATTGCCTCTGTTGAGCTTTCATTTTAAAGAAAAAAAAAGCTGTGCTGAGGTTGGAATTGTTGCCTGAAAGGGTAGTCAACATTGGAACAATTAGGGTGAATTTTATGAATTGAATGGTGATGAAGAAGAAACCCAGTCATGTCTAAACATAAATTAAACCAATTCTGAATAGATACAATAAATATAGAATTATCCAACAAATTAGCCATTAGGATGGTACTTTCCAATGAAATCATGCTGATGCATGAGGGGCTAATTTTTGGATTAATAATTTTTATTGAAAGTCTTTTTTCTTGGCTCTTGTTGGTTATCTTGGTGGATAGAGTGTTGGCCAAGCATGCGAATGTCCTGGATTTGATCCCCAGTTAGGGCACACATGAGAAGCAACCATTTGCTTCTTTTCCCCTCACTCTCCCCCAATTCACTCTCTTCCCCTCTAGCAGCCAGTGGCTTGATTGGTTCGAGCGCCAGTCCCAGGTGATGAGGATAGCTTGGCCTCAGGCACTAAAAATAGCTCAGTTGATTTGAGCATTGGTCCCAGATGGGGTATGTTGAGTGGATCCTGGTTGAGTGCATGTGGCAGTCTGACTCTCTATCTCCCCTTCTCTCAGTTAAAAGACAGAGAGAGAGAGAGAGAGGGAGAGAAAGTTTCTTCCTCAGGTATCTAGGACCAGGCACCTTGGTTCATTTTGTAAGTTGATTTTCTAAGATATTAGAGATTTCAGTGCTGAGACTAATAGTGAACCCCACTCTTATGGGCTGAATTGTGTGCCCTCAAAGATCCCTATGTTGAAGTCTTAACCCCTACTGAGGTTATATTGGAGACAGTCTTTAAGTAATTAAATTTAAATGAATTCATAAGAGTGGGGCCCTTATCCAATGAAATTGGTGACTTTGTAAAAAAAGGAAGAAACCCCAGGAGTGCACATTCACAGAGGAAAGGCAAGGTCATGACACAGTGAGAAGGTAACTATCTGGAAGGCAGGAAGAGAGGCCTGATAGCAAACCAGACTATTCTTTTTCTGAAGTGAAAAGCGGGGAGGCAGAGAGACAGATGCCTGCATGCGCCCTGCATGAGATCCAACCAGCATGCCCACCCAGGGCAATACTCTGTTGCAACTGGAGCCATTCTAGCACCTGAGGTGGAGGCCATGGAGCCATCCTCAGCACCCGGTCCAACTTTGCTCCAATGGAGCCTCGGCAACAGGAGGGAAAGAGAGAGATAGAAAAGAGACAGGGAAAGGTGGAGAAGCAGATGGGCGCTTCTCCTGTGTGCTCTGGCCGGGAATCTAACACAGGACTTCCACACGCCAGGCTGACGCTCTACCACTGAGCCAACCAGCCAGGGACTGCAAACCAGTCTTGCTGGCAACTTGATCTTAGATTTCTAGCCTCCACAAGTGTAAGAAAACAAATATCTGTTGTTTAAGCCACCCAGTCTGTGGTATTTTGTTACAGTGGTTTGAGCAGATTAATACACCCGCGCAGCAACAATTCTCAAATTTGAGTGTGGCTATTTCAGGTATTTTACATATGTCAGTATCGTTTAGCATTCTTCTTTCAATCAATAGAAACATTTTCAAGATAAGTGAGCAACAGCAGAGATTCCCAAATTGTAACTGCATTTGGGTAAATTTTTAAATGATTGATGTGAATTATGTCTGACAAGTATCTTTCTCCTCTCAATATAATTTCATTGCATATTATTTTCATTGATCTACATGACTTTTCTCTCTGCCTTACTTTTCTTTTAACCATAAATAATTTTGTTACCTTTAGAATTTGCCGTTTACCACTTAAAAGTATTTTTACAAGGACTTTGCAATATCACAGGAAAAGCTTTGGCCTTTTAATTCCAAAATGCTTTTGACATTCATCCAAGAAAAAGAGGTGATCTGAGGAAGAAAGTACAGATGAGACATATATAATTTTGAGGTTTTCTAGAGCTCACTAAAGGCTTGGATGAAATAAAATTGTCTCAAGGTTTCTATCACGAGGACAGTCCATTCTTTCAACGTAATTATTGTGCTCTGACATTGAACAGTGGGCAACCCATGCAATTTCCAAAGCACTAATTTAATCAGTCCTAAGCCAACCCTTCCATGACGCTTTAGTTTCTCTAACTAGCTTTCAAAAATAACCCTGCTCCTCTGTGAGCTCTTTTAAGAGGAAACACTTTATACTTTTAGTGTCTCCAGATTCTCATATTTACTACACACTCCAAAATATATATTGAACTATAATGAATGCTACCTGAACTAATATCTTTTATCCCTTAAAATTAGATGCAGTAATAAAACTACAACAGAATTATATGTAGCTCTTTTGTCCTAAATATATTTTAATGACATATTTCTTTATTTCTCTGACATCCAAAGAGCACATATGTTTCCTTGCAAAGTAGAGCAACTTTACAAATTCATGATGACTCCTTCAAACACAAGAAGGATAGAAAAGTAGATCAATTTCGCCAGACAAGAAAAATTAAGTTGCTTCTATTTTGACTAAAGAAAACATCTTTTATGAAAAAATTTCAAAAGGGCAAATCACAATTTAAAACGACAGCTGAAGGGCATAATCTACAGGAAGGTAATTTTTGTGAGATATATTAAACTTGAACTTCTCTATTATATTTGATGAGATTTAGAATCATAGCATTTTAAAACTTAAAATAAGGAAGGGGCTTTGAAGAGCTCCCATTAAAAAGGAAATCGCACACACAAAAAAACACCTCTTTTTTGATGTGTAAAAAATGCAAATTTGCTTCGGAGCTGCAGTCCCCTGAGGATCATGTACACAGTGATTTTCAAATAAATACACCGATAATAACATTTTTTTTCTCTTAATATCTGTTAAAAACAAAACTCCACAAAATGACAAAAACAGACATCCATCATCTAAGGTGCTTCTGCTAAAGATACTGCACGTTGCCATGACACCACCACGGGGCTGCTCGCTGTCTTCTCCACCTGCGAGACACCTTGCATGGCATTCCTCCATACCAGCTCAGTCTTCGGAATCTTGACATTTAGTTAAGGTTTCGTTTGTTTTTTTTGTTGTTGTTGTTTTCTATCCTGACACTGAATAAATTATTCTGGGGAGTAGAAATATAGCAGAAATGTTTTCATTCAGCTCTGCCATTTTACTAATTAGGTGGTCTTGGTCAGCCACTTTGTCCCTCGTATATTCAGTTGAATGACTAGAAAAATGATGCCTGTTTGTGGGATTGTTGTAGGAGTCAGAAACAGTACCTCTAGTCTAGATACTATATCTGGTATACAATGGACACTCATTTATAATTACTCAGTTTGTACATGGAATTGACCAATTGGTCATCGAGCTATAGTTGCTGAGATTCAATCTGGATTGAGTTGTAACCTTGGCTGTTTTATTTATGCTCTGCGTAGCTCCAAACTGGTTTGTATTAGGGTCATGTAAAAATAGCATTAGACATGTACACATACACACACATGCGCGGTGCTTCTTTAATCAGCTTATCCACCCATCTACCCCTAAGAACTAATTCTAAATGCACAAGAGTTATTTACTCTGATGAATGTCCTGAGCAATTAAATCCTAAATGTTTACTGAAAACTATTCTATATCATACACTTGACAGAATGTCTTGGCAGTAAACCAGGTAGTAAATTCCTGCACTTACGGGATCACAGAAAAAAAAAAAAGAAATGTAAAAATACAAGCCCCTTTTCACAGATTATTTTTACTCCTCTTTCTTCCCAGGAAAATTTAACCATCAGTTTCTTCTGTTTGGTTCTCAATTATAGGACACTAGCTATTTCCTACTGTCGTAATTAAGCTCCAAGATTATATATTTGTATTAGTATGTAGTACTTCTTGGCTCTATTGCCCAAAAGTAGTTTGACAAATGGAGTGAAAATTATTGAGCAAAGGAGTAAAGGGGGAGAGGAATAGAAATTGGTGTCACCTGGTTGATTAAGGGTATATACATGTAGTAAATAATCCGCCATAAAATTCATTCTCATCCTTCATGTTAATCAATTTACCTTTAGGGATGGAGAGCCTGAACGTAGACATTATGTATCTTAACACTTGGTTTAATATAAATAAGTACTAGGGACGTAATATACAACACGATGACTATAATTAACACTGCTGTGTGATACAGAGGAAAGCTGTTAACAGAGTAGATCCTTCGAGTTCTCATCAAAAAGAGAACATTTTTTTCCTTCCTTGTTATTGTATCTATAATCGTGGGGTTAGATTTTAATTAAACCTATTGTCATAATCATTTCACAATATACGTAAGTCAAGCTGTCATTCTTTAATCTTATACAGTTATGTAGATTAATTATTTTTCAACAAAACTGGGGACAATTCTGGTTATAATTGTTATTATTAGGAACATTCTTTTTGTAGTATCTAAAACGCTAAATATTTATATACCCTCTAATCTGGTAATTCTGTTCCTAGATAAGGGTTCAACAAATATGTATACTATATATTTTTTCTTATTTTTTAGATTCCCACCTTTGGTACTAGTTAAATTACTTTCTCTGTTCCCAAATGTGCACAAATTTTATATCTATTTGGGAATAGTTATAGAGGTTTGCTAATGATCATATTGAAGTACATGGTTTCAACTTTAATTTGAAACATAAATCAGATATGCAAAAAGTAGAGTGAATCATATATAAATCCCATATGCCTGTTAATCGGAATCAATTTTTCTCAAAATCTGGTGGCATTTGATTCATGGATCTAATTTTTCTTTTCTTTTCTTTTTAATAATGTGTTTGTTTTATTGTAGATGGCTTTCTTTTCTACCTAACAATTTAGTAATTTGACAAAAAGAGATGACTATGAGACAAATACATTTATGTGTGTTAACTTAATGAATGCAACGGAAACACCTATCATGTTTACTGGATAATGTGTATAAGAATTTTTATGGCACAACTTCTTTTCATAGCCCCAAACTGGAGACAAACCAACTGCTCATCAATAAATAGTAGGGTGGCAAATCAGTTCTGACATTTTCATGCAACGGCTTATGACCCAGTGATGACCATGAATGATCTACAATTATTCACCACATCATGAATGAATCTCATGAATATCATGCTGAGTGAAAGAAGCCAGACACAAAAGTGTCCCCTATATGATTCTCATTACTCCTAAACAGACTGAACCAATATACGGTGCTAGAAGCCAGGATACTAGTACACCCTGTAGCTCCTGGGAGGGTAGTGACTGGAAGGAAACAAAATGAATTTTCCGGGCTGCTGGTGATGTTCTGCTTCTTGATCTGGGTGCTGGTTTTATAAATGGGCTCACTTTGTAAAACTTAATTTATGACTTATTACTTAAGGGTTAACTGATTATGATTTGAACACTTTTCAGTATATATGGCATACTTCTATAAAAATTTCTAAATAAGCTTGACCAGGTGGTGGCGCAGTGGATAGAGCGATGGACTGGGATGTGGAGGACCCAGGTTCGAGACCCCAAGGTTGCCAACTTGAGCCAGAAATGCCTGAGAGGTATAGACCCCACCTCCTGGGCTCACGGGCAGCCAGTAGCTGACTGATCTGGGGGTATAAGAGCCTGCTTCTTCCTTGGAGAAGAGGCAACACTAAGTTTCCGTTTGTGCTCCAGAGCCCCTGCGAGATCAGGTTGAGCCTGGACTCCCGCCGAGACCACATCCTTGCTTAGGCCCTGCCACCTGTCCTGTCCTGCTTCCCGGACTCCCCTTCATCTGAAGCCACACTTCACTAACTCACAGGTACAAGAGTCCTGTCTCAGACTCTGCTTTCAGGGGGCCTGACCTAAACCTTCTATTTTGATTGGGTGCATAATTGGGAGCCACTGAAAATCTTAAACCAGTGGAGTGACTCAATCAGACTGCATTTTGTCAATTCAGCACTGGCATAACATGAATCTGAATTTGAGGATAATTCCTCTGGTTTATTTATTTATTTGTGACAGAGACAGAGAGAGGGACAGATAGGGACAGAAAAACAGGAAGGGAGAGGGGTAAGAAGCATCAATTCTTCGTTGCGGCATCTTAGTTGTTCATTGATTGCTTTCTCATATGTGCCTTAACCAGAGGACTACAGTAGACCAAGTGACCCCTTGCTCAAGTCAGAGACCTTGGGCTCAAGCTGGTGAACCTTGCTTAAACTAGACGAGCCTATGCTCAAGCTGGCCACCTTGGGGTTTCAAACCTGGGTCCTCCGTGTCCCAGTCAGATGCTCTATCCAATGCACCACCTGGTCAGGCTCCTCTGGTTTATTTTTAATGTAAGAATATATTGCTTTCAAGCATGCATAATTCTAAATCTATGAGGAGAATGTGTTTATGTGATTGCATATGGGAAAAATAGAAAGGGCATTTTCTCTTCTGTGTGTTTATTATTTTATTGTAATTGCATCCTAGAATTTTCCCCTTTTTTTAATTGTCTGATGATAATGGTTTTATCATGTTTCTTGTAACAGTAATTCTTATTTCTGTGTACTTAAAAACATTTTTATCCTATACTTCATTATTTAATAATATCATTAGAATTAGAGCTTTAATAATTGATAATAATGAGAAAGTTACTAACTTTCATTACTAACCTGCTAAGGATCACTTGAACAATGTTATAAGGTTTCTTTTTCTGTTTTTCTTTTTTTTCTTTCCTTTCCTTTCCCCTCCCTCTCTACCTCCCTCCCTCCCTCCCTCCCTCCCTCCCTCCCCTCCTTCCTTCCCTCCTTCTTTTCTTTTCTTTTCTCTTCTTTTCCTCTCTCTCTCTTTTTCTTTCTCTCTTTCTTTCTAGAATGTCAGTACATTAAGTGTATGACAATAAGGCTTTTTATCACTTATTAGAGTAATTGCCCTTTAAATTGTTTCATAAAAATTTACTCTTGCTAATTAGTTGACCTTAAAGATTAAAACATTCATGTTTCATTCCACTGGTGCTGAGTGGTCTCAGCCTGGTGGCCACCAGCACTCTATCTGCTGCAGAGCGTTCCTCTGTTCACCGGAAGTAACTGCCTTTCCAAACTGCAACTCCGGTCTTGATTCTCACTGCGTGAGGAGAAATGTGTGTGTCTGTGTAATTTCTTCTCAGTCACAGAGGAAGGGAACAAGCCTCCTTTTAAGGTAGTAAATATATAAGAAAGCCATTAAAAACTTAAGAATTATGCATAGAATTATACATATTAAAAATGAAGATGTTAAGCTCCCCTTATATGTTTACGCAAGGACTTTCTACTTAAGGTAACCTGAAAGCTATGTCGGAACAGCACTTTCTCTGTGGGAGAGGGGCCACATTCACTCTTGTCTGACCAATCCAGAGCCAGCCCTTCTGCAGAATTCCTTTAATATTGACTTCTGTCCTCTTCACCTGCCATTGGATGTCCTCTTAGATAGTAACTACGTAAATTTTAATGAGCTATAACAGTGTAATAAACTCCCCAAAGCTCGGTAGCTTAAAATAATGACCCTTTATTATTATTGCTCATAAGACTATGAGTCAGCTGGGTTGTTCTGGTCTCATCTGGTCTCGCAGATGTGCTCAGCTATAAACTCATGGGTGGCTCTGGTCTTCTTGTGGGCTCTGCCATGTTTGGGGCTCAGCAGGCTTCAGGTAGTCCAGGATAGACTCACTTGGACAACTAGGCTGTTATCTATGTTAGTCCAACAGGTTAGCCCAGGCTTGTTCTCACGGCAGCTGAGTAGGCTCTGAGAGACAGTCAAGATGTGCACAGCCTTTTGAAGCTGAAGCTTGGGACTTCTGCTACACTTTATTAGTTAAAGTAAATCAGAAGGCAGCCTAGGTGCAAGGAGTGAGAAATTGGCTCTGTCTCTTAATGAAAGGCATTATAAAACCACATAGCAAAGAATATGGTTGAGGGGATGGCTAAGAATTGAGAACTTATTGAAATGAATAGATCACATAGAGGGTGGGGCAAAAGTGGGTTTACAGTGATTCATATGGAAAATAATACAATAATTAATAAACAAGAGCCCTGATCAGAAAGCTTGGTTGGTTAGAGCATTGTCTGAAAGTGCAGAGGTTGCCAGTTCAATCCCTGGTCAGGGCACATACAAGAACAGATCAATGTTCCTGTTTCCTCCCCTCCTTCACATCAATAAATAAAAATTTAAAAAAAATTTAAATAATAATACAAGAATAAACTCTGTGTTTGGCATCCTCACAACTATAAACCTCTTTTGACCCACCCTGTATACACATTTGAATACATATTTTCTCTGTATCGGTCTAAAATCTTGACAATCAGGCAATATTTTTACCATCTGTACTGTGTGCTGCATCAATGGTCTTGCTTAGGATGAATATCTTTTGGATATTGGTTTACAGAACCTTTCCCCCTTTGTAATTAGTAATAATGTTTTTTTGCTTATGCTCTGGCATGCTCCCGCCCCCTATCCAATGTGATACTAGAGGATTTAGGGAATTCTCAATTGGGTGTACTAACCCTAATAACTGGCCAAGGGATCAGAGGAAAACAGGCTGAGATGTTGAGAGTCTTTCCCTAAGAAATGTGTTCTGGCAGAGCCATTTGAGGAGAGAATGCAGAGGAAGCTGAGGCTCCTTGCCTTCCGGAGGCTGGCCTAATAAATCTCCCCTCCATTTTGAAGCCTCTCAATATATAGCCTTTATCTTCCTTCTTAAGGCAAAACATTGGGACCTTATATCCAACTCTCAAAAGTTTGTTGAGTGACTGAATGAAGACCAAGATCTTGTAGTCACTATCTTTATTGTATAAAAGCATTGAGCATGTGCTGTTCTCGGCATGGCCATGTTGGTTTGGTCGGCCCTACAGCCTTTCCTTTAGGCTTCCCTCATCCAGGTGGTTAATGAAGGTCCTACAAGTTACTACAAGGGCATCTTAACTTGTGGCCAAAGTAGATTTGAACAGGTAGCCACTAAGTCACCAAAAATTGTCAACGGGGGACCAAGACAATCTGAAAATACAATGTGTTAAATTGACATTCTGTGCCTTATATATCCAGCCACAAACAGAGATATTTTCTATGAATGTATAAATTTGGGCAACTTACTTGACCTCCATAAGCCTTTCACATCTGTAAGATGGTGAGCACACTATGTATCTCCCAGGGTTGTTTCAAATATTAAATATGCTAATGAGTGTGAAGAAGCTTACACAATTCCTAGCAGTATACAGTTTAGTTTCTTCTCATTCTTCTGTGTAGATCTACTTTTTAAAAATATTTGATTTTGGGTTCCTAAAAATTTTGTACAGCAGATCCCACACAATATTGTTATTATGTGCCAAGTACTTTGTTGAGATTCTTATTCAGTAGGAATAATCCTAAATTCTCATATATCACCAATTAAGTTATTTGCATATATTGACTGATTTATTTCTTTAAAAATCATTTTTTATTGATTTGAGAGAGAGAGGAAGGGGGAGAGAGATAGGGTGAGGGGGAGAGAGAGAGAGAGAATCATCAATTTGTTTCACTTCATTGTTTCATTAAGTTGTGTCTTTATTGGTTGCTTCTTGTATGTGCCCTGACCGGCGATCGAACCTGTGACCTTGGAGCATTGAGACAATGCTCCATCCACTGAGAAACCCGGCCAGCACTTGATTTATTTGTCATAGCAATATTCTGGACAGATAGATGCTTCTATCATTTCACAGGCGAAGAAACCCACTGAAGACCCTGGGTCAAGGTGCATTCCAGCCAGTCTCCTACACTGCCTTCGTCTACAGGCCTTGCCCAGTGCTTCCTTGGTCCTGTGCACCTGGCTCACAGCAAAAATAGTGATATTTCTGTGGCCCACAGGGTTAAGTGGATGAAGCCATCACAGCTGGAAGTGACTGGACTTTGGTGCTCTGTTTGGGTCACACTGCGTCTAGTACCCTCTTGTTCTAATTGTCCATTTGCAGATGTGCATAGGTACACGGTTTGAGGGCATTTTAGAATGATTTTTAACAATAAAATTTGAGGGAGAAAATCAGTTTTCTGGTAAACCCTTTCCGTCTGTTTACCAGCACATACAACCTTCTACTGCTGCCATAGAAAACGGACAGAGGCAAGGTGCAAAGATAATTTCTAGCATTCCGACTTGTATGAAGGCTGATTCTATTTGTTCAGTCACTTCATCTTGCTGTCACCATGTTCCACTGTGTGCTTTTCTAATGTAGTGATCAAATACCTAGATTCCCAGGTTTCGAGATTAGCAAGAAACTTACAATTGTTTTAGAATCCATCCCCCATATCCTACCTACTTTTTCTTTTTTTTTGCCATGAGTTGGAATTCTTGTAAGAAAACAAAACATTTTTGATATGCAGCAGATGTTTGATTCTGGACCCGAAGTGTTCTGCCTGGCAATGGTGGGAGGGCGCTTTGCCAGCCTTTGTTTTCTGCTGTTCCTGTGAAAGAGAGACATGCTCATAGCTTCATTCATTTCCCTCAAAGCTGCCTGCCCTTCTGGTGGCCTTCTCCAACTCAGCTGATGGAAGCTCTGTCCTTCCCGCTGCCCAGGTCCCAGTCTTTGGAGGCACCCTTGATTGCTGCTGTTCTCACCAGCCCTACCTCTAAGCAATAGAAGCCTGGTCCTGTTTTATCTACGTTGAAGAGGCAGTCAGAATCTGACCATTTCTCTCAACCTGCACCGGGACCATCATGAGCTGAGCTGTCATTATTATCTCTTATCCTGGTTGAAGCAAAAGCGTGTTAACTGGCCCCTCCATTCATTTTTCTCCAGAGAGTTAATTTTTACAATAGCCAGAGGAGTCCCTTTGATGTGTAAGTAGTCAGATCACCCTGCTGGCTCTCAGTGCCTTCAGAGTAAAAGGCGAGGCTTAAACTGATCTCCAAGACCGTATGTAATATGCCCTGCCACTACCTTCCATTACCTCTCGAGATCTTTCCTCCTACTCTCCTCCCCCACTCACCCACTCCTGGCACACTGGCCTCCTTGCTCTTCCTCAGACACACTGGACATGCTTCTGTAGGAGGGCCTTTGCACTGGCTACTCCTTCTGCCTGGGATGTGATTCCTCCAGATATTTACATGATTCCTCCTTTCACCATTTTTTATTTTTTGCTCAAATATTACCTTTTTATTTAAAACTGTACCCTAACCCTAACTGACAATCACTTGCCTTTATTCTACTTTATTTTTTTAAATTTATTTTTATCCTACTTTATTTTTTTAAACAGCACTTACCTTCTTCTGATATACAATGATATTGATTATTAACTAAGTAACTTACTGTTTTGTCCCCTTTTTATCCCAAGTAGGATGTAACCACAGGAAGGGAGAGAACTTTGATTCTTATCACTGATATATCCCATTTACCTAGAACAGACTGGCACATAAAGTAGTACCACTCAATAGGTGTATGTTAAATGAATGAAGGAAACTTACCTCTCTTAGTTTGAACATCTTTCTGTCAAAATGGAAGCAGTAACAGCTAATATTTTGGAGTTGAATGACTAGTGGAATAACTGAAGAAAAACACATGCAAACACACACATACCCACTTACAGTTTTTGTTCCTGTTATCAAGTTGTTCTGTTTGTCCCATTTACATGAGAATCTCTCTTTAAGTCTGTACTAATCATGGAGGCATTGAAGAACATGCACCAATCATCAAAGGACTTTGGCAAATTCTCTTTTGTTTGATCAGATACTGAGCAAGAGCATAGTAAAAGAAATCAGCTACCTATGAAATTCCAAATGAAACAATTTAGATAGTCTATTTTAAGACGTGTTAACCATCACTTATTCCTTTTCTTTTGCCTAGGTTAATATTTTCACACTGTCAAAAGACATCTTATTCTTCCTGTATCAAATGGGGATACTTCTTGGGTTCACGGTGTGCTAGAAAATCCATATTCCCACACAACTAAAATATTGTACTTTTTATACTTTGCTTGCTCATTGGTCTAGTCTAAAATTTTTAAGGAAGGAATTATAACAAACATCTTACAAGAAAATGTAAACATGTATATTATATGCATAAGAAGAACTAGAGAAAAATATTTCCAAATACTACACTTCTCTCTGAAGGGGCACGTCAGGGGAATTGATATAAATCCCTATACACACCCCTTCTGAGAATTTCTACAGGCTCTGAAACATGTTATATTCAGTTAAACAAAAGTTTTAAACCCTTCACAGGTCCTTCCTCCTGTTTTTAAAATTAGGATGCTTCATCCAAACTTTCATATTCTTTCATCTTAAAGAAGGAAGTAACAACCCAAACATTCCTCAAATACCCTTACTAGACACCCATTCTCCTCAGTTATATTTTTTCCAGCCATTTATATTGGTGTGAAGTTTGGTCTTTTATACATTTCCAAGCCATGTTTTCACAAGTGACATAATTGCTCTTTGGGGTAGGTAGTACAAACACTGTTGCTGAAGGGTTATAAAGTCTTCATAGTCTCAAGACTTTATGAGGAATTCTGAGTGGTCCATTGGTGATCAACAGTGATACTACTGTCCCCATGAAGATGAACTTTCTATCTACCTATTGAACTTGAACTTTAATGCATTCCTGGTTCCTCAGGTAATCAGCATTTGCCCCCAAAGAGCTTTATGGAAGGTAAGTGATCATTGATAGATAGTGATCATGCCCCATAAATATAAAAAGTTCTAGGTCATGGGCACATTTCAAAGTAGGTCTCAAAACTCCTCAATTATGGGTAACATCTTTCAAACTTCCAACGAAGGCCTTTCAAACTAATCAAGTTTAAGACAAAGAAGGCCTGACCTGTGGTGGCACAGTGGATGAAGTGTTGAAATGCTGAGGTCACTGGTTCAAAACCCTGGGCTTGCCTGGTCAAGGCACATATGGGAGTTGATGCTTCCAGCTCTTCCCCCGTCTCTCTCTCCTCTCTCTCCTCTCTCTCTCTCTCTCTCTCCTCTCCTCTCTAAAATGAATAATAAAAAAAAGACAAAGAAGGTAATTTCTTTTCTGGCATTATTTCTCTTTGTGGATGCAGGATTTTGCAAATTCAAATAGCCTTTATTCTCTATCTCAAAAGATCACAGTGAGGGTGACCTTGAAAATATTACTGAACTTATCACTTAAGCAGACAGAATCTCTTTCCCCTTCCCCTCCCCTCAGGAAAATAACTAATGGTTTCAACAAGAAATGTTATTAACTGAATAAGGTTAATAATAGGAGGAAAGTTAATGATGGAAGTTTCAAGAAGAAAGATGCACACGTTCTGAAGTGTTTGTGACAGTACGTGCAAAACAAAACCCGTATGGATTTTTTTTTGTTGTGTTGTTTTGTTGAAAGGAAAACAAAAACTGTGAGGGTCCATTATGCTGAGCTACATTTAGAAACAATCCCTTGAAAAGAGAAATCTATTCCTAGTATATGACCTGGAATTCTTCCCGTCCAAAAACAGGTGCAGAAATGGCTACATCTACGTGAAGTGCATAAACATCATAAATTTCTAGAGGGTGTTTTTCTTTCCTTTCCTCTCAGATACTTATTTTTATCCTAGCTTGTTACATTGTCAATTAAATGCTAACTTCCAGTCTATTCTTTGCTGGAAGGAAGTGCTTATTCATTAATTGGAAAGAAAAGGAAAAGAACCCACAGCTGCCCAACTAGTTAAACTAAACACTTTCTGTTTTCAAAATCATCTGCCAAAAATAATGTCTGATATTCTGAGACGGGAAAAAGATAAATGCATTTGGAGATTTGAGAAAAAAAATCAATTCATTTTAGCATTACATTACTGTTCGGAGAAAAATAAAAATAAAGAAATGACTGAATCACAACCATAGCTATTAAAATATAAAATGTTTGCTTATCTCAGTTCCTGAGTTCTGCCTTAGCCAAAAGTTTTCCTGGAAGATGTAAAAAGACCCTTGGGTTTCTAGAAAACTCTTCAGTGAAAATGTCAGTATTTTTAACAGGACTCTGACAGTTCTCTAAAAGTTACAGCTACTTCCTTAAATTGCCATTTTTACTTTTGTAAGAACATAGTTTATGCATTAAAAAGATGTACTTTCAAATTCTGTCTTGATGAACAAGCTCTATTCTCCCTCTCTTTCTCTTTTTGTAACTTAAGAACAAAGGAAAAACAATTTTGAAATTCTAGTAAAATAAAGCTGGTTTCTTAGTATATATTAGAACTATGTCCAGTTAATATTGATTAATTAATACCAATTGCATACATGGTTCTACCACAAAATAAAAATAAAATCTTGTAAAAATCATCCATTTATACTTATTTGTTCAGTGGGTTGTTCACAGATAGGAGAATATTTCATTGCCTAAAAACAAAATGGCTAATTCTGTCTCTTTCCTGGCTGTTGCAGGGCCCAGGAATTATTCCTTACTATTCAACTTCATTTTTTCCTTTGGTCTTCAGAATATTGAGTTGATCTGGTACAACCACTTAAGAATAACACTAATAAAATGATTCATAAGACAGGAGGTAATTTTTTATTTACCTTCTTCCATGGCTTTTTAAAAATGTCTTTTTCATAGAATGCTGTATCTTAATGTTATCATATTGCCAAATTCTTCTCATCCTCTAATTTTACTCAAGAGCCACTTCTTCTTTTTTTTAATTTTATTTATTGATTTTTAGAGAGAGAGGAATGAGAGAGATAGAGATAGAGAGAGAGAGAGAGAGAGAGAGAGAGAGAAGGGGGAGGAGCAGGAAGCATCAACTCCCATATATGCCTTGACCAGGCAAGCCCAAGGTTTCAAACCGGCAACCTCAGTGTTCCAGGTCGACGCTTTATCCCACTGCACCACCACAGGTCAGGCAAGAGCCACTTCTTCTCAGCAGCTACTCTCAAGGATCCATTCCTTCTCCCATCAGCACGACTTCTTTCTCCTTCATTGTTATAACATTGAAGTTGCTTTGTGCATACCTTCCATTTTCTCCTTTATTTTTTGGCTCTGTTTCCTTATGTGCGTGTTCTTAATATATTGCATGCTTTTGGAAGGCAGAGTACGTTTCATGCAGTTTTATATTTTCCTCTCTGTTCAGAAAAGTTCATTGTGTAAAGAAAGCCCTCCGTATGTGAAGAATGAACATCATACTTACAACACTCGTGGTATATTTTTATTTTCTATATACCAATACATTAGGGATAAAGTCAGGTTACCAATCTACTAATTTTTTAATTAAAACTGATTGTTAATATAATCTTAATATTCTGTAATTCTCAGGTTTTATAATAAAGACGCAAAAATCATGGTGACATAGAAAAAGTTCAGGATACACAAAGAAAAGAAAGAAAGTTCAGTGCTGTAAATATCAATTATGTGTTGTTTGTTTGAAGTTTCCTACTCCATAGTAACAGGAAAAGGACTAGAGCTCAGAGTCCTTTTAGAGACAGAATCGCTTCCCGGTAAATATGAAAATGCTATCTCAACTTTTTTAGAGTCGTTCTCTATGAATAATGAATGCCTTTGAAGGAATATATATGCTGTGCAGTTTGTTTCAAGAAAAACCAAAATATAAGAAAAAGCAAAGGTGGTATGGTCCCTCTGTACCTCTCTCTCTTTTCTTGCCCTTATAATAGAAGAAATGGAGATGTGCAATGTCAGGAATTGTTTATAAAATTAGCCCACGTCCCTCTCTTTAACATATGGGCCCAGTTTGTCCCATGCTGTGGGTAAACTACGGACAGAGTATCTGTTCTTCCCAGTCTCCCGCTGGAGGGTATACTAAGAGTAAGCAAAGTGGGATGGTTTTCAAAACTGTCATCCCCAGTAAATTTACAGACACAAAGAGACTGTCATTAAAATTTAGTCAGTGACCCCGAGCTTGGAATAATTTCAAACTGGTACTCTCATTCAGGGGTGGACTGAAGTCTAAGGAGCAATTAGGGGCAAATAACAAGATTGGATTCTGACATGTGGGGTGAGAGGTGGATAAAAACGAATTGAAATGCTGATTGGGTGATGGTAGAGAATTTAACTACCGACTGATTTGTTCTTTGCTGAGCAGTCGCAGAGTTACCCCGCAGGGTCAGCTGCCAGCCACATGACTGGAATCAGGCTTCTCAAACTTGGATGTGCGTAGAAATCACCTGAGCGTCTTGTGAAAATGTAGTTTCTGCTGCAGCAGGTCTGGCTGGGGCCTGAGGTCTCACACCTCTGACTGGCTCCCAGGTGAGGCTGACGCTGCTGGTTCTCTGATCCAGCACACTCTGATCAGAGTGACAAGGGTCCACAATTGTACCATCTCATCCACTATGTCATGGCTATAGGTGGCTACTAAACACATGAATTGAGATGTTCTGTAAGTGTAAAATACATATCAGACTAATTTATTGAAATACAATTTAAATACCACACAATTACCCCATTTAAAGTGTATAATTCAGTGGTTTTTAGTACATTCACAAGGTTGTGTAACTATCACCACTACCTAATTCCAGGACATTTTCATCTCCCCAGAATGAAACTCCATATACTTCACCCACCTCCCATTCCCACTTCCTCCCAGCCCCTGGCAACCTACTTTCTAGGTTTTCTTTATAGATTTGCCTATTTTGGAAATTTCATATAAAGGTAATCATGTATTACATGGCTTCTTTCATTTAGGATACTGATCTCAACGTTCCTCCATGTTGTACCATGTGTCAGTAATTCATTCTTTTTTATGGCTACTTAATATTCCATTGTAAGGATATATCCCTTCTGTTTATTCATTTATTTGTTGCTAGACATATGGATTGTTTCCACTTTTTGGCGATTATGAATAAGGCTGTCATTAACATTTTTGTACAAACACTTGAATCAACATATGTTTTTAAATCTCTTGAGTAAATATCTACGAGTGAAATTATTGGGTCATTTGGTAACTCTGTGTTCCCACTTTTGAGGAATTCTCACAGTGTTTTCCAAAGTGGCTGAACCATTTTATATTCCTTCCAGAGGTTCATGAAGGTTCCAATTTCTCTGCATCCTTGCTAATACTTGAACGAATAGTAATACATTACTATTAAATAAATTCAATATTTTGTTGAGCTTCCTTTGTTTTTTTTTTTGTCTTTTTTAAGACTTTATTTGTTTATTCTAGAGAGGGGAGAGAGAGAAGGAGGGAGGAGCAGGAAGCATCAACTCCCATATGTACCTTGACCAGGCAAGCCCAGGGTTTCGAACCAGTGAACTCATTGTTCCAGGTCGATGCTTTATCCACTGCGCCACCACAAGTCAGGCAACCTTTCTTTGGGTTTTGACTAATATCTTTTTTATGTTTCAGAATCCCATCCAGGAAACCTACTACATTTGGTTGTCATATCTCCTCGGGCTCCTGTTGGCTGGGATAGTTTCTCAAATTTTTCTTGCTTTTGGTGACTTTGACAGTTTGAGGAGTACTGCTCAGCTATATTGTAAGATGTCCTTCTATTGGGATTTGTCCAAAATTATTAATAGGATTTATCACTGTTGATTTTGACCTTGATCACTTGGTTGAAACGCTGTTTCTCAAGTTTTGCTATAGTAATTTCATTTTTAAAATAAATTATATTGATCATGACTTTTGTATATTTATTTTATATTTTGAGTTATAATCCTATACTATTTTATTTTTTGCTCAAATTATTCCGGCTTGACCATTGAAGATGCTTTCAGTTTGACATACTCTCATTAATGTGAGATTTGTTATTGTTTTGCATGCTTCTTTATTTCCTGGCCTGCAAGATATCTAGGCTCATCTTGTACATTTCCTTAGTTGTAGAATCAGTTACTTCTCTAAGGAGCTCTGGCTCCTTTTATTGGATAATGGTATTCAAAACAAGATCTAGGCATTAGGTTGTTTATTTGAGATCTTCCTTGTTTCTGAATGTTGACATTTATTGCTGTGAACATTCTTCTTAGAAATGTTTTTACTGCATCTTATAAGTTTGGTATGTTGTATTTCCATTTTCATTTGTCACTAGATATTTTTTATTTTTCTTTTGATTTCTTCTTTGACCTACTGGTTGCTTGGTAGAATGTCATTTAATCTCTCCATCTTTGTGAATTTACCAGTTTTCTTTTTGTAAATTGATTTCTAGTTTCACACCACAGTGCTCAGAAAGGATACTTAATATGATTTGTCTTCTTAAATTTGTTGAGAATTGTTTTGTGACCCAAAACATGATCTATCTGTGAAAGTGTTCCATGTGAGCTTGAGAAGGATGTGCATTCCATTGCTTTTTATTATTATTATTATTCATTTTAGAGAGGAGAGGGAGAGACAGAGAGAGAGAGAGAGAGAAAGAGAGAGAGAAGAGAGACAGAGAGAGAGAAGGGGGGAGGAGCTGGAAGCATCAACTCCCATATGTGCCTTGACCAGGCAAACCCAGGGTTTCGAACCGGTGACCTCAGCATTTCCAGGTCAATGCTTTATCCACTGCGCCACCACAGGTCAGGCTCCATTGCTTTTGGATGGAATGTTCTGTAAAAGTCTAACTGTATCTGATTAAACATGACGTTGAAGTCTAATGATTCCTTACTGATTTTCTCTCTGGATGATCTGTCCATCCATGAAAGTGAGATATTGATGTCCCCTCCTATTATTATATTGCTATCTGTTTCTCCTTTTGTATTTGTTAATATGTGCTTTATGTGTTTAGGTACTCTTACGTCTTTTGCATAAATATTTACAAAATTTTATCCTTTTGTTAGATTGACCCCTTTAGGACTGTGAATTGTATTCCAAGTGTGATGAGAAGCTTCGCCTGCGTGGTGACAAAACACTGAGGCTGATAAGATGCAGGTCAGCTGAGGTCAAGGTCTAGGGAGTCAGAATGGGCTCAGGAAACGTGGCAAACATATCATCTATCCTATGTGCTCTTCCAGAATGGAACCTTACCACTCTCTCATCAAGAGGTGGTATCAAACTTTCAGTCCCTTGGCTCTGGGCTGCCTTTGACTGCTTCAATGAATACTGTATGGAGGGAGTATGCTGTATGCTTTTTGTGACTGGGTAATTAAAGGCAATTCACATTCTGCTTGTAGAACCACTTGTGCAAGTGTCCCTGAGTCCACCATACATAAGGAAGCAAAGCTATATGGAGAAACCATAAGCAGGTGCTTTGGTTAGCAGTCCTAGGTTTGATTTCATACCAGCTCAACTGAGTGAGTAAGTCTTCCAATAGTTCTAACCACCAAACATCAAATCACCTCAGCCTTTGAGTTTTTTCAGTTCAGATTCAAGTCCTCATGAAACACAATCCATTCCCTCTGTTCCCTATCTGAATTTCTGAGCCACACCATCTTGACTTGGAAAGTAATATGAAAGTATTTGTAATTTATGAAGACAACTCTAACTGTCCTATGAAGATCAGCTTATAGGAAATGGGGAAACAAGTTAGGAGACTGTTGTAGTTGCCCAGGAGAGAGATAATGGTGACTTGGGATGGGTGTTATTTGTACAAGAGAGAAGACATCCTGGGATCCTGGACATTGCCTGAAGATGAGATCACGGGACCTGATATGGGTTAGGTATGAGGCACAAGAGAATGGGACAAATCAAGAATGACTCTGGGGGTTGTGCTCTGAGCACCTGGGTGACAGTGAAGGTGAAGCAGATGGAGAGAGGAGCAGGTGCTGAGCACAGTAAGTTTAGGGTAACTTTGAGCATTCCAGTGACCATGACAGTGTTAACAGATACTTATATATGTTTGTAGTTTAGCGTAAAAGTAGAGCTGGAATAATAAAACATAAGTGAGACATTAAAACATAAATGATACTTAAAGTCATAGCTTGGATGGCATAATTTAAGAAATAGCTATAATTAGAAAAAAATAAAGGTGTCCTTAGACCGGGCCCTTAGATGTTCCAACCTAAAGAGGAGAAGCAGACATCAAAGAAAATAACAAAGCAGGGGGAAAACCAGGAGACGTCAATATCCCAGAAGCCATGTGAAGAAAATGATTTACAGAGCACTGAGCCATGGGATGATTCAAGAGCTGCTCACTGATCCAATGAGTTGGGAATGAAAATTGACCATTGTGTTTGGCAGCTGGGAAGTCACGGGGGATGTTGACCAGAGCGATTCAGTGGATTGGCAAAAACCAGTGCCTAAACAAAAGAAAAGAAATAGAGATTTAAAAAAGAGTAGGTGTCTTTTGAAGAGATTTACTGTCAATGGGCAAACAATCATGGTAGTGTATATGCAAAGAGATATAGATTAAAAAACATTTCACTGATATTGAGAGATGGTACAGAACATTACAGAATGTTTATATGCTCCTAACAAGGATTTAATTGAAAAGGAGATGGTTGATGATGAAGGAAAGAGACAAATACCTGGAAGGACAAAATCCTTGGGTGGGCAAGTAGTGATTAGGATTTTAGTATCCATGCGGATCATAGAGAAGGGACACATCTTCCAGTAGGGGAGGCAGAACAAACACATAGGCTCTGAGCAGAAGGTTGGTAAATTAAGTGCTACCCAAGATGGGAGTTCTCTGTGATTAAAAAAATTTTTTTAAGTGAAATAAGAAATCACCCATTGACACAGAGAAGATTAGGCTCAGTGGTGGGCATGACAGCAATGTGGAATAGTTATCTCCCTACAAAAAGACAAACAAATTGACCAGGAAAGTGTAGAATTTCTGGGCATCACTGAGGTAGCCCTTGAGATTGTCAATCATGAGTATAAGATGAAATCATTATAAGGTGAGCAGGGTGTGGGATTTTTCTCCACCATGTTCAGCTATTTTTTTTTCCGTGTTCAGCTATTTGAGAATGGTTTCAGTGATTTTAAATGGGAGTTGGAGAGGGTTTTTTTTGTTTGTTTTGTTATTTTAATAGAAGGGGGAGAGAGATAATGGAGTTGAGATAAGGTGGGTTGTATTATTGTTCTCAATTTTCACTTTCTCCAGTAAATAAGATCTTACATCTACACCTCCTTGCCATGTGACTCACAGTGCCTGCCACTAACCATTCTTTCATTGACCTTGGGACCACCATGTGACTTGCACTGGCCAAAGCACTGCGAGCAGATATCAAGTGAGCAGAGACTTGAAACATGCTTTCAGGATTTGCCCAGTCCTGCTGAGCTTCTGCTAGCACCATGCGAAAAGCCTGCCCCAGGCAACGACCTGCCCTAGAGTGAGAACTGTAGAGTGGTCCGAACCCAGCTTGTAGCTTGATACAGAGCTCCCCCATCTGCCCCGCAAGTGAATGACTCAGAAATCTATCTATTGCCCCTTCTTTTTTTTTTAACAGCTGTAGAAATCAGGGGTCATTTTTAGCATTATTTCAGCAGAATTCTGATTTCTATGTGAGAGTATGATCATGTGTATGACAATATGAAGGTGTCATTATAATGATGACTAGACTAGAAGCCAAAGGAGAAGGAAAGTGAAGCTATGAAGGAGAAGATAGGCAGCAACAAGAGGGCAGAGCCAATTTGTCCGGAAGTCACATATCAGAGGGAATTAGGCTTTTAGGAGGCATGAGCTAGAAGGACAGGGGGTAGTGGTTAGAAAATGGGATGCTTGAATTTGAGATTTAGAGGGGGCATAGTTACTGGTAAAGCCAAGGAAATGACAGGGCCCACAGCTGGCCATGGTCGTGTGTGGCTGTCGTAGGGGAGAGGGCAAGGGGGGGGGATTAGAGGAGATGAAGAAGATAGTGTTCTGTGAAGGAAGGTGATGGGAAATTAGCTTCACCGTCAGTGAATGGTGATTGGAATCCTATTGAAGTTCAAGAAAATAAAGAAATTGAACAGATCTTTAACAAATGAAGATATTTCTGGTAGAAATGTTGATGGCAGCAATGGGAGAGTGAGCAGCTGGTGCAGCCTAATGGACGAGATTCAGTGAAGGTGGCATGAGAAGAGAAGACCAATTATTTGGAAGTAGCGATAAGAAGTAAGCATCTCCCAGACTCAGTAGTAAATGGAATAAAAATCAAACAATTCCAGCTAGTCCTTGGGGTGGCCACAGGGAGTTGTGTCCTCAGGGACAGCCCAGTTCAAATTATAGCTAAATGGGAAAGGCTTCGTGTCAGAAAGATAAGGATACTGGAGGTTTTGCTGGTGAAGCAGAATGCGAGTTAAAGATGACAGAGAGAATGGGTTTGGGAGGTCAGGAAGAAGTTAAATTGGGTTAGATATGGGCACAGAGATGGCTAGTAAGGATGAGAGTCTAGGACATGTTGGGTAAACTGGACACTTGTGGCGACTGGAGGAAAAGGATAGCAAAGCATGATGGGATTGTTTCTGATGTCTTTAGGTCCTGGTCTCAGATGGTTTTTAGTGGGGTGTGGTCTTGCTGAACCCTTGCTAACATGGGTTCTCCTTAAATCCTATATAGTAGGTGATGCTGAGGTGGGAGGAGATGGACTTACCAGCATTCTTATAGGACATCTGAAATAATGCAAAATAGGTCTTCACTCATTCTTTGACTCTGAGTTCACTCCTCTCTTCTGCCTCCTGTTCCCACCGTGACTCTACTGTGATCACCGAGAATTTACTTTTTTTCCCTATATCCCTATCAAAGACATGTCCTCAGAACAGGATCTGAAGACCAGATATTAATCTTAGTTTTTTTTCTATTATCAATTATGAAAAATGATCAATTATGTGTTAACATGTATTGAATATTTATTATGAAATAGGCGTTATGCTTATTGTTTCACTTAAACTATCTCATTTAAGCCTCATAACAACTTTATGAGGGAGTGAACAGGCATTGCTCTCATGTCACAACTGAGGAAATTGAGGCTTTGAGGACCTCGATCACCTATCCAGGACCACTTTTGGGCATGAGGTTGAATGAAGATTTACATCTGGAATTCTGGGACCTGAATGATTCATTTATCCAACCTGTGATTGATTGCTCAGTGGATGTCTGTGGGTAATTCTGAACAAGTTGGGGCATTGGTAATAGTGAAAGAGTGTTTTCTCTCCTTTGTTGTCCTAAATCCTCTTTATTGATCTCTTCCACATGAGATCTGTCTTTACGGTGGTTCAACTTGTGGTGGCTTCAACTGCATAGACATCTTTAGTCTCCTTTGGACCAAGTGGTTCATGTCCTCCTGGTCACAGCCTCTGGCAAAATGCTCTGTACACAACAGATGCTTAAAGCAATATACTGGTGGCATGAGTTAAGAATTCCCTGGGCATCTATTTAAGCCCTTAAAATAAGCATGCATTAAAACTAACTGGGCAGTTTTAAAAAATGTCCCAATGCTTATGTCATGCTCCAGACTGATTAAAATAGAATCACCAAAGATTTCACTGGGCAATCCAAGCTGTGAATCACTGCTTTGAGGGAAGCAGGTCTTTATATATGCTGGTTCTGCTTAAGATATAATTGCATGTCTGTGATATGGGATTTGAGATGTAGGAAATAGCAAAGGCAGTAAGAAACTGATGTGCGAAGACTTGAAATGTCAATAATGGCCCTGTTCTCTTTCTACGCTCCTTCCTAGAACAAAGCTGTTATGTCAAGCTCTTTACTCCTTTTCATTCTGCTGCTCCCTTGTCCCTTGCTTTTTTCACTTTCCTCCAGAACCGCATTGAGCCTCCACTTGATCAGCATCCAGTTCTGCCTCTGCTGACATGAGCTTATTTGGCTGCTTGGTATACACAGCAGTCAATCCCAAGAATTGCATCTGAAAGCAGAATGAAACCTTCATAATTTGCATTCTCCCAAACTGCGTTCATCCTAATGGAGGTGACTGGGTCGTGCAGGCTGGATCTGGGAAGCACTTTTGCCTTTGTGGTCTGAGTCCTCCTAAGCCACCTGGCAGTCAGGGACTCTCTTTGGGCAGTGCTTGCTGATGTAAGCTGACTTGGCTCCTTGCACAAAAAGGGAACTGAAGCCACCCTCTGCCATTGATATTCTCAGGCATTTGTCCAAGAGAAGCTGGAGAGGAGAACCTGTATTTATAACCTGTGAAAAGAGGTCTTAAGTGCAGATGGTAGGAAAACGCTCAACATAAATCAGATCATCTGCTTCTGTGTTACCTTGAACTTGATTTAATTCTTTCTCAGCCTTGATTGATTATAAAACCTTGCCATAATGATTCAAGCTTCTCTGGATCCAGAAATGGAGGCTGTTTCTCCCTCTTGAATCTAGATTGGCCTGTGACCTGCTATGACCAGGAGAATACAGTGGATAGAACATGCGCCAGATCTTTACTGTCTGGCACAACTCTCTTCTTTCTTAGAGCCCTGACCTGCCTGCTGGACCGTGGAAACTACACAGCAGACAGCTGAGTTGTCTCAGCTCAGGCCAGTCTACACTAGCCAGCCTGTCCACCCCAAGCATGTAAAAGAGTCTGGTTATGACAGCAGAACACCTACATGACCTGGTAGGAATGCATAGATCCAGCCAAGACCAGAAAAGCTGCCCAGGTGGCCCGTTAGACTCATTATCAAAAATTCTTATTATTTTGAGTCTTTACGTTTTAACTTGTTTATTACATGGCAATAGCCTCTATTATTATTTTTTTTACAGGAAGTTTGATGGATTGATTCCTGAAGCACAGTAGTTTTAAACAAGGCTGTGCACAGTTGTTACCTGTGGATGTCAAGCTAGTGACTATCTCTATTCCAAACCCAATGAAGTAAGTGGCTGGGCCCCAATGTCTATGCTCTTATAAACTGCACTAGTAGTACCAATGCATGGGCAGAATGAAAAGAATTCCTTGAAATTTTCTTCTGGCACTAAAAGTGGTTTTCCCGTAGGAGGCCCTCTTTTAGGTTGTGATCTACTACGAAAAGTAAATGTCCAGATTAGGTCCAGATCACATTAGGCCTTCCTAAAAATGAAGGGGCTCAGACTCTATAGTGAAACTTTGCAAAGGCAATAATCCCTGGGCCTTGAACACATTTGCTGGGCTCTTCCTTCCTCTTGAAGATCTCTGTGTTGGCCAGAAATTAAGAAATAGAAACTCATTGCATAAGTAAGGGAATTTATTGCATGGACTTAAAGAATCCTCTCAGATTATAGGACAGAAAACACAGCCATGCTGTACCCAGCATGGAAATGTATGGCATCAGAAACCAAGGATGTCATGGTTTCTCTTCCATACTTTTTTTTCACCTTGCCTCGCTCATGGGTAACGACCTGATTCCCGTGTGTCTTCTTTTTCTTCTCTCTTCATTTTGGCAGACTGCCTTTCTCCATTGCTCAGTAGCCTAGTGGCTAAATTGCAGGGCAGTTTAGTCCTGGAATTTACCTGACCTTCCAGTTGTGTATGGCTTCATCTTTTTGTGTCCTAATTACAAACAGCCAGGGGGAAGACTCTGGTCAAGTTCAAATCTAAAGTCCAAACCAGGTCCAACCCACCGTGGTAGGGAGAGACACCATGTACCAGAGGACTGTGCCTTTTGGTGTCATCTGAGAACAGGGTCACACACACACAAAAAGTGTGAAATTGGGAAAAACATTTCCTAAATTTAATGAGTGACTTTTCTAGGAGCATCTATTATATTTACATTGGCTCATCAAGTCAACACAAATGAATATGCACCAAACTAATTTCTGAAATTCTTAAAGTTTGATTATACCAAATCAATGTTAAATACTATTGCATGCATATGTTTTCATTGGATTTCAGGTTTTTGTAAAAGAATAAATACAGTTTATGTTGAATATGTAGGTAGCGCTTCTCAGCTGTCAGAATATAAATCTAAGACTTGCTTTACACCTTTGAGCACAGGCTTGAATTTATTCTTTCCCCCTGTGGAGAATGTAGAAAATCATTTAAGAAATGACCAAAAAATAAACACAAACCTTCAAAAATAATTTTGCCAGCAATCTGGCTAATCTGTTTCATGGTCGTATTCCCAGGGGCAAAGCATATGTGTTCAAATTAAGGAAGGGATTTGGCTGATAAATTTGGAAGGCAGAAAAATGATTGATGTTTTGCTGCACTTACTTGGAATGCCATTTTAAGGAACCTAATTACACAGAATCACTGCACATAATCATTTTATTTAAGTTCAAGATATGAGCGATCTTGCATACAAAATTAAATAGAATATAATGTTTTTTTTTTATAGTTCGGTAACTGTTTTAGGAAACCACATTGAACTTGTAAACATGACCTTGGACATCATAGAGTTTTACAGTTTAGTGGGGAGGTTGATATTAATCAATTAATGACACAGATAATTATTAATTATAAACTATGGCAAGGACAGTAATGGAAAATTACACGCAGCATTGGGAGTGTAAAACTAAAACACCACGTTATGTTGTCAGCGGGGTGAGGCATCGAGGAAGTGGTATTTGAATGGCAAGCTGATGGGCACATGGAATTGAAACAGGCATAGACTAGTTGAGGTGAGGGGACCCATAATTGTACAGGCCTTGTGGTGTGGGCAGTTATAGCACTAGGGAAAGTGAAGGCAGGCCAGTGCGACTGGAGCAGAGGGTACAGGAGAGCCAAATAAGATCAAAGAGAGAGGCAGGCTCTGTGTCCGCATGAGGCAGCGCCTTAGTCTGTATTTCCACCTTTATCCTGAGAACAATAGGAAACCATTTGGCAGACTGAAGTAAATGAGTGGCCAGAGCAGGTTTACTTTTTAAGTTTATTCTCTTTGCTATGTTGAGAATGGGCTGAGCGAGAATGGACAAGAAAGAGTTAAACAGAACAGTGGGGTGGTGATAGGCAAGAGTACATGTTTGCCTGAAGAGGTGGTAGCAATAAAATTGACTATTGGAGGCTGACCAGGCTGTGGTGCAGGGACACTGAGGACCCCGATTCAAAATGCTGAGGTTGCCAGCTTGTGTGTGGGCTCATCTGGCTTGAGTGTGGGCTCACCAGCTGGAGTATGGGGTCGCCAGCTTGACATGGGATCATAGACATGACCCCATGGTTGTTGGCTTGAGCTCAAAGGTTGCTGGCTTGAAGCCCAAGGTCACTGGCTTGAGCAAGGAGTCATTGACTTGGCTGGAGCCCCCCCCCCACCCCGGTCAAGGCACATATGAGAAAGCAATCAATGAACAACTAAGGTGCCACAGCTATGAGTTGCTGCTTCTCATCTCTCTCCCTTTCTGTCTGTCTGTCCCTGTCTGTCTGTCCATCTGTCTCTCTCTTTCTGAAAAAGAAAAAGAAGAATGACTATTGGACAGATATGGCATATATTTCTAAGATAGAATGGTCAGGTCTTGATGATGGATTGGATGAGGGGCTGTGGCATGTCACCTGCACACAGAACCCCGATCCTTTACCTCTCTGCATCCACCCCCTTTAACATGTAACTTTGAAGTGTCTTCTGTTTCTGGACTTGACCATGTGCCTGACTTTGCTTAATAGAAGGAAGCAGAAGTACAAGTGTGATGATTCTGAGTTTATACATCCAGGGGCCTTGCTCTTTCTTGTGTCTGTGTCATCTCCATGAGGGCATGCCTGAGGTAACCACCTGGAATGTGACAGATATGCGAAGGAGACTTGAAGGGCCCAGTCAGCCCAGTTGGGGCTGGGCTATGGACAGCCAGCTGGCACACAGGCAAGTGAAGAGTTCAGCCAAAAGACTCAGAGCCCCCAGGCATGTCCCCAGCTGACACCTGTCATGTGAGCAATAAATGATGTTGTATTATGCCATTGAGATTTTGTGGTTGTTTGTTACATAGCATTATTATGATCGTAGATAACTGATACAGGAACAAGGGAGGAAAATATTTGGGATGCAGTCACTCGTATATCATTATTACTATTACTAGTATAGTAGAATTTAATATATTATCATGCAGCCTTCTGAGGGAAAAGGAATTAGAATAAATAAGTTTTGGTAGGAGGAAATTGTTATCCTGAATTCTTCTTAACACATAGCAAATAACAAACATTTTTAAAAAATTAGATTGGTGAGAATATTGATCCTTAGTAGTGAATAATACTAAGAAAGACATTTTCAAAGCATAGTTTAGATATTTCACTTATTTTTCAGAGTATATCATATGCTTGTTGTCAAACCTTTTCAAAATGTGTTCAATAGTTCATTGTCCTAAAAAAAAAAAGGAGGTAGAAAATCATATAGCATGGCAATGCATAAGAACAAAAAAGCAAAAATTGAGCTGGCAAACTTCTGTGTTTTAGAGTTTCCCGTTTCCGTGAATTTTTTTGTTAGATTTGTCCTTATTCTTTTCACTGGCTCACCAGAGAGTCACAGAAAGACACAATTTATGGAAGGCACAAAACATTCCCAACAGCGACACTGTTAGTTCAAAGGTGCATCTCTTCAAAGAGGATGAAAGGAGAAATTGAACAAAAAGTTCACTCCTGGGGTTTGCTGGTGAAGGGAACCAGTGATGGACCAGGCTGCTTCAATGCAGCCCTGACCTCTGTTTACTGATGCGCATGAACCTTCTACACTTAATTGTGGCTGCCAGGGTGAAGGTTTATAGTAGCTTTTCCTCTCAGATGACAGAGAAATTAAGATATTCAGAGAAATAAAATGGTCTCCTTTTCTTTTCTATTTGAACTGTGATTGCTTCATGTTATGTTTTTGCATGTTCTCAAGTGGTTTTGAACTGGTAGTGTGCATAAGAATCATTAGGGAGGTTGTCAAACCACAGATCTCTGGACAGATATGCAACATATTTGCATATGTTTCTGATTCACTGGGTTCGAGGTGGGACCCAAGATTCTGCATTCCCTGCAAACTCCCAGGCGAGGCTGATGCCATGGATCTATGGACCTCATTTTTTAGTGGCAAGACTGTAGAGATTGAGGTCCCCCTATTCACAACGCTAAAGAGGATCCTAAAAGCATTCTCTTAGGCAAATGATTTCCATCTTTTAATTTTTTCTAACCATGCCTTAACATTGGTCTTAAATAACTGGTCTAAATTTCTAGTTACTGTCCCCCAAAAGCATGTGTGCAGAGAAGTCAGGCTAGATTGGAGAAAAAGGCACCGTCTTTCTTAATAAATTATTTGCAAATAATATAAATTGGTAAAAAGCTCCCATTGCTTTTTCCTCCTTCCCTGAGCTTCCGTGCCTTCCAGTATTTCACAAAGTCAATCAAGCAAAAGAACCAATAAAATGGAGTCTTTAATGAGAGAAGATGAAGAGTTCTGTTACATCCCTCCTGCACCTGATCGTGCTGCTCGGAGGAAGGCAGCTTAATGCTACCACATAAAAGAAAACCCACGGGTGGAAAGAGCCAAAAGCTTTCTCCTTCATGGAGTTGCATTTTCCATTTGATGGTGGTCAGCATGTACAGTTGGCAGAGCAGGGTCGTGCCACTTAGCTGCAGATGCCTCTTGTTGAGCATTATTGGGGCTATTCAACTTTTTTTTTCCATTTCTCTCACATCACTGACATAGCCTGAGTGTGTGATGGGGAGTGCAGGTGGATGCGAAACATGTTTTTAGGCTCCTGTTCTTTCCTCTTAATTCTTCCTCATTGGGGTTTACATTGTACAGTGAGGATGTGTAACTTGCATAAATTACAGAAGAGAATAAAAGAACGCCTGGGTGCATTATCCAAAGAAAATCACTGTTAATAGTTAACTTCATTTCTTGCCTGTATTTTTAGGTCTTTATGAATGCATAAGTGATTTTTGCCAATTTGAGGTAATCTTTAACAGTTTTGAATCATTTGTTTTCTTTTTAAATAATATCGTGGACATTTTCTCATCATATTAAATACTTCCTAAAAAGCAAGATTTTTACTGCTATAGATTTTTTTTATCATTTATGATAATTTATTGAATGAATTCCTTCATTGCTGGTTTACATGTGGAAATTGACATTTCTCCCTTCCATTTTCCCCTCTCTTCTTCCCTCTTTTCTCTCCATTTCTGTCTCGTCGTCTTCTCTCTCATACATTTCTGAGCTCGTGGGAAAATAAGGTTAGAATTAAGAAAAGAGCTCAACTCTGGAGAATATGAAAACTCTAGAAGCAATGTTTATTGTGGGGATATTTGGACATCCCTGATTGCCTGTGTGGGGCCTAGGTTTATATTGGCCACTCACAAAAAGGACAGGAACAAAGTCCGGAACCCCCAATGAGTATATAAACAGAACCAAACCCCAGGGAAAGCGTATTTACCCACAGAGGAGATCTTCAAGGTGCCTGGCGAGTTCAGTCTTTGCTCTGAGTACCAAGGCGTCAGTATAAGGCAAACACAACAAACTATGAATGTTGCAGCCCCACAGTGCATAGCCTGCTGGGGTCTTCTACTTCTAGGTATTGTTACTTGTAATATTCTGATTCTTGATTAGGTGCTGACCTCACTGATATGCTTAGTTTGTGAAAATATATCGAGCCCTTCACTTTTTATTTGTGCACAGTTTTGAGTATTATCTTATACTTTAATAAAAAGTTGGCTGGTTGGCTCAGCAGTAGAGGGTCGGCATGGCGTGCGGGGGACCCCGGTTCAATTCCTGGCCAGGGCACATAGGAGAAGCGCCCATTTGCTTCTCCACCCCCTCCCCTCCTTCTCCTCTGTCTCTCTCTTCCCCTCCCGCAGCCAAGGCTCCATTGGAGCAAAGATGGCCCGGGCGCTGGGGATGGCTCCTTGGCCTCTGCCCCAGGCGCTAGAGTGGCTCTGGTCGTGGCAGAGCGACGCCCCGGAGGGGCAGAGCATCGCCCCCTGGTGGGCAGAGCGTCGCCCCTGGTGGGCGTGCTGGGTGGATCCTGGTCGGGCGCATGCGGGAGTCTGTCTGTCTCTCCCCGTTTCCAGCTTCAGAAAGTAAAAAGAAAAAAAAAAGTAAAAAAAAAAATCATATTTGCCTATGACTTCCCTCCAAACTCATAAGGCGAACACTAGCTTTCATTTGTGTGAGGGGATGAAGCTCCTTAGCCCTGACCAAAGAAAATGCAAATTTTCTTTGGAGAATTGTAAATTAAATCCAGAATTTTCACCAAAAAATCCAAGAATGAATAAGTACAAGAGGAAATGAGCCATCATGGGAGAGCAGAAACAATATATTTCAGAATCACACCTATGACAGTCATTACTGGAATTACCAAACAATGAATATGAAATAAGTGTGATGGGTATGGCAAAAAGTGTATTAAAACTGTGACTAACACATAGAGAATATTAATATTGTACTTATTAGTAGAAGTTCCAAACAGTAGTTCTAGAGATGAAAAGTAAGTTTTAAATGAGAAAATCAACAGCCTTTAAAAATAATATGTAATTTTAAAAGTCTACTAGACACAAGAAAAAGTGGAAATAAAAAGATAAAATTAATTTTAATAACATTTATCCCAATAAATTTAAAGTATTACTATTTGAACATTCAATCAATATAAGATTATTAAGATAATTTACATTTTTCATACAATCTTTGAAATTTAGAATGTGTTTTATATTGAATGTATATCAATTTGGAGTAATCCCATTTTTCTTCTTTTTCTTTTCTTTTTTTTTTAGTGAGAGAGACAGAGAGAGGAACAGATAGGCAGGAAGAAAGAGAGATGAGAAGCATCAATTCTTCATTGTGGCACCTTAGTTGTTCATTGATTGCTTTCTCATATTTGCCTTGGGGGGCGGGTGCTGCAGCCAAGCCAGTGACCCCTTCTCAAGCCAACGACCTTGAGCTTCAAGCCAGTAACTTTGGGACTCAAGCCAGCAACCATGGGTCATGTCTATGATCCCACATTCAAACCGACAACCCCATTCTCATGCTGGTGAACCCATACTCAAGCCAGATGAGCCCATACTCAAGCCTGAGATCTTAGGGTTCTGAACATGGGTCCTCTGTGTCCCAGGCTGATGCTCTGTCCAATGCACTACCACCTGGTCAGGCCAGAGTAGTCACTGTTAAACTATTCTCTATATCTACATACTGTAACTTAGATTTTTCTACTGTATATAGATGGGCATTAGTCCAAGATAAAGCAAAACTATTTATCTTTGCAGTGTTAATTTAATTGAACAGATTCATATAATTTACTGAACCATTTTCTACTGAGAGATATTCAGTTTTATTTTTCATATTTCAAATAAGTCTGCAAGGAATATCATTTAGACAAAACCTACTTGCACTGTGTATTTCCAAGGCATGGAGTTTAGATATGGACTTGCTGTGCAGTGGATGGTTTTAACAGCAGATTAGACACAACTGAAGTGCTACTTAGTGAACTGGAAAAGAGATCTGAAGAAATTACCCAGAATGAGGTACAGAGAGAAAAAGGAAGAGAAAATATAAAAGAGTGATTAAAACACATGAAAGATATTTACACATATTTAAACAAAGACAAAAGAAAGGGAAGAGAAATGTTCCTAAAAATAATGCCTAAGATGTCTCTAGAATTGATCAAAAACACCAGTCTTCAGATTAAAAATCCCAGTGAATCCCAAGGAAAATAAATAAAAAGAAACTCATCTAGACACACAATAGTAAACTTGTGGTACCCTGAAGACAGGATGGAAGATTTTACAATCAGTTGTAAACAAAAAGAAAAAATCACTTATAACGGAATAAATGTTAGACTAATGGCTAGCTTCTGGCAGCAACAGTGGAAGGCAGGAGCCAGGAAGTAAGACATACACAGTGCTGAGAGAAAATGTCTGTCAACCTATAAACGCATACCTCGAGAAAGAGCAAGAGTGGCATGAAGACATTCTCAGACAAAAACTGAAAGAGTTCACAAGCAGCTGACCTTCACCATGGGAGTGCGTTTGGAATTTATTCAGAACGATTCCAGAAGGTATAACTGAAATGAAAAGGAAACAAATCAAAATTAAAGTAATGAATGTGTTGGTAAATGAAAACATTAATTAGATGTAACAATAATAATAATATCTAATTGGGAGGTTAAAAAGAAAAATAAAAACCAAGATGCAACTGAATTCTGCACAATAACCGAATCTCATTTGAAAAGACGAGTGAAGGGAGTTGAGTGTTTTCAAGTTTATCTCGGATTTTGGAAACGACTTAAGATATTGATTAATTTGAAACATCTTAATCTAAGAATGCAGGTAAAAATTTCCAGAAAAATCCCTAAAAAAACAGAAATTCAATGCAGAACTTCAAAACTAATATATGTTAAAAAATTGGAATGGGAAATATAAATCTCTGTTGAAATTTCATAAGGAAGGTCAAACAAACACATAAACAAAAAAATTAGAATAACTGGGTAGAAAATAAGCCAGAAAACATAAAAGTAAATGTATCAGACCTCATATAATCAATAAAATAAAGAACTAAAGTTCTAAAAAAAAATTCAATGATTTTTTTTTCTTCTGGATAAAACAAAAATAAATAAATGAATGCTTTTAAAGACAGAGATCACAGAAATGTTGAAAACTAAAAGTTTAGAACAAATACATGTCAAATACTAATGAAAAGAAAGGTATTAGGAGTTTGAAAATACAACACAAAATTAAAGTAAAAAAGTACATAAAAAAACAGGACTATTTACATAGTGACAAAATTTTAATTCATCAAGAAGATATGCTATAAACTTGTATGCATTTTGCAAACTAGGCCTAAAATAAATAAAAAATTTATAAAACTACTTAATGGAAGCTAAAACAAAATCCATCAGAATATTGGGAGATTTCAACACATCTCTAAGTGATTGATAGATTGCTCAAGCACAATTAAGGCTATAGAAGTTTTGAACAACATAATTAACAAGTTTGCTGTATTTGATATATTTAAAACATTGTTCTTGGCAAGACTAGAAGATTTATGAAAATTAATGATATGCTAGTCCAGAAAGAAAGTCTTAATTTTACAAGATTTGCAATAATACCCTTGCATACTCTGACTTCATAATTAATAACAAAATGACACCAAAAAGAACCAGATGTGGAGTAATAAGTAAGCATTAGTATGTCCAAGACTGCTACTCTGAAGACTGGCTTTCTAGAAAAGGGACTGATCTCCTTCAAAGCTCCATGGAAACTGGCTGTGGCTTAGTGTTTCAGGGGTCAACTGAAGGCTTAGATGCCAATCTTCAGATCATGGAAAGCAAAGAGCAGCTGCTATACCCCCAACTAGCCTCTGATCATATGAGGGAACATTCCCAACAGTGGTTCTTAAAAACCCTCAGACCATATGTGGGAGTTCCTCCCCCAAAATTTGAGTTCTGGCCATGTCAGTTTGCTCTGTGCTGCTTCAGAGAGCTACAGGGACAAGAGGAGAGCCATTCACCTAACAGATCCTGTCTCTGAGTCTCCTAACAATATAAACTCATTCACCAGGCTGGATGTATACACTGCTAGGTCAGTTGCCCTTGTTTTCACTTTATGGAAGAAAGGGCCTCTCAGAGGTCAATGGATGAAGTGGAAATTGGCAAAGCTACTTTAGAAAATAAGTTAGTTCTACTAATCCACACAAAGGAAACCTGTGTCCAGGAAATTCCACTCTGGAGAAATTTGCACACCAGATACACTGGGGCAGTGGAGGGGGGAGGTTCTGGCTCTGACATTTTATTCGTTGATGAGGAAGCAACACATAAAAAGATATCATTCTCTGCTTGTAGAGAAGCAACTCTCACAAGTGAACAGAGATCTGGGAAGGGCCCTTTTACTGTTCCTGTCATTGGTCCCCAGAGAACCAACTCTAGGGCATGAAATCCACAGAATATCAGCCTCATATAGAGTCTGTGTAAATAACCAGGCAGCATTTTCCCTGTTGACGTTGTGATTTCCAACATTTTTGAGAAATGAAAATAAAAATTCAGGTTGTACAAGTATAACCCATTAACTCCATAGAATGTACAAACTGTGGCATTTTGGCACCATGGCAACAAATAACTTGCTAATCAGCATGGTTTTTCAATTTCCAATCCTTTCCTTTACATTTGTGGTTACTCAACCAATATCTGATATTTGAGCATTCAAGCGTTGCCACTTTTTAAAAATTTCCAATTACTTGTTTCCAAAATTGTCCTGTGAGGTTATGGCTAAGACGTAATAGAGCTGATGTAGGCATAGTACTTGGGACATATTTTTAAAGAATTCCTTTAAAAATTCTTGAGAATGATAACTTGCCAATGCCAGCATTCTAACAAATTAACAAAAAAGAAGACACACACATTTAACTAGATGTAACATTGGAAAATCAGTAAATCTTTATAGGTAAGATTTTATCTTGCTAAAGGGAATGTCTTTTAAATTTATGTTTATTTGGCATAATGTTGTAATAAAATGTATTGTAGTCTTGATCGGAAACTCATTTTTCCTTCCCAGCATTTTCCTTTGAGCTATGTACCATATGGAGAAGTAGAAAAATACAGCTTTACCAATTATTTACATTCTAATGGATGAGAATCCCTTAGGGAGCACATAAAAACCACCCAGACTTTTGGCCCAGAAAAGTCAGCAGAGCACACTCACACTCACTCATATATCAGATATTTGTCGTTCGGAGCACATTCATCACTACTGTCTTTTAAACTTTATTGCACCTGTTATTGTTGGTAGCATTATCATGGTTTTCCAGCATTTTCTCTTTCAGTTACATAGGAAAGTTAATACCACTCTTCTCTCTTCAAGTGGGTGTAGCCATGTGACTTACTTTAGCCAAAGAAAGGTGAGTGAAGGGAGATGTGTCATTTCTGAGGAGGAGCATTTAGTTGTTGGGCTCAGGAGCCTTGTAGTGTCAACAGCCATAGGCATAGGATAGCTGCCCTTGAAAGTCACCTGGACCCTTACCTGTACTTCTTAAAAGCAAGAGAGAAGCTTTTGTTTTGTTAAGTTGCTGCAATTTTAGGAATTTTTGTTGCTGCAGGCTAACTTAGTCTGTCTTGACTAACACACCATCTAGTGTACTTGAGGGAGAAGTGCCTTTACTGATAAAGATATTATTATATTTTTTATTAAGTTAAATTTATTGGGGTAGCAGAGGTTAATAAGATTATACAGGTTTCCAGTGTACAACCTTATGACACATGATATGTGTACTGCATGGTGTGCTTACCACTCAAGGTCTAGTCTCCTTCCATTATCATGCATTTGGCCCCCTTTACCCTTCTCATCCTCCCCACACTTCCCCCTCTGGTGCTCACCATATTGTGGTCTATGTGGATGTATTGGTTTGTTCATTTGTTGCTTTCTGTTTTATAGCTTACAAGTGAGTGAAACCATATATGGTTCTTGACTTTTCCCATCTGATTTTTGCTCCATGCACTCTCAAGATCCATCCATGTTTTGCAGAAAACAGTACTTCATTCTTTCTTATGGCTGAGTAATATTCTATAGTATATATGTACCATATCTTCTTTAACCAATCATCCCTCAAAGAACATTTAGGTTGTTTTCACATCTTGGCCACAATGAATAATGCAGCAATGAATATAGGGGTATATATATCTTTAGAAATATCTGTTTTCAAATTTGGAGGGGTAGATACCTAGAAGAGGGATTGCCGGGTCATATGGTGACTATATTCTTAAGGCTTTATGTTTTCATAGCCCAATTCATTGACAAATATTTTGTTATCAAAATCAAAAGAACCCTATTAACAGTAAATGAATTATTCTCTCAGTAATTTAATCTCAAAATCTTGGAATTATCTGTGAGTCTTCAATCTTGATCTTCCCATTTAATGATTTGCTAAGTTGCATTCATGAGAAATGGAAAGTGAGAAAGCTGGGACTCAAGAGACTGGGATTCTAATTCCTTCTCTTTAAGTTGTAAACAGTGTTCTGGGGCCATAGCTTAACATCTTTGTGTCTGTGTTTCTATGTTTTAAAAATGAAAGTTGCCTATGGTACATTAAAATTAATTTGCAGCTCTAATAGTCTATGACTTTTTCAGATGTTTCTCAAATGAGATCCCTTCTTCCTTCCTTCCTTCCTTCCTTCCTTCCTTCCTTCCTTCCTTCCTTCCTTCCTTCCTCCCTCCCTCCTTCCCTCCCTCCCTCCCTCCCTCCCTCCTTCCCTACCTCCTCCCTTCTCCCTCCCTCCCTCCCTCCCTCCCTTTCTCCCTCTTTCCTTCCTCCCTCCCTCCCTCCCTCCCTCCTTCCCTCCCTCCTCCCTTTTCCCTCCCTCCCTCCCTCCCTCCCTCCCTCCCTCCCTCCCTCCCTCCCTCCCTCCCTTTCTCCCTCTTTCCTTCCTCCCTCCCTCCCTCCCTCCTTCCCTCCCTCCTTCCTTCCTTCCTCCCTCCCTCCCTCCCTCCCTCCCTCCCTCCCTCCTTCCCTACCTCCTCCCTTCTCCCTCCCTTCCTCCCTCCCTCCCTCCCTCCCTCCCTCCCTCTCTCCCTCCCTCTCTTTCTTCCGTCCTCCTTCCTCCCTCCCTCCCTCCCTCCCTCCCTCTTTCCTTCCCTCCCTCCCTCCTTCCTTCCCTCCCTCCCTTCCTCCCCTCCCTCCCTCCCTCCCTCCCTCCCTTGGTCACAACCCTCCATCAGCTCGTGCTCTGAGCTCTTGCCCAGTCTGCATCCAGGGCAGAGCTCTCCATCTCATGTCTCACTTTCATGTCCTCAGAAATCTTTAATTTTCCTGCACTATATAGACAAAAGGCTAACTGATGTGGGGTTTGTGCTAGGTTTGGATCCAGGGCTCCTTTAGATTCAAGGCCCCTTTAAAACTCAAATTCCCCTCACCCAACTTCCCACTTGGGTAGCTTTTTCATTAAGCATCTCCCTCACCCAGCCTCCCCCTCCCATAAAGCAACTCCCCTGACCCTGGGAAGGATCTGCAAAGTGTCCTTGGGCCAAGGCCTTCTGGAGGGGCTTGAGGGTTGGGGAAAAGGAGACCGTCTGTGACCAAAGCCACAAACCAGGATATACTAATCTGAGCATGTCCAGGCACACCCAACCCCCACACATTAGCAGATGACTGCAGTAGTCTCTGTATCAGACACCCCCTCCCAGCAGCTCTCTGCTGATGCCACTAGAGTCTCAGCCCGTCTGTTTTGCAAATGCATAAACTTATAAAACTTATTAGGCCTTGTGCATCCCTCCTTCAGCGGACCTGACAGTTTGTGGGGCTGAATTTTTTTTAATAACATCAGTTTACTTTCAACTTTCAGTCAGGTTTGGGAACCATACCCCTGGGGCAGAAATAATAAATGCCTGCCATTGCCTCTCCAGCATGCCCCTGCAGCAGACATCAGTAATCAATTACAACATGTTTCCTTGTTGTGTCTGGCTGCAACCTCAGATCAGTTTCAACACTGAGCTTTAGGAATTTACTTCTTGTCAATCGGAGATTTCAACCTGTATGTTGAAAAGATTTTGCTACAGCAAACCTGTATGTTGAAAAGATTTTGTACCACTTGTAATGGATAAAAGTCCACCTTTAACTAATGTTTCAAGTCCTTCACAATCTAGCTACATATTTACTTCTCAACCAACTCACCCCCACAAACAATTTCATTTTCCATAGGAGAGTTTGTTATGGCTTTATGTACTCTCTTGTATTATTCCTTCCATCTAAAATGAGTTTTATGAGAAAAAGTCACACTCTTTTCTCAGCACAAAAGCAAATTTCTATTATACCCAGTACCTTCTCACCTTCTCCAACCATTTAAGCTCTCCTTGTTTCTACTTCTCTTTTGGAAACGTTTGCTGGTGTTTCCCCCTTGCTGAGGGCCACCCCCTACAACTGTAGTTATCTCTCTAAACTTTATCGGCAGAGTGTATATATATATGTGTGTGTGTGTGTGTGTGTGTGTATATATATATATATATATATGATGTCAATATGGTATCTCTCAATTTAGGCAGCATTTTTATTTTTATTTATTTATTTATTTATTTATTTATTTATTTATTTCATTTCATTTTTCTGAAGCTGGAAACAGGGAGAGACAGTCAGACAGACTCCCGCATGCGCCCGACCGGGATCCACCCGGCACGCCCACTAGGGGCTACGCTCTGCCCACCAGGGGGCGATGCTCTGCCCATCCTGGGCGTCGCCATATTGCGACCAGAGCCACTCTAGCGCCTGAGGCAGAGGCCACAGAGCCATCCCCAGCGCCCGGGCCATCTTTGCTCCAATGGAGCCTTGGCTGCGGGAGGGGAAGAGAGAGACAGAGAGGAAAGTGTGGCGGAAGGGTGGAGAAGCAAATGGACGCTTCTCCTGTGTGCCCTGGCCGGGAATCGAACCCGGGTCCTCCGCACGCTAGGCCGACGCTCTACCACTGAGCCAACCGGCCAGGGCTTAGGCAGCATTTTTAAATGAACAAATATTTTACTAATGACAACTGCACCCATCGATTGGAATGCGGGATAATTCATTGGAATGTGGGAGAATTTATACACACAAAGCATTTATTCATTCTGCTGACATTATTTGGTCCACATAGGGATTAAAACTTGAAAAAAAGGCCTGTTACACCCACTTCCTCATGACCTCAGCAGAGAAATGGATCATTAAGGAGTTCATGATGCTTTCCTTTCTTACTGGGTTATAATTCTTTGGAAAAGCATCCACCCCTTACATTTGTTTTGTACCATGCCTCCTTCCCCAGCCTCTCAGAATTTTCCCCAGCAACTATGTAATGTAAAAAGATATAGGGGGAAAAAACCAAACAAACTTGTTTTTTACTAAAATGCTGCTGCTAATGCGCTGCTTAGAAATGCTGAGATATATACCAAGTACTAAATAAATAAGGAGAAAGACAAGGCAAGAATACTTGCTCTAGCTCAGTGCTTCTCCAAGTGTGGTCTATGAACCAGTGCCAGTCGGTGAGGAGAAGGGTACAGAAGGTAAGAGTAAGCACTTAGCAGCTTTTGCATCAACTCGGCCGTTATTCCTTCTCTGATCATAGTCATTGTAATGTTATGTATTTGACTGTTGAGTTTAATCATGGAAGTCAGGGCTTTCAGTTTGTGTGCCTTTCCTTATTTTTTATTTCACTTTTTGTTAATCATCTTATTTAATTTTACAAAAGTATGCACCCTTGGCCAATTGGACATTAATAACAAAATAAGCCTGACCAAGTGGTGGCACAGTGGATAGAGCATCAGACTGGGATGCAGAAGACCCAGGTTCAAGACCCCGAGGTCACCGACTTCAGCATGGCCTCATCTGGTTTGAGCACAACTTACCAGCTTGAAACCAAGGTCACTGGCTTAAAGAAGGGGTCATTTGGTCTGCTGTAGCACCCTGGTCAAGGCACACATGAGAAAGCAATCAATGAACAACTAAGGTGCCGCAACAAAGAATTGATGCTTCTTATCTCTCTTTCTCTCCCTTCCTGTCTGTCCCTATCTGTCCCTCTCTCTTGTCTCTCTCTCTGTCTCTGTCACAAAAAAGAAAAATAATTTTTACTACAGAACATTTGAGACTCTATCATCTATTATCTATCTATCTATCTATCTATCTATGTTTTCTTTTTAGATCTTTTTGCTAGCTTATTAGGGATTTAGGCTAGCATTAAAACCCACATTTTGATTCTTTTATGAAAATAAGAAAAAAGGACATCTTGCTGATTTCTCTTGGAGATAATATCAGCTCAATACTTACGCCATATGGTTCTTCAGCTGTAACAACCTCAGCTTCCTCCTGTGGGTGTGCCACTGTATTTAGAAACATGAAGAGAACCAATGAGGTGGTGAATAAAAATACTGGACTGTCCAACAGAGCTTTTAAGTTTCCTGCACTTAGCGAGTTCTAACTTTAAATCATAAATATGATTAAACATGGACTCCTGTCCAAGATGAATGAATAAGAACTGTTGTATCCTAGGAACAGATGTTGCATTGTGCTCAGAAATAGGTTTCCCTCCGCCGATGCCGGCATTCAGAGGTTACCAGCTGTATTTAGGTATAGCAGTATAAACCGCATTACAGGACTAGTATAATTTCAGAGCAGCTGAGGTCATATGGGGATTTGGTTCGCCTGCATTTTCAATTAAATTATATTCACAAGTAATGCCATTGTGAATGAAGTTATATCATTAAAAGTGTCAGACACCTTAGAATCCATTTCCATATGCTCTATTATATGGAGAAATGCAACTTGAAATTCTCTCCAGATTAATCTGAGAGGAAAATATAGGCTCTCATTCTGAATATATCCCAGAAGGGATTAAATGACCTGATTTTAAGAAGAAGAAGAGGAAGAAAAAAAAGAACCAGCTATGCGATGACTAAATTTGCCTCCCGGTAAAATAAAAGTGACAAACAACAATTTTATTCATAACAGAAATTTCCCCCAAAGCAGACTTTTCTTCTAACTCTGGCATATTCTATTTGCAAAACATTTTTAATATATCTATGCCATGAGTCTCTATTTGGGAATTCAGGTTTCTGTCATTGCAAGAGTATAAAATCCAACATCTATTTTAAAGTGAAATTAAAGATGTGTGAAACATGTAAAGGAACATATAACAGACACATAATTTCCTAGAAGAATAATAATTTTGAATCTCTTCCCCCAACCCCAGGAGAAACATCATCATTTTCTAGTGAATATTATTAGTAGATTTATATTTAATATAATATGTAATCGATTTGTTTTATTGAACATACTCTGATTTAGTAATGAAATGAAATAAAATAAGTGTGACATTTTTTCTCATGGAAGAAAAGTTCTCAATATACAGAATGATTTATTTAGGAAACTTATTAATTAAAAACAAATATGTATCTAGCTTTGATTCCTCTTTATAGTCCTACTATCTGGGACGTCTTAAAGTAAATTTATTAATGCAGAGTGTTGAGATGTGTTACTAATGGCTCTGTTTCAGTCCAGGAAATCGAATGGAGTGCTAATTAGTCCAGATTGAATAGGTTTAAAAATAAATCCTTTTAATCTTTTGATCCAGAAAATGATTCCTCTTTCCCAAGACTCTTTCCCAGATGAAGAAAATTTATATTTATATCATTATCTTCTAAGTGAGAACTTTGAAGATTGTCATTATTTTTAAAAAATGAAATGAGATCTTTAGATGGGAACACGGGAACACACAAAAATGAGAAAGAACAGACCAAGCTAAGACATTCAGGTCACATTTTAGTCTGAAATATTATTTCTGAATATATTGAGAAATTGTCTCACCTTCTGGTCCTCATAGCAGAAACGGGGTAATAACATCTGACAGATTCACTAAAATCTAGGTTTATTTACATGTGAAGTTTTCAAATGCTTTCTGAGTTTTTCCTAGTTACACAATAAATGTTTTAAAAGTGAGAGTGACTAAAGACTGAACTTCAGCTGCACCTAATGCCTTGTCAGTTGGCACCCTTGATTTATCTCAAGATCAAAAGCAATTTCTGCCCTGGCCGGTTGGCTCAGGGGTAGAGCGTCAGCCTGGCGTGCAGAAGTCCCGGGTTCGATTCCCGGCCAGGGCACACAGGAGAAGCGCCCATCTGCTTCTCCACCCCTCCCTCTCTCCTTCCTCTGTCTGTCTCTTCCCCTCCCGCAGCCGAGGCTCCATTGGAGCAAAGATGGCCCGGGCACTGGGGATGGTTCCTTGGCCTCTGCCCCAGGCGCTAGAGTGGCTCTGGTAGCGGCAGAGCGATGCCCCGGAGGGGCAGAGCATTGCCCTGTGGTGGGCAGAGCGTTGCCCCTGGTGGGCGTGCTGGGTGGATCCCGGTCGGGCGCATGCGGGAGTCTGTCTGACTGTCTCTCCCCGTTTCCAGCTTCGGAAAAGTGCCAAAAAAAAAGCAATTTCTAATACAGCCTGTGAGGTAGCAGAGGGATGACATGTCAAACCGTAAGACCGAGAAACTGAGAGGCAGGGCAAAGAACTTCAAGCTCACCAGCAATTCCCTTACCCTGTCATGTCCCAGGCAGCGAAATGCTTTGAAAGTGATCTTTAGGAGAGCACATATTCTGAGTGTAACTGTGAGATTTCAGTCATCCGGAGAAATGGAAGAGATGGCCAAATTCCACAGAATAGGAGTTCTTACTCAGCCGGTGTTCCTTACACACATTGTAAGAGGAACTCGCATCTGTGTCACAAGAGCCTTGTCACACGTGTGGTTATGCCAGGAGAAATACTCATGCTTCTGTGGTGCACATCATGTGTAAAGATGGAATTCAATATCTTCCATTTAAACTTCAACAAAGAACAGAGCAATTCATGTAGACTTCTGAAACCATAAAGGAGGATTTTCTATCCTGCTGTTGCTTCTTTGGAATTATAACTTCTTTACTCAGACTTTCAACAGTCTCCCCTCCTCTCTCCCCCCCACTTGGAATAATACTCCATATATCATGTTAGAATGTTTGGTCATAGCCTAAAAAACAACAACAATAAAAAACCTCACTTAAAGGCCTTGGCTGGCTGACTCAGCAGTAGAGAATCAGCCTGGCATGTGGAAGTCCTGAGTTTGATTCCTGGTCAGGGCACACAGGAGAAGCGCCCATCTGCTTCTCCATCATTCCCCCTCTCCTTCCTCTCTATCTCTCTCTTCCCCTCCCACAGTCAAGGCTCCATTGGAGCAAAATTGGCCCCGGGTGCTGAGGATGGCTACATGGCCTCCGACTCAGGTGCTAGAATGGCTCTGGTTGCAGCGGAGCATCGGCCCAGATAGGCAGAGCAACACCCCCTGATGAGCATGCTGGGTGGATCCTGGTTGGGCACAGGCAGGAATCTGTCTACTTCCTCCCACTTCTCACTTTGGAAAAATACAAAAAACAAAAAAACAAACAAAAACCTCACTTAAAATACCTTTTTTTTTTTTTATCTTTTGGGATAATCATTTAATGGAAGAGTATTAAAATCAAATCTATTTCTCCTTTTGTTTTGCCTCTTTGTCAGTTCCATGAAATCTCTAGTTAAAACTGACAGTAATTTGTGTTTTCCTTTTAGAACTTCTGAACCAAACATGTATTTTGATCCCACAATCCCTAAAGTAAATGTCACAAGAATATACCCCAAGGAAGAAGAACAAGACGAGAGAGTTGAAAAGCGAAGATAGTCTATTTCACATTCCCAGTTTCTAAGGCTCAGGTAGCAAGCAGCATTGGGCTGGTAAAGCAGGTGTGCCTTTCCTGGGATGAGACCCCTGCAGATATCTCAAATACACAGAGGAGGTTCCTTCTGTGTCGGGACCAAGGATCAAAATGGACACATTTACGAAATAGGCAATATTTCCTTGGTCTTCAATATTTTCCACTTTCGGGCTTGTGACTCCTCCCCCTGTGTCCCTCTAGAACACAATATCCCCACCCCCATGCAGATTCCTAAACACACATCCTAAAGATTCACTTATAAATCTCTCCCACTCTTCAGTTCTAGGGGAGATATGACTACTTACTTGGAAGTATTTCCTGTAGGAGGATTCATGTCTTAACAAGCAAAAAAATCAGATGGAAAAAAGAGATTGGAGTTCCAGCATCCATCATTGTCAGGGAGGAGCACCAGGTTGATGTCCAGTGGGTCTCACAGTCCCTTTTGTTGAGTCAGTTAGCTCTTCTCGTTTTGATGTAGAGTTTTTCTGCTAGATGTTATCACAAGCACTAGCTAAAAGAAATAACCTACTTCACTCTGCTTCAGAAAGCAGTATACATTATCAGCAGTGAGTATCCCCATCAACCCATTTAAATGGCTTTCTTTTTCTACTGAGCACAATGGGAAGAAAGGAAAAATGGATATTTGGATGTTGCAGAGTTCCTACTCTGTGCAAGGCCACTTACCCATTAGCTCACTTAAGCTTCATTAAAACTTTATAAAAATAACAGCAACCATTACTTATTGATCTTCTCCTATAAGATAGTTAATTTCTAGTTTATTGCCTTTTTAAGTTCTCATATCAACACTGTGAAATCGGTATCATTAGAACCCCTGTTTTCCAGATGAAGAAATTTAGGCTCAGAAAAGTAACCTGTTCAGATGTAAAAAAAGAGTGGGGATTATGGGTCCGTTTGCATTTTTCATAGGGTTAAACAATAGCCAGTGGTTATGTGGATGGAACTGGTTAAGCTGAGAAGTGAACTAAGGTTTGCATGGACCCCGAGCCAATGGCAATGCTATTTTGGTTAGGTTGGGTATGAGTGTGTGTTTGAGATAGATATCTCTTTTTTCAATTCTTTCTGACTTTCTAAATTCTAAGCCCTTTTCTCTGAGCTAATAAATGCTTAATTTAGAAATAGAGAGACAAAAAAATTTAAAAAAATAAAGGAAGAAGAAGATGGGAACAAATATTTCCACAGTCAAAACCAGAAGACCATTAGTATGTAAGAGGAATTAAACAGAAGCTCCTTGGATAAAGAATGATCAATAATACTGAATGATCAGTAACATGGAATGTTGACAAACTGCTTACCATTGCATTGAACTTGATAGGTTATCACACTGAAACCTCCTACAATTCTATGAAATAGACTTTATTGTTTCCATTTAACAATGAAAACAATATGAGACTGTTAGCAGTGAAATGGCACCAGAGTGTTACTGGTGATTAGATCTCAGTTCAGCAACCTCATTTCTGGAGTTCTGGCTGAGAAAGAATTCAGAGTCAAGACTCAATTATAAATAAAAGTTTGTTTAGGAAGTCACAGAGGTAGAGGAAGGGAGTCAGCTAGACTGTTTGGGCTCAGGAAACAAGTCACAGAAGCAAAAGAAGCCCTTAGGGGAAAAAAAGCTAGGATGTCTGTGCCTGGACGGTGTAGGTAAAGGGGTGTGTGTGTGAGAGAGAGAGAGAGAAAGAGAGAGAGAGAGAGAGAGAGAGAGAGAGAGAGAGAGAGAGAGCATAAGCCATTGAGAGAGTGCTCGCTGAGTCCTTCATTTTGACTGGTATTATATGGAGGTCTCAGGGGTGTCCCCTCATGGTCATGGTCTCCATGTGTCAGCCATGCCATCACCCCACCTGACCCTGCTTCTGGGTCTGGGGCTGAAATACAACTGAGGACTAGATGTGCTCTCTGGTTTGACCGAAATTTCCCCTGTGGTCAGCATACCCAAGGTGTTGTTCCTAGGATTCTTGATGCAGATCAAAACCTCATTGTCTTGAGGGCTTAATGCTTGGGGGAGTGATTGTGCAAGGGCTTGTGTAAAGGTCATATGAAGCTATTCTCCAGTCTCCTGGTTGTTTCTCGAAGGGGTTTCACCACATGACTAGTGGCATGACAGCGGAGGAAAGGTCAGGGAAGAGTTTGAACCACAAGACCAGCTTTAGGCTAAGGAAGGAAAGGCCACCCTGGGGCGAGGTCCTTGTTTTCCCAGTTTTGCCTGTTGCTAGGTGTCTGGTGCTCTCCGCCCTGATAGCCCTCTATTGTTGCTACTCTGCTCCATCCTAACTGCCTACTGCAATACAACGAGGTTAAGTAATTTACCCAAGACCAAATTTCTGGTAAGATTCTGGATGTTCACACTGGTCTTCTCTCCTTTCTAAGTCTATTTGATCCCATCTCTTCCAACCTTTCTTCCTGTGCTCAGATATCAATTCTTTCTTTTAAGAAAGGAAGACAGTACCAAGAAAGACTTCTGCTGAGCAGGACTCTGGTTAGTTCAGATAGTAGCATTTTCCTTTTGGCCAAAGTAGAAGAGGAGAAGAGAGGTACTGGCTTTCCTTAGAGACAAGCAAGAGAGCTCAGACACTCCAGGCTGCCAAAGGAACAGAAGGGGAGCTTAATAGCACTGCTCTGCCATCCCGGAACATTCAAAGTAGAGCTAATCAGGTCATCTTAATGCTACTAGTTGATGGGAAGAATACTAAATAGAGATTTAAAATGTTTAGGATAAAAATTATCATCATATAATACTAAATTTCAGAAGGTGAAATGAAATATTGATGTGTTTTTAGGTTTAGAAGAGGTATCCTGCTTTTAATCTTTGATGCATATATTTCTGTAGCTTGAGTCTCTAAGGAGTCTTGCACATATTGGTTGTTTTTTATTTACTCTTGACTGAAGAGACTCTTCTCTTTAAGAGCGTTGAATCATAATTTGTGTCTTATTGAACGAAGACTCAATTTGGAAAGCAAAGAAATAAAAAGAATGACTAATAATAAAAATATGGAAACATATATTAGGAAAACAAATAAAAAGCAAGCAAGAAAAGGAAGCAATGTTAATAGCAAAGAAAAAATAAAAGTGAAAAGTGTACATTATGACCACGGGAATCTGATATAATCAATACTAACCAGTGAGAAAAGACATAGCTCCCAACAATGATATACCATATTTCCCCATGTATAACACACACCTTAATTTGGGGCCTAAAATTTGAAAAAAGAAAAGTATTACAAAAAGTGATTGAATTCAAGTTTTATTCATCATAAAATTCATATAACTTCTCATCACTGTCAAAGCTTCCATCCATTAGCTCGTCCTCATCTGTGTCTGATAACGAATCATTGTCTTCAGCAATGAGTGCAAAGGCAAGTGCAAAAATGTGGGAAATGCAAGGAAAAAAATCTACAACCACTATATAAGGCACACCCGATTCTTAGACCCCATATTTTTTGAAAAAGGATGCATCTTATACATGGGGAAATATAGATTAGATAGATATACAGTAGTCCAATATAACAGATTAGATATATAAAAAGAGCAAAATGATTTAGTATTGTAAGAAAATAAACAAAAAATATATAATGAATGATTTTATATAGCAGTCAATTATCTCTGATCAATTAGGCAATAAAATCAATATGAATACAGAGAATTTGAATTAACTCATTGATATAAATCAGGGGTCGGGAACATTTTGGCCGAGAGAGCCATGAACACCACATATTTTTAAATGTAATTCCATGAGAGCCATGCAACAACCCATGTACGTTACGCATTATCCAATAAAAATTTGGTGTTGTCCTGGAGGACAGCTGTGCTTGGCTCCAGCCACCCACAACCATGACCATGAGCGGTAGGAAATAAATGAATTGTAATACATGAGAATGTTTTATATTTTTAATGTTATTATTTTTTAAATTAAAGATTTGTCTTTGAGCCAGATGCAGCCATCAAAAGAGCCACATCTGGCTTATGAGCCATAGGTTCCTGGCCCTTGATATAAATGAATGAATAGATAACCGATCTGAATCCTGAATTGATCAATGCATAGAGCGGATTGAATACAACAATAAAGTGTGAAGGTTGAAACTTGCAGAAAAAAAGCATGGGGGCAATAAACCCTTAAAATTTATGCACAAAAGCAGATCCTTGATTTTAAAGCCTTGTCACACACACACACACACACACACACACACACGCACACTTCAGTATCACCGTACTTAAAGGTGTGAAAACTCTACTGGAAATATTTGTGAACAATCCAGAAAAAGATCATAATTATAATACAAATGGATTAAGTAGGGCTTATTCTAGTCATATGCAACATTTCTTTATATAGAAACTAATTAATATTATCTACATTTTCAATAGTACAATGGAAACAAACTTATATGGTTGTTTTGATATTCAACAACATTTGCTTGAGGAATTTCAGTGTATGCCTTAATTTTAAAAATTAACTAGGCTAGGGTTAGAATACTCCTTTAAATTGAGTTTTAAAAATCAGTACCAAACCACCGTTGTTGGCATTCATTTCTTGTAATGGTAAAGCACTAGGAGCACCTCCTATAAAATTAGAAAAATGACAAATAATACAGTTTCCTTTACTGTTGCCATAACATATTTTTTAGAAAAGAAATTTTCATCATTGTAATTAAGTTAGCAAATATAAATCATTGATGAGCTCTTGATGAAGGGTAGTCCCAATTATTATGTGTAGATGATTTGATTATTGATCTCAGAAATCCAACAGCATTGATGAATAAAATATTAAATTTATAAAAGAGCTCAGTAATTTTTCTAGGTACAAAATCAATTCGTCAAAATCTATAGCTTTCTTCTGTAGCAAAAATAACTTATTAGGAAATGAAACGGGGAAAAAAGATCTATTCACAGTATTAATAACAATAAAAAGTATCTAGACATAAACAAGATATAAGCAAGTTCTGTTTTAAAATATGAAAATTATAAAACTTCAGATGTATAACAAATGAGAATTGAATAAATGGAGACATATACCAGATTCTAAAAGGAAAGAATCAATATTGTCAGGTTTCTATTTGTTCCAAAATAATTCTAAAAGTTAATGCAGTCGCAAGACAACACCAAATCAGGTTAGAAGATGATGAAAAATCCTAAAATTTACTTGTAAGAATGAAATAAATTAATTCTAAAAATATTTTGGAAAAGCTGAATACTAAATATACTTACAGAAATCATCAAAATAAAGGAGAGTTTCTGGTGAACAGGTGGGACAAGGAAACACATTATAAGGGAAAAAGTAGTATGAGGCAACAGCGGCCCTACCCTGTAGAGCCTGTTGGCCATTTAGAAATCTAAATCCTATCCTATAGACAATGCAAAACCATTGAAAAGTTTCAAGTATTGAGCTGACCTGGTCAGATGTATATCTTGAAAAATATCACTTGGGCTATGGCCGGTTGGCTCCGTGGATAGAGAGTTGGCCTGGTATATGGACATCCCAAGCTTGATTCCAGGTCAAGGCACACAAGAGAAGTGACCATCTGCTTCTCTACCTATTCTCCATCTCTTTCTCTTCCCCTCCTGCCACCAGTGGCTTGATTGCTTTGAGCACTGGCCCTCGGCACAGGGATGGCTTGGTTGGTCCCAGTGCATCAGCCTCAGGTGCTATAAATAGCTCGGTTGATTCAAGCATCAGCCCCAGATGGGGGTTGCCAGATGGACCCTAGTCAGGGCATATGTAGGAGTCTGTCTCACTATCTCTCATCCTCTCACTTAAAAAAAAAAAAAAGAAAAGAAAAATATCACTCTGGCTGCATTGTGAAAATGGGTTGGGGCTGGGGGAAAACATGTGGGGAGGCCTTTTTGGAGGCTGCTGTAAAGTGATAATGACTTAGATGTGGCTAGTGAAGGTGGACGTGGAAAGTGGAAGGAGTGAGACATTTAGGAAATGAATTCAACAGACTTGGTGATAAACTAGACATTCTTATTTATATGGTTAGTTGTTTTCTGAATAGTTTGCATCTTCATAGCTTCTATGTTTATTGATAGATTTAAAAACTGGAGTGTTGCTGGGGAACAAATAGCTAGCTTAAGAGCCTCGGAACCAGGCAGAACCGATACAGAGCTATAAGTACTAGTGACCCAGTATCCTTTTTTATTGTCTTTCTCTGTCAAAATCTTCATTTCTTCCTTTTGATTCTACTCTTCCATCTTGACTTCAGGGATGGAGAAAGTGGGTCTATATAATTAATTTTTCTATGAAGTACTGTGTTTTCCTATGGGCATTTATATTTCAAAAGAAGATTTAAATGCATATTTAAAGAAAAATAAGGCAACGTTGCTTTGACTATTTGGTGGAAGGTATTCTTCAAATCATTCAACACAGATACCATTTTCAGGGCCTTTAATAAACTATTAATTCTGGTCCTACTTGGGATGTCCTAATTCTGGTGGGAGAAGTTCCTTAAGGCAGCCAAGAGTTTGACCTAGAGTTTCTCGGGGTAACAGATATATACTGGTTCTACCAGGTTGAACTAAGATCTGCAGCTTCAGACTTCTACAACTTGACACAGCTTGGAAGAATTTGAAAGCCAGAGTGATATCCCATTTCTTACTGAAAATATACATATGCTAGAATTATAAAATATTTTTGTATGTACACAAAAATTGAAAAAAACAAAAATATGCATTCTATTTTTGTGTATGTATACTTACAGAAGCCACAAACCACTCTCAAAAGCTTTATTTACATATGCTCTTCCACTGTGGTTAAGAATTTGCTGCTTTATTTGAAAGCAGATTATAGGAAACCATGCTCCTTTGCTCTTATTCCCCTCTCCTACAGCTAAAAATATGGGAGCAGGACCGAGGTCCTGTGAGGTGACACCTGATTTATCTATAGATGTCTCTTTGTGTGTGGATGTGTGTAGGTGTGTGTCTATGTGAGTCAGACTTACCAGATCAGCCCTCAAGAAGACACATCCACTTGCTTTTGAGCTGAAGTCAAAGTTCAACAAACACATTCCCTCTAGCAAGAATTGGGGTAAACCTGAACACAAAATTTGTTCTTGGCAGATCTACCCCGGTGGTAGAAAAACTCCACATGCACCTGTTCAAATAGATCTCAGGTGATTCTTAAGTCTCCCAGCATTTGGCTGACATAAAGAGCGTAGTATGGTTATTCATTTATTTTACAATTCAGAGAGCACCAAATTAAGTTTAATAGCCATGCTAAACATACCCATGCACACATACCTCCCCACCCCCAATTTTAATTAAGATTTATCACATTCTGGCTAATAATAAACACTTCACTTCAGCTCTTTTTTTTTTTTAATACTATGAAACTATTTTAGGCCATTTAATTATTTAATAATAGGATTTGGAGCACTTTTTTTTTCAAGGAACGTTTTAATATTTCACCTACAGCCCATAAGTATTGTTGTAAATTTAGGAGAGTATATGGTGATGTTCAATAACTTGGAATGTAAATTGGGGGGTGGGGGAGTAAGACTGCCGCATATTCTATAGAATAAATTAAAGCAGGACAATATGAGGTTGAAGTTTAGGAGTTTGGGTTCTTGTATTTGGGATGGGTTTTGGAGACTCACCATATATGTCTGCCCCACCAGCCTGAATATTCCCAGAACCACCAACTTTTTTTTTAGAAAGAAAGACAGACAGAAAGAGAGAGAGAGACGAGAAGCATCAACTTGAGCTGCAGCACCTTAGTTGTTATTCATTGCTTTCTCATACATGCCTTGACATGGCTGGGAGGGGGGTAGTGATGGTAGCTGAGCCAGTCACCCCTGGCTCAAGCCAGTAACCTTTGGGCTCAAGCCAGCGACCATGGGGTCATATCTGTGAGCCTGCCCTTGAATCGGCAACCTTAGGGTTTTGAACCTGGGACCTCAGTGTCTCAGGTTGATACTCTGTCCACTGCATTACCACCAGTCAGGCCCAGAACCACTAACTATTGACAGATACCTTGGAACCTTAGGCTAAAGCTATAATAAAGCTGATTTTAATTATGATTTTGACCAACTGCTACCACTGTACTCAGTGAGAGATGGCAGTGGGTATTCCCATGCAGCCCTTATGATCATAGCTGGAAACTACCCCTCCACCCCCAGTCACTTTCAACCACTTCTATATCAGAAAGAGGGTTTAGAACACTAGCACCCAAATCCTGGGGGTGGGGAAGGGAAAACCACTGTTTTGATTTATGTATTGATGGGAAAGACAGATGGAAAAATGAAATTAAGTTGCTTTATTTGAATAACCCAACCATTATTCATCACAAAGTACTTAATAAAAATATAGATTTCCAGCTTAGAAGTTTTGTGGTATGGAAGACTGATACATCAACATCATCTGGGTTATAGAAGTTTCCAAACTCTTTTTTTTTTTGTATTTTTCTGAAGCTGGAAATGGGGAGAGACAGTCAGACAGACTCCCACATGCGCCCGACCGGGATCCACCCAGCACGCCCACCAGGGGCGACGCTCTGCCAACCAGGGGGCGATGCTCTGCCCCTCCAGGGGGTCGCTCTGCCATGACCAGAGCCACTATAGCACCTGGGGCAGAGGCCAAGGAGCCATCCCCAGGGCCCGGGCCATCTTTGCTCCAATGGAGCCTCGGCTGCGGGAGGGGAAGAGAGAGACAGAGAGGAAGGAGGAGGCGGGGTGGAGAAGCAAATGGGCGCTTCTCCTATGTGCTCTGGCCGGGAATCGAACCTGGGTCCCCCTCACGCCAGGCCGATGCTCTACTGCTGAGCCAACCGGCCAGGGCCTCCAAACTCTTTTTTTTATCAGTAGAACTTCCCTTCTTTATCAGCAGTATGTCAGGAATCCCAGATACAGGTCAGATACAAGCAGGGCTCCACTAGTTAACCTGATGGTGAAAAGTCTAGAAGCTCATACACTCAGCCTTCCCCTGAGTGCCCCTTTTTTCCCATGAAACATTTTTATGGAACCCAGTTTGAGAAACAACTCATTAACTTGCACCCTTTGCTTTAAAAGATCTTAGTGGTGTCTGACCAGGTGGTGGTGCAGTGGATAGAGCATCGGACTGGGACGCAGAGGACCTGAGGTTGCCAGCTTGAGCATGGGCTCATTTGGTTTGAGCAAGGCGTCACCAGCTTGAGCCCAAGGTCGCTGGCTAGAGCAAGGGGTCACTTGGTCTGCTGTAACCCCCCCCCCCCCCCCGGTCAAGGCACACAAGAGAAAGCAGTCAATAAGAAACTAAGGTGCTGCAGTGAAGAATTGATGCTTCTCATCTCTCTCCCTTTTGGTCTGTCTGTCCCTCTCTGTGCCTCTCTCTGTCTCTGCCACAAAACAAGAAAACAAACAAAAAAACAAAATAAAGATCTTAATGGCCAGTGTGGACACCAGCTGTAATGTAGAAGTGGGAGCAGAGAGGGCTGAGGACGTGTGCCTACCAGCAGTCATGGCCATGGCCTGTGACGGGGGTTGCTATACATGCATGCTGTATTGCACCCATTTATATCTTTGGTCATCATCAGATAAAGAGTATTTCTCAGGGCACATATGATATATTGACAAGTTGGCTCCAGGAGGGGACATAAGAAGCGGTACTTCCAAAATCCAGGAGCACCATTTTCTTGTTCCCTTTTAAACTTTAGAATGGATCTGTGATTGGTTCTGACTCAGTTTCTCCTCCCTCCAATCTCCGAGTTGCTGTTAGGGAATGAGCATTTGCATCCTAAGAACAAATATGAGCAGATACGAGTAGTAATTGAAGCAAAGAAGTAACTCCACAGAATTTCAAATCTCAGAAGCCCCTGCTCAGCCCCTTCTGGAACACTGGTTTCAAAAGTTGTCCAAGGAGTACGACCGAGGATAACAGAGTGTTCGCTCTCACTGCCTTTGAAAATAGCCTGGGAAACACTTTTATTCACTGACTTGCTCTTCCTATTTTCCAGCAAGGAACATAGAATTTGGTTGTTCATTTAAGTTAGAGCATCTTAGTCATTTAAAAAGTATTTTAAAATATAGGATAAAACTTCCAGGAACAGGTGGTAGAGTAATGGTTTCTTTCCATTCATCCTCCTGAGACCTACTGACGTGAGGGGTGTGGGCAGGATAAGATCAAAAAGAGACCCTATCTTAGGATGGCCGAAGCCCAGGACCACAGATAATAAAGAATTTAAACTAAATGTGGATAAATGTGGGTTAAACAGATTAATTAAAGGGAAGCCGTCACAAATAAATACAGAACCATTCAGATTTAAGGCAGGATGAATTATTCTCTGCAAATCAGTCGAAGGATTCTATGTGGATGATAAAGAAATGGAACGTGGTAGGACTCACAGTGTGAGACGAAGGTAGATTCCTGAAATGTGATATTAGGCTTGGCATAGCTTTGGGGGCAGAGAGCCAAAGAAAAGATAGTTTGAACATGAGTTCTTTATTGTTAGGTTTTTTTTTCTTCCTTTTTTTTTTTTGTCACCTGCATTGTTATTCTAAAAGTAAGGCAGAGGGGATTCATGAGAGGAAGTGAAAAACAGCATCGGAGCTATTCATCACTGCTGACTGTACATATGATGCTTACTGGGTGTATGAATAGTGGTGTATCTGTGTGGGGGAGGAGGGAGGTACCAACAGCTGATAGCAAATTCCTCAAGCAGGAACTAGAAAATTAGCAAGAACTGATTACAATACAACATAGCTATTTTCACAGTGATGGCTGGCCAAATTCTCTAAGTGTTCTAATCCATACACACTCCTGCCATGTACACCCATTAGATGTTTGGGGTTTTTTTGTTTTGTTTTGTTTTTTTTTCAGTAAATTCAGGGTTGGAAGAGAGTTTTCCCCCATTCAAGCCTTAGAATAAGGAAAAGGTCTCTGACATAGCAAGCAAACAGAGATTCATTCCACATTTACTGAGCAAATATTTGCACATAGGCACTATGCCAAATTCTGTTCTAAGCACTGGGGATAGGACGTGAGGCAAGCAGACAGAGAAATCCCGGTACTTAATCTCTGAAAAGGTGAAATGAATGTCATATGCAAAGGACAGTGAGGAATGCTCATGGGAAACTTACTGTGTGGAACACAGTGAGTTACTCTCTATTCATTCAAAGAAATTACAGAGCACAAAGGAACTTATATAAGAGGAGATCAAACAACAGATAGTAAGAGCAAAGAAGGAGCTCGAAAGTAAGCAGGCAGCACTCAAAATCTGAAAACAAAAATAACACCGCGGCTGGAAGGATAAGCAGCGTAGAGGCTTATCTCTTATCTGCCTTCCATGGACAGTGGGGGCTTGGGGATTTCTGTAGCCTGGGTGTGGGCTGCTGTGGGGAAGGAGCCTTAGTGGGGTTGTCACAGGTCCTGGTTGGATACCGAGGCGCCCCCGACCGAGAGAGGTTGGGGGTGCACCACTGGCTTCGCCAGGACTGAGGAAGGCACCCCGGCTACACGAGTGTATTCATTCTGATTTTTGTACTTTTCGTTTAGATGTATTACATAAATAGAAAACTTACTAAAAGCAATCGCGGTGTATAGGTGATGTTGATGGGGAATGGAATTGTTGACAGAGGACAATATGTAAAACATAATGCAAGGCTATATTTGTATGTGGGGCAGAGAGAGAGAGATAGAGAAGAAAAGAGAGAGAAAGAAGAGGGAGGGAGGGAGAAATGCAGTTCTTTATTCTTAGAGCATCATGCATAAAATTCATGGTAATCTATAGTTACAAAATGGAAAGTGATAGGCATAGACCTTCAGAAAAATTTTTCAAAGTTGCAGGAAACAGAACGACTATGACAAATGAGAGGTGTCCGACTGAGTTTCCTCCATAATAAACCACTGGTTAAAACTAATACAAACTTTCAGGTAATGACAGGCTATACCTCTCAGGGGAGCCGGGACGAGGAAATGCAAGAATATTTTGTATCTGGTATTGTCATGGAAAATACCCCAGATGCCTGATTGCAAACAATAATGAATCTCATTTATTAATTCATTTATTCCAGAAGTTCTTGTGAAGTCTCCTCTAGGGGCCAATCCCTGTAGTAGATTCAGGAAATTTATCTAAGAAGCTATTGGCAGGATGGAATTGATGTAATAGAGAATTGATGGTAAGTAGAAGGGAAGGGGTGAGACAATGAATCTTTATTTTAGGATTAAAGGCTTTCTGAACAACAGGAATCTAAATATGTAAGGTGGTTGGGGGGGGAGCAGGAGAGGGGGAGGAGGAGGGGGGAGGGGCACAAAGAAAACTAGATAGAAGGTGACGGGGGACAGTCTGACTTTAGCTGATGGGTATGCAACATAATTGAATGACAAGATAACCTGGACATGTTTTCTTTGAATATATGTACCCCGATTTATTGATGTCACCCCATTAAAATTAATAAAAATTTATTTATTAAAAAATAAAATAAAATAGTAGAGAGTGGCTGAAAGAAAAAACAATTTTTGAGAGGAGATGAGAGACTTAGAGAATGATATTTGAGGGCATTGCCTGTATAATAGAATACTAAACTCAGCATTTCCTATTATTTTAGAATCTGATAGAGTTGCTGAACCATCTATACAGGGCAAGTATGACAGCCAGGAGCTGTGACTAGGAGGCTTGCTCTTAACATGTCAGGATAAAAGGGCCAGACATCACAACCATCAGCACCTGCCTTTCTGGCCAGATGGTTTCGTTTGTCCGCTGGTGCCTGCTCTGTCTACACTTATTCATAGTGGGCTGGAAGTGCCCAGGAATGCACGGCTCCCCCCGCAGCTTCACACAGTGATGCAGGGATGGTGTAAATAGGGTGTTTGTACACAAAGAAACAGGAGCATAAACACCCCAGCTCCCTCACCTCTGGGTGGGATAATAGGTTCGCATCATATGCTGACTCACATAGTAGGAACTGGATTGGAAAACATACCCTACCCTGTACTGGATTTCTTCTCCTCCCTGTCTCTCTTCCCTGGTCCCTAATCTGTTTCTTGGAATCTCCTCCCCAACTAATCTTCCTGCACTCACATTTCCCATTGCTTCCAAGGGACCCTGAACTAAGAAAGACATGAGACTAGTGTCTCATCCGTTAGTCCATCACTCATGCACAGAGACAGGGAGTGTGGGAGAGGCTGAGAAAGGCTGACAGTGAGGATCACCATGGAGAGAATTGCTGGAGATGGTGCATCTCCCCCACTGCACGGGGGAGTTAAAGGGAAGGGGAGTGAGGAGGCTGCGGCACGCCACTTGGAGCACCTCACATGGCATTCAAAGGTGGGGCTGTACAGGGGTGGATGTGTCACTCCCAGCTGGAGAAGCAAGAGAGTCAGCAATCGAATGAAGCTAGGCTAAGTGGAGGCATGGAGCAAAGACCAAAGGGGTGTTTCCTGTGGGCAGCCATGCATCTACGAGAAGGAAGCAAGACTTAAGAGTTGGGGTTGCGCTGTGTCCATGGCCCTTCCCCGTTGTATCTACACCCTTGTGTTGCACCTGCACAGCTTCTCCTCTGGAGAAGTGGAGTCTGTTTCCACACTCATTGCCCCTGGGCAGGCCTGTGATTCCCTTCATTCAATACAGTTAGTGGGAGTGACGCTGCCAGTTGCAAGTGCACATCTCAAGGGACTTTGAACACTATGACTGTCTCAAGAACCCTTTTCAATGGGCCACATGAATAAGCGTGAGTTAGCCTGCTGGGAAATTGGAGGCTGCATAGACCAGAATTTAGGTAGCCCTGCTGTCTCAGCCAGGTCCCCAGACATGTGAGAACAGAGTTGACTACAGCTGACCATACGCAGATGAGGGAGCCCAGGGAGAGCAGAAGAACCACCTGACCCGCCAACCCCAGCCCAAACTGCTGAGCCACAGAATCGTAGGCTGAATAATTAGCTGTTGTTACAAGCGACTAATTTGGAGGTAGCTTGTTAGATAGCAAATGCTTATGGACACCAAGAATGAATATTTAATATTGATTACATTTTTTTTTCTATCTAGAAAATGTGACTATTTTTAACTCTCTGAGAGTGAGCTAAAAAATACATGATGTGCTAAGAAGGTGTTTTGGTCTGGAAGAAAGGGGCATATCAGAGCTAGAATCTTACCCCTGCCATGATGTCTCTACCAGTCATATAAACTGGTATGCAGTTTCTAGAATCTCATGAGTTGTAAGCACTTTTACTTGATTGCAAGTCTCTTGAGGCTGAGAATCATGGCTGATGTATCTTCCCAGTGTGGTACCGTAATTATATTATCTATGTTTATGTGTGAGCAGGTGCGTGTGAAATCCATTTGACAAGGAAAAGCTAGTGGAAAATGTTCTCTTAGCTTGAGAGAACAATTTATTTTTTGCATAAAACTGATGCCTGGGATAGTACCATTTTCTTTGTATTCTAAATTTTTTTAAAAAAGCTTTTCACACTAAAGGAAATATGGAAGTGTTTTAAAATATTAAAAGAAACAAGAGAGCTTCCATGGGCTAGATGGTGTCCATGAGAGATGCTCCCAGACTGTGAACATAGGGTGTTAATGTGAAAGTACTGAATCTACCCTCATTGAATCTGAGCTGGAATAAACAGTGTCCGCCCAGACCCATACTAGGCCAGTAAAACTAAAATGACCTTTGATTGAAGAGAAATATGTCCACCTAGGTGGGCAGATGGGCGTAAAAGAGAAGGTGGTTGATCAAAATGGGACATATAAAAAGTACAGGAAAATGGTGAAACAATAGAAATTATGAAAAGTTGGCAAGCTAGACTAAAGAAACCTTGCTAAAAATTTATTCACTTCCATCTGTAGCCACAGAGTTGCACATTGTATTTTTTTATAATGACACCAATCTGATCAAAAATTATCTAGAAGCAAGCTACTTCATTGTAAAGTCACTAAAATATATTTAATTACCATTAATTATTAATTTTTAATTGTATTAGCTTCTAATCAGAGAATGTAGCTTATAAAAGCTGTCCACTTACACAATTTTTTCTAGTTTTTTTTTCTTCGCAGTGACCACAAAGGTGACCAACCTTTACAAATGTTTATGATTATTTGAAAAAGTACATTCAAAGTTAAGGTGACATATCAATTTGTTTGTTAATGGTAGTTTTCAGTTTGTGTCCTTTATTTTTTGAACTGGATTTTCAGTCCTGAGAGAAATATTTTGATGTACTCACCATAATTATATTTCTAGCAAGCTCTTGCTTTTAAAATAAATTCGTATTGAGCTGTTATGGTGATTGGCTGATCACCAGTTATGACTGTTGCTGCTTCTACAACTGGGCCATTTGTCAATATATGGTGTCCCTTTTGACCTTATTTTCTTCTTTTATCATTAAGTTACACTTCTCTGATATGAATATTTCTATTTTTGCTTCTTTCTAAAAATTTTCCTGGTGTTTCTCTGCTCACTCCATTTATCTTTATGCTATTTTAAAATTCTTTTACGATGTTCCTGATATCTATCATTTGGTTGTGTCTTGTATTGTGAAGAAATGCATTGGCCCTGCCTCTCATGACAGAATCCTCCTGCTCTTGTACATTTACACAGTGACTTGTTTACCTTGAGAGATTAATGATATTTTAACAGGATGTACTTTGATTTACCACCATTATTTTACCCAATGTTGGTGATAAGACATTCTTTTATAAAAGATTGTTTTTTCTTTCTTAAAGAGTGTTAGATACTCTTTTTATTCCTTAGAGATTAAGAATTTTTCCATGATGTACCTATAGATGTGTTCTCTTTCTCTATTTGGCTTCGATTTTAATGAGTGTATTCAAGTTACAGGCAGTGGAAAGCGAAGGGGAGCTGCTTTCCATGCTTGGTCTGTGGCACGGCCTAAGTATCAGGGTTTTATTTATTTATTTATTTATTCATTCATTTTTAGAGAAACAGGAGAGAGAGAGAGAGAGAGAGAGAGAGAGAGAGAGGAGGAGCAGGAAGCACCAACTCCCATATGTGCCTCGACCAGGCAAGCCCAGGGTTTTGAACCAGTGACCTCAGTGTTCCAGGTCAATGCTTTATCCACAGTGCCACCACAGGTCAGGCTAGTATCAAGTTTTTATGAAGCTTCCCACCAGTGACTTTAATGTGCAGCCAAAGTCCCTAGTTCTCTACTCACATGAACCCTGTACATTCGAGCAGTGGGACGGTGGCCTTGGCTTGCCAGCTAGACTCCCTTCCAGAACCCTGAGAGAAGATGGGAGAACCATTCTGCAGCAACACCGACGTAGGCCAGGCAACACCCTGTACTCTGTGTTCTCTGCACCTGTCACCTAATCCTTGGAGATCCCTTGTACCTTAGCAACAAACACCCCATTTGCTTAAGCAGGGCAGAGTCATTTTCTGCCGTTGATGGCCCAAGAATTCAATAGAGATCATTCACGAGCTTTTCATCACTCTGTGTATCTGTGCAGGTCCCTCAAGCTGCTGTGTGGGTCATGGGCTCAGCCCCTGGCATCATGCCTCTCGCTACACATTAAGTACAACTCTGGAGACAGAAGGCAGGAGAACCACCTAAACTTCTATTAAAAGAGTTAGTGATTCATAAGTCACTCTTGTACCTTCTTTTCTGTTTCTTTGCTAGGTCAGTCATTACCACCCCTAAAAATTAGTTTGTTTATTTGTGTTTAGGAAAAATATAAAATAACAGAAAGGATGTTCCGTAATTAGACAGGCAAGTTACAAAGCACATGACTGAGCAGAAAAGCTGGGGACCCTTCCATAGTACCTGACAAGGAACACACAGGCATCCAGTTATAGCAGAAACACGCAGAACTCGGTCTCAAATACACATTTGCATAAAGACCAAGGTGCAAATGGATGAAAAAGCCATAGGCTAGTTAGTACACATTGCTATTAGGCATTTACTATATTATCTGTTCTCATTTTTGTATTTTGTATTTTAGGTCAGGTTCCCTGAAAACACTTGATTTATTGAAGGTGGGCTCTCAGGACAACCTGTGGGTAGTGAAGGAAGCACACAGGGGAAGGAGCTGAATACAGATGTGGTTAGAGCTGCAAGCCAGGCTCAGCCTGATTTCACAGGGAGCTCTCTAGAGTGAATAAAACCACAAATTTGAAGCAAGGGGGCTGGCCTTCTGTACCCTGTATCAATTCATCGTTGCTAATTCTCTCAGACAGTTTCAGAAGAGCAGGCTGATTCTCTGGAGATGGGGACCGCCCTAAGTTCTTAACAGAGGTGGGGGTGCCTGCTGGTGAGGGTGATCCAGCAACAGCTACTAAAATGCAGTATTTATATCTATTAAGTGCAATGCGGCCCCATAGTGTGACTTGAACACAGAATTATTCTGTAGATCAAAATGAAACCCTATTCCTTTTTTTTTTTTGCATCCCTCAAAAAAAGCCTTCTTCATGTGTCAGCTACTGCTTGAGAAATCACCTTTCTCTTAGAACTCTGATTGTAGTGCAAATGCAAGGTCTCATGAAGAAATACGACCTGGAACCCTTCAGTATACAGCATCTAGCAGATGGCTACATATTGATAAGCTGAGAGGTGAGAGATCCGGAAGCCAGTTGGGTGTGTGTGCACCTCCAGCAATGTGACCTTGCAAAAGTGTTTTACCCTGTCTTCACCTGCTTCGTTTATTAAATGAGTCAGGGGTCAGAGTAAATGATTTCCAAGGTTGGAACTCTAAAATCTTGTAAGCAGCTGATTTAATTTCTCCTTTCCTACAAGGAGGAGGCAGAGATAATTTCTTTGTTTACAAAAAACAGAATTTCCTCTTGCAGCCCTTAATGCAGGAGCAGGAGAAACAGCAGCGTTGCTTTGTTTGGACTCAGGGTCCCTGATACGACATATTGGATGTGTCAATGGAATGTGATTTATTTTGCTTCATAACATTTGGGAACAGATATTTGGTATTTCATCCAAGGAAAGCAATTTGCAGAAACCTTTTAGAAGGTGATTGGAGCATCAGAAATTGTTGCCATTTCTTTATGCCAACATTTCCTTAAAGATGCACAATCTTTCATTTTAATCATTCCTCTCAGCAGGCTCCTTCCAGGGCTCTGGAGAAGGGCACCCACCCCCAGAAATGAGGTTCTATTTTTAAAGTCCACCAGCCAACAAACCCCCGATTAATCCTGTGAAATCTGCTCAGATGGCTGCTCTTCTGGGTTCTCTATGCACCCCCTGCTCTCAACGCCCCCATCTGCCCAGCCCTCCCCCGGGAAATATTTTTAGCTCTTAGCAGCTACATCCTTGAGAGTTACTAGGAGGATGCTATACTTTGCTCTCAAGTAAACATTTTAGAGATTCGTGTTTTTATTCCTAATATTTTTCAGAAAGGTTAAGGAAGTCGCTGCTAATGACTAGTGCCAAAGAAATAGTCTGGACTTTGAAGCCTTTATCTCCCTTGGAATTTCTCTTTCTTTCTTTTTTATTTTTTTATTTTTATTTTTATTTTTTTTGTATTTTTCTGAAGCAGGAAACGGGGAGAGACAGTCAGACAGACTCCCGCATGCGCCCGACCGGGATCCACCCGGCATGCCCACCAGGGGGCGACGCTCTGCCCACCAGGGGGCGATGCTCTGCCCCTCCGGCTCGTCGCTCTGCTGAGACCAGAGCCACTCTAGCGCCTGGGGCAGAGGCCAAGGAGCCATCCCCAGCGCCCGGGCCATCTTTGCTCCAATGGAGCCTTGGCTGCGGAGGGGAAGAGAGAGACAGAGAGGAAGGAGAGGGGGAGGGGTGGAGAAGCAGATGGGCGCTTCTCCTGTGTGCCCTGGCCAGGAATCGAACCCGGGTCCCCCACACGCCAGGCTGACGCTCTACTGCTGAGCCAACCGGCCAGGGCCTAAATTTTTCTTTCTTACTATTGGGTCAATACCCATTTTTTCTCTTGTGAGTTAGCAGGGATTTTGACCATTGTTCCAGACAATCTCTACCCAGGCATCCTTGGGAACTCTATCGGAGGGGAAGTCTGGGATCCCCCAAGCATACATTTTCCCTAAGGGCTCAAATCTGAAATCAGTAAACACAGATCTATCTTTTTTAAGATCACTGTGTTAGGATATAGAAATTACGGTTTAAGAGCACATGGCACCCCAGGAAGCTAAAACCATCGAAATATTTTCAAAGCATCTATGGGAATGACAAGGAATAATGTATATACGTAATAAAATTTTGACCGAGTATGAATAGCAGTACACTACTTAACTATTCACTCTCCAACATAAAACCTTACTGTTTAGCACATTATCACCTATTTTGGTTTGTGGATCATAGTCTCAAAATGATGTCAAGCAGGTTGTAGATGCACATGGAAAAAAATTCTAGGAAAAGAATAAACAGTGAAAACCTTCTCCCTTCTACATCTCTTTCCCAGTCTCCTTATATAGGTATGTGCTTGTATATATGATATATTTTATATAATATTAATACACATATGCATTCATATATGTGCACATGTGTAAAATGATTCTTCATTGCTTTGCAACAAATATTTTGTGCTTTGCATCCTTGTTCTTTTTTTAATTAAATATTTGTATCAAAACATATAATGTCTCCTTTTTCATAAATGGCTGTATCACATTCCGTTGCCTGAATGGACCAGAATTTATTTAACAAATCCTGGCAACAACAGAATTTATTTAACAAGCCCTGGTTTCTAATTAGCAAGGGATAGTGCCAGAGAATGAGAAGTCCTTGTTCTGTGCAGAGTATCAGGTTAATTACTCGTTGGTACATGAGGGATATTTTTTGAGTTTCTAGAAATTCTATTTGTGGTTCCATCATATCGTTTTTGCTCTTTGCTCTCCCTTTTATCTACAAAACCTTCAGCAAATACTGGTGAGTTCAGCCTAGCAATATTGCAGAAAAATAAAACCCTCTGAAATGCCTCCCAAAGATAAGTTCTCCATAAATAAATAAATAACTCCACTGAAAGAGCCCCATTGTTTAGCTAAGGTGTGTTTGTTTCTTTGGTTGATGTTTCCCAGGGTCTGCGTTTGGCTGGTACAGAAATCTTCCATTTGTCCGTGCTCAGAGCCTGCGGAGTGCTTTCTCTAGTCTGGACACTGTTTCAGGGGTCACAGGAGAGATGTGTCCTCACAGAAGCCTTGGCATTTGTCAAACAATGAGCAGCGTGAGGTGACAGAACTGGGCACCCCACAGGAGCCCAGGAAGCGCTCTATGGCAGCTGTTAGGTGGCCCTGATGACTTAGGGAACGCGGCTATCAGTGCTGATTGTCTGCGCTGACTGCCTGCGCTGTTTCCTGTCTGGGGATAAAGGGAAAGGACTTTTCAATGAATATACACAGCCCGCTCCATGGGACATATTCTAACGCGTCCATGGCAAACCACTTGCCTTGGTTTGAAGAGAGAAGTGAAGCTGCTTCCTCCAGCTCATTTCCCTCAACGCATTGCATGTCTTGAATCTTAATGTGAATTGATATCTGGACTGACATATTTTAGGGAAGATCATCTCCAAACCACCAAAAGATGGCTGGCACACCTGTTTCCCTGTGAGCTTGGTTCAAAAAACAATTCAGCCAGCCTGACCTGTGGTGGCGCAGCGGATAAAGTGTCAACCTGGAAACGCTGAGGTTGCCGGTTCAAAACCCTGGGCTTGCCTGGTCAAGGCACATATGGGAGTTGATGCTTTCTGCTCCTCCCCCCTTCTCTCTCTCTCTCTCTCTCTCCCCTCTCTATAATGAATAAATAAAATCTTAAAAAAAAAAACAACAATTCAGCCATTCATCTGTTCAGGATTTCTATGTTTGATTTTGTACCTCTCCTGGAGATTATGCAAAGAGATAAAACAAATGCCTGAAAACAGAAAGGATTGTAATGTTAAAGTGATATATTTATATTAGCGGGTTTTATCCTTTTTTACATGACAACTAATTTAGGCTGGGTCCTTAGAAACAACCTGTGCAGGGACTTGGGTCTGATGGGCTGACGGGGGTTCTCAGGGGGAACCTGCAGAGGGTGAAGGAAGCTGATGGACAGGCAAGAAGTCAGGCGTGGATCCAGGCTCCAGTGGAACCTCGCTTTGGTCGCATCTCACTGGAAAGTTCTGGGACACGAAGGGTTTACAGAGCTGCTCTCCTTATCACTCCCATATCAATGAATGACTGGATAAAGAAACTGTGATATACAGCCATAAAAAAAAAAATGAGCCTGACCTGTGTTGGGCAGTGGATAAAGTGTCGACCTGGAAATGCTGAGGTCGCCGGTTCAAAACCCTGGGCTTGCCTGGTCAAGGCACATATGGGAGTTGATGTTTCCAGCTACTCCCCACTTCTCTCTCTGTCTCTCTCTCCTCTCTCTCTCCCTCTCTGTCTTTCTCTCTCCCTTTCTCTCTGCTCTCTATGTTATATATATATATATATATATATATATATATTTTTTATTTTAGAGAGGAGAGAGAGAGAGAGAGGAGAGAGAGATGGGGGGAGGAGCTGGAAGCATCAACTCCCATATGTGCCTTGACCAGGCAAACCCAGGGTTTCGAACCGGCGACCTCAGCATTTCCAGGTCGACTCTTTATCCACTGCGCCACCACAGGTCAGGCCTCTCTGCTCTCTAAAGTGAATTAAAAAAAAAAAAAAAAAAGAAATCTGGCCACAAGATAAACCTTGTGGGTATATATCATATATTTTTCAAATCAGTGTTGTTTTCTCTAGAAGTGGAATTGTTGGATCACAAGGTAGTTCTACTTCAATTTTTTATTTTATTTTTTGAGAAACCTCCATACTGTTTTTCATAGTGGGCTGCACTAACCTACGTTCCCATAAACAGTGAGCAATTGTTCCCTTTACTCGGCATCTTTGCTAACACTTGCTTTTTCTGGTCTTTTTGATGATAGGCATTCTAACTGGTGTGAGGTGATGTTTCACTGTGGTTTTCAGGCTGAATTTTCTTGATGATTTATGATGTTAAGCATCTTTTCATGTACTTGTTGGCCTTCTGTGTGTCTTTTTTTGGAAAAATGTCTGTTCATATCTTCTGCCTATTTTTCAAATCAGATTGTTTCCAACCTATTGAGTTATGCAAGTTCTTTATATATTTTGAACATTAGTCCTTTATATGATAATATATACAATTTTTAAATATTTTCACCCATTCAGTAGGTTGCATTTTATTTTCTTATGGTTTCTTTGGCTGTGCAGAAGCTTTTAGTTTGATGAAGTCCCACTTGTTTATTTTGTGCTTTTGGTGTCATATTCAAAGAGTCATCACCGAGACCTATGTTAAAGAGTTTACTGACTATGTTTCCTTCTAGGAGATTTATGGTTTCAGGTCTTATGTTGAAGCCTTTAGTCTATTTTGAGTTCAGTTTTGTATATGGTGTAAGATAGTAGTCCAAATTCATTCTTTTCATATGGCTGTCCAATTTTCCCAACTCTATTTAATAAAGAGACTGTTATTTTCCTCACTGTATGTTATTGGCACCATTTTAAAAATTAATTGACCATATATGTGTGGGTTTTATCTCTGGGATCTCTATTCTGTTGCATTGATCTATCAGTCCTTTTTTATGCCAATACCATACTGTTTTCACAACTATAGGTTTGTAATATAGTTTGAAATCAGGACGTGTGATACCTCCAGCTATGTTCTTCTTTGTCAAGATTGTTTTAGCTCTATAGTTACATACAAGTTTTAGAATCTATTGTTCTATTTTAGTGAAAACTTTCATTGTAATTTTCATTAGGTTTGCATTCAATCTGGTATATAGAAATTTTAACAATATTAATTCTTCCAATTCATGAAATCTTTCAGCTTATTTTTGTCTTCTTTAATTTCTTTTATTAAGGTCATATGGTTTTCAATATACAGGTCTTTCAGCTCCTTGTTTAAATTTATTCCTGGATATATGTTTGTACAATTATAAATAGGATTGTTTTCTTATTTTTTCTAATAGTGTGATATTTTTAATTGAATTTTATTGGGGTGACACTGGTTAACATAATCATATAGGTTTCACGTGCCCAATTCTACAACACACATCTGTACACCATGTTGGGTATTCACCATCCCGAGTCAAGTCTTCATCCATTACCATTTATTGTCCAGTACCCTCCTCCACCACCCTTTCACAATCTTCGCACTGTTGTGTGTGTTCATGAGGTTTTTTGTCCTTTTTGCTCTGTTTCCCCACCTCCCTTACCCAGCCCCCACCACAACTGTCAACCTTCTTTCTGTGTATGAGTCTGTTTCTATTTTTCTTGTTAGTTCATTTTGTTCATTAGATTCCACATGTGAGACATATGAGTTATATGGTACTTGTCTGATAGATTGTTATTAATGAATAGAAATGCAACAGATTTTGAGGTATTGATTTTGTGTCCTGCATCTTTACTGAATTTGTTTTTTAGTTTTAACAAATTTTTGATAGAATCATTAGAATTTTCTGTATATAATATTATATCATCTGCAAATAGTGACAGTTTTCCTCTTTTTTTTCAATATGGATGCCTTTTTTTCTGGCATAATTGATCACGTTACAATTTGTAATGCTATGTTGAATAAATTGGTGAATGTGTGCATCCTTGTCTTGTTACTGATCTTAGAAAATAATTTTTCATTGTTGAGTATGATGTTAGCTGTAGGCTTGTCATGTATGGCCTTTTTCCTTCTATTCATACTTTGTTGAACTTTTATTATAAAAGGATGCTGCATTTTGTCAAATGCTTTTTCTGCCTCTATTGAGATAATCATGATTTTGATCCTTCATTTTGTTAAAGTGGTGTTTCACATAGACTGATTTAGATGTCAAATGGTTCTATAGCCATGGAATAAATTTTACTTGATCATAGCATATGCTTCTTTTCATGTACTGTTGAATTCATCTTGCTAAGATTTCATTGAGAATTTTTGCATCTAAGTTTATCAGGAATATTGGCCTGTTATTTTTGTGTGTGTGTGACATCCTTGTCTGGTTTTGTTATGAGAGCAATGCTGACCCTCTGAAATAACTTGGAAGCATTTCCTGCTCTTGTGTTTTTTGGAAGAATCTGAGAATGATTGGTATTGATTCTTTTTTGAAGGTGTGGTAAAAATTCACCAGTAAAGCTGTCTGGGCTTCAGCCTTTGCTGGAATGTTTTTGATTGCTGATCCAATGTCCTTAATAATTAGTCTATTCAGATTTTCTATTTCATTGTAATTCAATTTTGGTAGTGTTTTCTGTTTCTAGGAATTTATCAATTTTTCCTACGTTGTCCAATTTGTTGGTGTGTCATTGTTTAGAGTAGCCTCTTATGATCATTTGTATTTCTGTGGTATCAGTTGTAACATTTCCTCTTTCATTTCTGATTTGGAGTCAGAAATTCTTGTTACTAATTAGTGTTCTTCCTTTTGAGCTTAAAGAAGTCCATTTAACATTTCTTTCAAAAAACCAGTTTAGTGGTGACGAATTCCTTTATCTTTGGCTTGTATGAAAAACTTGATCTCTTCTTTAATTCTGAGTGATAACTTCTCTGGGTAGAATATTTTTGTGTGGAAGTTCTTTTTCTTCAGACACTTTAAACATATAATCCCACATCATTCTGGCCTTCAAGGTGTCTGCTGAAAAATTTGATGATAGTCTTACAGGGGTTCTCATATATGCATCAAGTTGATTTTCTCTTGCTGCTTTTAAGATGATCACTTTGTCTTTAACTTTTAACATTGTAATTATAATTTGTTTTGCTGTGGGCTTCTTCGCTGGTTTCCTTTCATAGTCTTGTGACCTCTTTTCCCTCTCCTGTCCATCTTCAGTTCTGCAGGTTCTCTGGTGCTGCAACAGCCAAGTAGCTCTTTTACTTATTTATTTCTCAACAATCCCTAGACATACAATTTATGTGAGATTCCCATCAGTGTTCAGAGTCAAACAAGATGGGAACGAGGGAGGGACTAGTGAGGAGGCAACCTCCTAAAGAGTGGGAAAGTTGGACATACATTTAATTCTTCTTCCTCTTCCGTTAATGGAAAAGCCATGAATCAGACATTTACTCCTTTTTTTTTTTTTTCAGAGACAGAGAGAGAGTCAGAGAGAAGGATAGATAGGGACAGACAGACAGGAACAGAGAGATGAGAAGCATCAATCATCAGTTTTTTGTTGCGACACCTTAGTTGTTCATTGATTGCTTTCTCATGTGTGCCTTGACCATGGGCCTACAGAAGACCGAGTAACCCCTTGCTCAAGCCAGCAACCTTGGGTCCAAGCTGGTGAGCTTTGCTCAAACCAGATGAGCCCACGCTCAAGCTGGCGACCTCGGGGTCTTGAACCTGGGTCCTCTGCATCCCAGTTCATTGCTCTATCCACTGCACCACTGCCTGGTCAGGCTGGACATTTACTTCTAATCATGCTAAGCTGTGCTGGCTTTGGAAAGGTGCTGCATGCGTAAGAAGAAATTATTTTCTAACTTGTTTCAATGGCTTGAGCATACCTGGGTACAGTTTCTTTTTGGAGTTCTCATAAAGGTTTTTTGGCCTGTATATTGTTGGTAAGTCAGTGTCTTTATGGAAAAACAAGATCTGGGGCTTCCTATTTCCTTATCTGTTTCTATAGACAAGATTTTAAAAGAAAGAGTGCTGTGATGGAGGGGAGAGAGGGAAGACAACTGGAAGTTTTAAAGACAAGAGAGGATTTTTTAAAGTAGCAAGAATCAGAACACACAGCACACAGATGAGAAGGAATCAGTTGAGACTGAGAGATTGATGATGCTCTCCGCTAGAGCAGTGGTTCTCAAATGTTTCTGTGCGTTAGGCACATACTGCAAGCCTTTGAAACATGCGTTGCTGGGGTCCATCCCAGAGCTTCTGATTCCGTAGGTCTAGGATGAAACCCTGGAAATTTGTCTTTCTAACAGGTTCCCAGGTCATAATGATACAGCTGGTCTAGTGACCATATTCTTTTTTAATTTTTATTTATTCATTTTAGAGAGGAGACAGAGAGGGAGAGAGAGAGAGAGAAGAGAGAGAGTCAGGGGGGAGGAGCAGGAAGCATCAACTCCCATATGTGCCTTGACCAGGCAAGCCCAGGGTTTCAAACCGGCGACCTCAGCATTTCCAGGTCGACGCTTTATCCACTGCGCCACCACAGGTCAGGCCCTAGTGACCATATTCTGAAGGCTATTGCTCTAGAGCAGGTGTCCCCAAACTATGGCCTGTGGGCCACATGCGGCCCCCTGAGGCCATTTATCTGCCCCTCCCCCCCGCCGCACTTCTGAAAGGTGCACCTCTTTCATTGGTGGTCAGTGAGAGGAGCACTGTTTGTGGTGGCCCTCCAACAGTCTGAGGGACAGTGAACTGGCCCCCTGTGTAAAAGGTTTGGGGACCCCTGCTAGAGAGAGGAGGGAATAATGTCATTGAGAAAAAGAGAGGAAGTTGAATGTAGACATGTGGATTATTCTTGCTTGGATGTGATGTCTCAGAAATATTGAGAGTCAGTGTCAGCCAGCCAGTGTTGGTCAATCAACCAGCTTAAGTGATTATGTTTTGTTGCTTGGTTACAGAAACTGGAACATTGATAGGAAGAGTACTCATTTCATTTTCTTCCACTGTCTTACTGTCTGTATTTGTCCTTCTTGAATGTTTGTTCATGTAGATATAGAACATGAGAATGTTTATGCATTTCATGGCAGATCAGTTCACCCTCAGCTATGTGAAATTCCTCTTGCTTTGACCAGAATTCTAACCTATTTTTCACAACCTTCTGAAATGCCTGTGAAGTCCCAGTCTTCTCCTCAGGTAGCAATTAGGAGCAGGTGTAGTGATTTCTCTGACGGGATCAGTGGTACTTGAGAGAAACTTCAGGGACATGGACCTCAACAGCTTGTCAACAGAGATTGCAGCACTGGTGATATTTTAATTTTTGCAGCAATTTGTACATGAGGGATACCAGGCCCCTGGTAAGCTCAGTAAAATGCTAGACATTTAAAAAACATGGCAACATCTCAGGGGGTCTAACAGAATCTGAATATTACCTTCTCAGCCTACCATAGGATGATTACATTACACACACACACATACACACACACACACACACACACACACACAGAGAGTAAACCTGTAATGTGCAAAGAAAAATGTCAACATTTTCACACTTTAAAACTTATCTCTTCAGGGAAAAAGGTTCTTATAGAAGAAGAAAAATCAGTAACTTTTGGTTAAAAAATAATCCCTCTATATATAAGCTGCATCTGTTAGGCATCTGTCCTCTCCTGTCAGATCTGCTTGAATTAAATGTCCAATGTGTTAAAGTCAAATTCAAATCCTTTCAGAGTCTGAGAGTGTGGAATGTGCTGAACGCCCAACCCCAGTGAACTGAAGTAGAAATGAAAAGAAATCTATTTCGAAGATTTTTCCCCTCCTTCTCCTCCACCCTTTGATCTAAAGAATGAAGCTCAAATTCCAGGATGGTGATAATGAAATTTCTTTTACAGTCAGATTCTTTATTTTATAATCCAACTGTATCTTAACCTTTCTATTTTCTTCATACCCTCTGATGTAGGACTCTATAGGTCCATACAGGTGAAACCAGCATTAGAAAGAGAAAAGCAAAGCAAAATATTTTACATCAAAATAGAAACAAACAAAAGAATGTAGGGTGGAGGTGGGTTTGGAGGTGAAACTATATAAAGCTTTTGTTGTTGTTGTTTACATCTTATTACTTCAACTATACTCTAAAAATCTATCTCAAAAATTTAACCAGCTCAGCTGGTTAAAACATCATCCTGAAGCACAGAGTTGCCATTTTGATCCCTGGTCAGGGCACATACAGCAACAGATTGATGTTCCTATCTCTCTGTCTCTCTCTCCCTTCCTTTCTCACTGAAATCAATAAATGAAAATGTTTCAAAATGTTTAGGGGACAAGAAACAAGGTATAAATAATAATAATTATTGTACAAAGTATTAAATATAATTATAAAATCTGTTTGACTATATTATATAATATCTACATTCAAATTAAAAAACATATTTTCATTATAAATGATATTTTTATAATACTTTATATCAATCACACTATAATTCAATGGTAAATCAATCATGATATATGTTTAAGTGTATACAATAACAAAAAAATAACTAAAAGAGTATACTTATAATCAGCCTCAGAATGATGCATGTTAAAGCTGAGTTCTAAGAAATGATCCTGAGATCGTTATTTGAGACATTTGTTTTCACCTCTTTTTTTTCCCCCAGTTCCTACTCCTGCTATAATGAAATATAATGATTTTTATGGAGAAAAATAGATGTTTTTAAAATATAACTTAGAAGACCAGCTTTAGTCCTTTTCTAAATATAATATATTTCTAAGGTTAAAACTATGAAGGAAATTGAGGGGGTCAAATTAGAACTAACAAAAATTCTTTGAAAATTATAATGCTCAAACTCAGGTATTTATCACTAAGTATCTTACTGTGCATAAAACTCTGTTCAAGGCACTGAGAATGAAAGAAGTGTGATTTCTAAACATGTCCTGAGGGAGTCTCTTTCACCAGAACATCTGACACCAACTGAATGGATGATTAATGCTAAGAATTGGTCTGCAGAGGGCACGGTCCTTATCAAAAGGGAGTAGCCAAAAAATAGCTTTGTAGTAAATCTGGGGTTTTGCGGTATCAAAATGTGGCTTAAATGGGTTCAGAGAACTAGGGGTGGCAATACAGGTGCATAATAGGAAGGGCAGAAAGAAATTTTGAATATGTTAGAAAAGGAATCAAGAGGCCAGAATTATAACTGATTTTGCTAGAGACGAGAATCCAACTCTCTTTAGAACTATGAGGAACTGGAAATGCAGAAGGCCAAGGGACCTGCAATTTGTGTCAGAACTGAAGTGGCCGCACTTCTATTATGAATTCATTCTTCAAAGATTTCCTCTACTTAAAAAAAATTTTTTCCCCCACACTGATTTGAGAGATAGAGCAAGAGGAAGGGGGAGAAAGAGAAAGGGAGAAGCATCAACTCGCTGTTCCACTTAGTTGTTTCATTTAGCTGTGCACTCATTGATTGCTTCTCGAATGTGCCCTGACCGGGGGTCTAACCCACAACTTTGGTGTGCCGGGACAATGCTTTATCGGCTGAACCACCTGGCCAATGCCAAAAGTTCCTCTACTTCTTAATTCTAATTTCAGTTTTTTGACTGCTTTGCAGCAGGAATGGCAAATAGATTTGACGTCAGCTGTTTATTGTGATTGGGTGGGAGTAGTGAGTGGTTGCTTAGATCACTTGTTAAGAAGGATTCTGAGGCAGCGTTTGAGCATCAGCTAAGCTAGCATGAGACCTTACACTCAATTTTCAATGTCTACTATAGACAAAGAAGGGGTTCGTTGTGACACCTGTGCTCTATTTACTGTCTTAGATCTGAAATCCTGAGCCAGACACTGATGGCACAGTGAGAATTATAGCAACTGAAGCTAGTTCTCAGATATGAGAAAATAGTTCAGTACTTACTTGTCAGAACAGGAGAAAGCAGCATGACTGGCGAGCAGGTTCTGGGGAGGTAACCACTTCCTGTTTTCTTATCCAAGTCCTGAGAGAGAAAAGAGGGTGGGATTACTAATAACACACACACACACACACACACACACACCACTTGCCAATTTACAAGACATATCTATATTCATTATGTCTTTGATCTTCAGAAGGGATTAGCTATTAAAGCCAGGATACCTATACTAAAACAATGAAGTTGGGATTTGAAGAGGCAAAATTATTCATTCACAGTGCAGCCACAAAGCCGTGATAAAATAGAATGCCTTCTTGAGGTTCTGACCTGCTTATTCATGTCCTTTCCTTTTTTTCTTTTTCTTTCTTTTCTTTTCTTTCTCTCTCTCTCTCTCTCTCTCTCTCTCTCTCTCTCTCTCTTGAGAGAGACACAGAGACAGAAGCATGAGTCTGTTCCTGTATGTGCCCTGACCAGGGATGGAACCGGCAACCTCTGTGCTTCGGTACAGATGCTCGAACCAGTTCAGCTATCCGGCTAGGTCTAAATTTATTATTGATTGATTGATTTGTAGAGAGACAGAGAGAGGAAGGAAGAGAGAGGGGAGGGGGAAGGAAAGCACTTGTTGTTTCACTTAGTTGTGCATCTATTGGTTGCTTCCCATGTGTGCCCTAACTGGGGATTGAATCCGCAAGCTTGTTGTTTGGGGATGATGCTCTAACCAACTGAGCTAACCAACCAAGGCCTCCGTTCCAATTTCTTATCATCCAAATGTACATAGCATGGACTCTGACGATTGATTGCTCATCTCCAAATCCTTCTTCCCACAAAGGTATCTGCGGTCTTAGGCAAGCTATGCATTCCCTCTGTGCCATTGTTTGCTCACCTGTAAGCGGAGACAACAGTAGTACAAAGATGTGAGGTCCCAGTGGTCAGTGGCCTGGCATACAGCGCGTGTAACAATTGAGTTAGCTTTTTATTATTGTTTTGTTTACTTCTGGTGTTTGAAGTGCTCTATTTTGCCATTTAGCAGACAATTTTTCTTTCATTTAAATAAGTATTCTACGGAAATGGCGCTGTGAGCAGCGCGTCCGACAGCTCTCCCCTAAATCACAACAAATTTATCAACTAGAAACAGAAAAATTTATCCTTGGAGCATTCCGGAGTTCCACACAAACTGATAGCGAAAGGACTGTTATCACTTGAATCTGAGAGACGAGGGTGTGGAGGAATCTACCACAGGGACGTTCTTTCAAACCACGAGGAAGTGCGCCTGTGGTGAGTTAGCCCATACTTGGGAGCCAAGAGCCGCCACCGTGAGCCGCCACCGCGAGCCGCCGCTGCGAGCGGCCGCGCGCGCGCCCGGTCCGGTTGAGCACCGCTGACGTTCCCAGCGGCCCGCACACTGCGAGTGGGGGTCGCCAGCCACCGGTGCCCAGAGCGCCCCATTCGCGCACGTGCCTTGGGCATTCCACGCGCCCAGGGCGCCCTGCTGGCCCGCACACCCAGGGTGCTCCATTATCCTGCGCCTGGTGCGGTCCAGCCACCAGCGGCGGGGCGAGTGGGAGAGGCTTGGGAGATTCTCTCCGTGGGCGGGGCACCTCACCCAGCCATTCAAGCTAACAATCAAGCGTTGGGGGAGGGGCGCGCGCAGGCAGCCTAAAATACCTTCAGAAGCACAGCTGCGACCCAATCACTGAAATTAGCTTAACCCATGAAATCTGTGCACCCTCGGTTCTAATTGATAAGATCTCTCTCAGTTCAGCGATCCGAGACAAGAGGCGTGATATTTTTTAGTGCCTCTCGCTAAAGGGGCGGGGGCAACTTCTGATTGATAGAGCCTCCATATTCAGGGATAAACGCTAACAAGAAGGACTTGGCAGATAATAAGATCTATACTACACTAGTCGCAAGCAGAGACTAGTGCCTCTTCTTCCCTGCAAAAACAGGCTACGAAGTGTGGAAAGCCTGGGTTGAGAAGTCCAACTAAATGCTAGGCGCTGAACAGTCACCTTGACAACAATTGACTCCCACCCCCGCCTGATTACACTGGAGGCCCTGACTGTCAGAGCCTTTCCCAAAGCCTTGCACTGAGTGGGGATAGAGTGGGGATTTCCCAGCTCTTTGAGCCTCTTACTCCCCAGGCAGAAGCAGTTGCAGCCTTATAGCTGGATCACCAGGCTGCTAATTCAGAAAGGGGGGACTAGGAGAGAGAATCCAGGAAAGCAAACTCTCTCATCGTTGGACCCTGCAAACGCCAACAAGCCTTGACTACCAGCAAGACTAAAGCCAATTATATGACATTGCCATAGAATCCCATCAATTGCAAATTCCTACCTAAGTGTGACACAGGGGCAGAGCCTGGGGTACAGAGTCACCGACCAGGAAGAGGGAGAGAAAAGAAAAAGGAAGAAGTTAACCTCTCAAAATCAAGAAAAATCCACAGACTTTACAACTTGATCCACTAATTTTTTTTTTGTTGTTGTTTGTTTCTTCTATCTTATTGCCTTTATTTCCTCCACCTCGGTCCTTCTATTCTCTGCCCATCTTATGCTTCCCCTTTCTTGAACTACACTACCCATGAGTGTTGCATTTTATTTCTCTTATTCATCCTCACCCTCCTTTAAGGTTATACTCCAAAACACTTAACTCTCACTCTCTCCTCTTTTGTTTTTTTTTGTCTTGCTTTATTTTGTTTTTTTCTCTTCCTATTTTATTTCTTCCTTCGTTTTTCTCTTTTTCTTATTTTTTCCTTTCTATTCGTTTTTTCTTTTCTCATTTTACTTTCCTCCCATATCATTCTCAATCACGAACAAATTAGTTAATTTGGGATTCAAGGCTTTTTTTTGGCTTTATTTCTCTTTTTTGCTTTTGTTTTTTTTTTTTTTTTCTTGTTTGTTTATTTTTGTGGCATTTTGGGTCCTCCCAACCCAAGGTCTCCATTGTATTTAGTCTTCGCTCCACTTAATGCAACAGATTTTTACTTATTATTTTTATTTTTTCTTCTTTATTATTCTTTTTTGGTCCTTTTTTCTGGTTCCCTCTTATCCTTCTCATTACATCTCTTAGTTGACCATCACTTACAAGCAAATCATCTTATGCTTGTCTAAGATTTTCTTCCCTTTTTTTTTTTTTTTGCATTTAGTAGGTCCCTACTCCCTTTTTTTTGCCCCTTGAACTCTTCACCCCAAATCAGGCCCTCCATTATAGGCACGATATTTCCCTGAGGAGGGGAGAGGAGAGAAAGAGAAGAGAGAAAGAAGGGGGAAATAGTAAATTATTACTGTTTTTTTTTTTGTGGGGTGTTTTACCTTTTTTTTTATTTATTTTTATTTTTATTTTTTTTATTTTTTATTTATTTTTTTTTTTTACTTTTTACTCTTTATTAATTCTAATTAGTGCTATCAACAAGACCACCCTCAGATGCCAATAAGAAAGAAATCGAATATTATGGATACAAAAGAAAGAGAGGTAACACAAATAGATGTGGAAAAATCTATGGAGAAAAGACTTAACATATTGGAAGTCTTGGAGCTAAATGACAGAGAATTTAAAATAGAAATCTTAAAAATACTCAGAGATATACAAGAAAACACAGAAAGGCAATATAGGGAGATCAGAAAACAACTCAATGAACACAAAGAATATATTACCAAGGAAATTGAAACTATAAAAACAAATCAAACAGAAATAAAAAACTCAATTCACGAGCTGAAAAACGAGGTAACAAGCTTAGCTAACAGAACAGCCCAGATTGAAGATAGGATTAGTGAAATAGAAGACAAACAACTTGAGGCACAACAGAGAGAAGAAGAAAGAGACTCAAAAATAATAAAAAATGAGAAAGCCCTACAGGAATTGTCTGACTCCATCAGAAAGAATAACATAAGAATAATAGGTATATCAGAGGGAGAAGAGAAAGAAAATGGAATGGAGAATATACTCAAACAAATAATAGACGAGAACTTCCCAAGCCTGTGGAAAGAACTAAAGCCTCAAATTCAAGAAGCAAACAGAACACCGAGTTTTCTTAACCCCAACAAACCCACTCCAAGGCACATCATAATAAAGATGACACAAACCAATGACAAAGAAAAAATTCTCAAGGCAGCCAGGGAAAAGAAGAGTACAACATATAAAGGAAGGCCTATTAGATTATCATCAGATTTCTCAGCAGAAACTCTACAAGCTAGAAGGGAGTGGACCCCAATATTTAAAGCCCTGAAAGAGAGGAACTTTCAGCCAAGAATACTATACCCATCAAAGCTATCCTTCAAGTATGAAGGAGATATAAAAACATTCACAAATACAGAAAAGATGAGAGAATTTATCAACAGAAAGCCCCCACTCCAGGAAATACTAAAGGGGGTTTTCCAACCAGATTCAAAGAACAAAAGAAAACAACACCACAAGTAACAGCTCCACCAAGAACACAATAAAACCAAACTTAAACTGTGACAACAAAGGAAAAAAAGGGGGGAGAGGATGAAGATTAACAGTAGCAAAGGACGATGAAGTGCAGAAATACTTATAAGATAGGGTACTACAATGAATATGGTAGGTACCCTTTTCATTACTTAATGGTAACCACCCTTGAAAAAAACACCACAAAAACACTTGACTTAAAAAAGGTAGCAACAGAGGAAAGAAGTATGGAACACAAACAAACAAAAACAAATGATAGAAAAACAAAAGAGAAGAATCAAACTAGATACAAAACTAACAGAAAGCAATTTATAAAATGGCAGTAGGGAACACACAAGTGTCAATAATTACACTAAATGTAAATGGATTAAACTTACCAATAAAAAGACACAGAGTAGCAGAATGGATTAAAAAAGAAAATCCAACTATATGCTGCCTACAAGAAACACATCTAAGCAACAAGGATAAAAACAAATTCAAAGTGAAAGGCTGGAAAACAATACTCCAAGCAAACAACACCCAAAAAAAGGCAGGTGTAGCAATTCTCATATCTAATAATGCTGACTACAAGACAGAAAAAGTACTCAGAGACAAAAATGGTCATTTCATAATGATTAAGGGGAAGTTGAATCAAGAAGACATAACAATCCTTAATATATATGCACCAAACCAAGGAGCACCAAAATATATAAGACAGCTACTTATTGACCTTAAAACAAAAACTAACAAAAATACAATCATACTTGGAGACCTCAATACACCGCTGACGGCTCTAGATCGGTCATCCAAACAGAGAATCAACAAAGACATAGTGGCCTTAAACAAAATACTAGAACACCTGGATATGATAGACATCTACAGGACACTTCATCCCAAAGCGACAGAGTATACATTTTTCTCTAGTGTACATGGAACATTCTCAAGAATTGACCATATGTTGGGCCACAAAGACAATATCAGCAAATGTAGAAAAATTGAAATTGTACCAAGCATATTTTCTGATCATAAAGCCTTGAAACTAGAATTCAACTGCAAAAAAGAGGGGGGAAAACCCACAAAAATGTGGAAACTAAACAACATACTTCTAAAAAATGAATGGGTCAAAGAAGAAATAAGCGCAGAAATCAAAAGATATATACAGACAAATGAAAATGAAAATACGACATATCAGAATCTTTGGGATGCAGCAAAAGCAGTAATAAGAGGAAAGCTCATATCACTTCAGGCCTATATGAACAAACAAGAGAGAGCCGAAGTAAACCACTTAACTTCACACCTTAAGGAACTAGAAAAAGAAGAACAAAGACAACCCAAAACCAGCCGAAGAAAGGAGATAATAAAAATCAGAGCAGAAATAAATGAAATAGAGAACAGAAAAACTATAGAAAAAATCAATAAAACAAGGAGCTGGTTCTTTGAAAAGATCAACAAAATTGACAAACCCTTGGCAAGACTCACCAAGGAAAAAAGGCACAGGACTCAAATAAATAAAATCCAAAATGAAAGAGAGATCACCACAGACATCATAGAAATACAAAGAATTATTGTAGAATACTATGAAAAATTATATGCCACCAAATACAACAATCTAGAAGAAATGGATAAATTCCTAGAACAATACAACCTTCCTAGACTGAGTCATGAAGAAGCAGAAAGCCTAAACAGACCAATCAGCAGGGAGGAAATAGAAAAAACTATTAAAAACCTCCCCAGAAATAAAAGTCCAGGCCCAGACGGTTATACTAGTGAATTCTATCAAACATTCAAAGAAGACTTGGTTCCTATTCTACTCAAAGTCTTCCAAAAAATTGAAGAAGAAGCAATACTTCCAAACACATTCTATGAGGCCAACATAACCCTTATACCAAAACCTGGCAAGGATGGCACAAAGAAAGAAAACTACAGACCAATATCTCTAATGAATACAGATGCTAAAATACTAAACAAAATACTGGCAAACCGAATACAACAACATATTAAAAAAATAATACATCATGATCAAGTGGGATTCATCCCAGAATCTCAAGGATGGTTCAACATACGCAAAACGGTTAACGTAATACACCATATCAACAAAACAAAGAACAAAAACCACATGATCTTATCAATAGATGCAGAAAAGGCTTTTGATAAAATACAACACAATTTTATGTTTAAGACTCTCAACAAAATGGGTATAGAAGGAAAATATCTCAACATGATAAAGGCCATATATGATAAACCATCAGCCAACATCCTATTAAACGGCATAAAACTGAGGACTTTCTATCTTAAATCAGGAACAAGACAGGGTTGTCCACTCTCTCCACTCTTATTTAACGTGGTGCTAGAAGTTCTGGCCAGAGCAATCAGACAAGACAAAGAAATAAAAGGCATCCATATCGGAAAAGAAGAAGTAAAGGTATCACTTTTTGCTGATGATATGATCCTATACATCGAAAACCCGAAGGACTCCACAAAAAGATTATTAGAAACAATAAACCAATCCAATACAGTAAGGTCGCAGGATACAAAATTAACATACAAAAGTTCATAGCCTTTCTATATGCCAACAATGAAATATTAGAATACAAACTCAAAAAAATAATCCCCTTCACGATTGCGACAAAAAAAATAAAATACCTAGGAATAAACATAACAAAGAACGTAAAGGACCTATATAATGAAAATTACAAAGCATTGTTAAGGGCAATCGAAAAAGATACAATGAGATGGAAAAATATTCCTTGTTCTTGGATAGGAAGAATAAATATAATCAAAATGGCCATATTACCCAAAGCAATATACAAATTTAATGCAATTCCCATCAAAATCCCTATGAGATTTTTTAAAGAAATGGAACAAAAAATCATCAGATTTATATGGAACTATAAAAAACCCCGAATAGCCAAAACAATCCTAAGGAAAAAGAATGAAGCTGGGGGCATTACAATACCTGACTTTAAACTATATTATAGGGCCACGATAATCAAAACAGCATGGTATTGGCAGAAAAATAGACACTCAGACCAATGGAACAGAATAGTAAGCCCAGAAATAAAACCACATATATATGGTCAAATAATCTTTGATAAAGGGGCCAACAACACACAATGGAGAAAAGAAAGCCTCTTCAACAAATGGTGTTGGGAAAACTGGAAAGCCACATGCAAAAGAATGAAACTCAACTACAGCCTGTCCCCGTGTACTAAAATTAATTCAAAATAGAGCAAAGACCTAAATATAAGACCTGAAACAATAAAGTACATAGAAGAAGACATAGGTACTAAAATCATGGACCTGGGTTTTAAAGAACATTTTATGAACTTGACTCCAATGGCAAGAGAAGTGAAGGCAAAGATAAATGAATGGGACTGCATCAGAATTAAAAGTTTTTGCTCAGCAAGAGAAGCTGATATCAAAATAAACAGACAGCCAACTATATGGGAACTGATATTTTCAAACGACAGCTCAGATAAGGGCCTAATATCCAAAATTTACAAAGAACTCATAAAACTCAACAACAAACAAACAAACAATCCAACAAAAAAATGGGAAGAGGACATGAACAGACACTTCTCCCAGGAAGAGATACAAATGGCCAACAGATATATGAAAAGATGCTCAGCTTCATTAGTTATTAGAGAAATGCAAATCAAAACTACAATGAGATACCACCTCACTCCTGTTAGATTAGCTATTATCAACAAGACGGGTAATAGCAAATGTTGGAGAGGCTGTGGAGAAAAAGGAACCCTCATTCACTGTTGGTGGGACTGTAAAGTAGTACAACCATTATGGAGGAAAGTATGGTGGTTCCTCAAAAAACTGCAGATAGAACTACCTTATGATCCAGCAATCCCTCTACTGGGTATATACCCCAAAACCTCAGAAACATTGATACGTGAAGACACATGTAGCCCCATGTTCATTGCAGCACTGTTCACAGTGGCCAAGACATGGAAACAACCAAAAAACCCTTCAATAGAAGACTGGATAAAGAAGATGTGGCACATATACACTATGGAATACTACTCAGCCATAAGAAATGATGACATCAGATCATTTACAGCAAAATGGTGGGATCTTGATAACATTATAAGAAGTGAAATAAGTAAATCAGAAAAAAACAAGAACTACATGATTCCATACATTGGTGGAACATAAAAATGAGACTAAGAGACATGGACAAGAGTGTGGTGGTTACCAAGGGTGGGGGGGAGGGAGGACATGGGAGGGAGGGAGGGAGAGAGTTAGGGGGAGGGGGAGGGGCACAGAGAACTAGATAGAGGGTGACGGAGGATAATCTGACTTTGGGCGAGGGGTTTGCAACATAATTTAATGACAAAATAACCTAGACATGTTTTCTTTGAATATATGTACCCTGATTTATTAATGTCATCCCATTACCATTAATAAAAATTTATTATAAAAAAAAAAAAAACAAAAAAAAAAACCCCCAAAATAAATAAGTATTCTGATTATCAAGAGAATAGATATGAACTGGCAAGATGTGAAAAACTGCAGAAAAGAGATTTTTTAAATATCTTTCATTCTCTAACTCAGACATTTTTATTGAAATTGAAGAGCACATCTGGATGGGCTGTAGACCGGACAGCAGTCACAGTACAATAGGGTTAGTTCTATAAGAAATACAAGTTTGGTCAACTGAATGACCAAAAATATATTTTTCAAATATATTTGATTTTCATGCACAATTCCTGGCTCAGGGCTACCAAGACTTTTTTTTTTTTTTTTTAATAAATTTTTATTAATGGTTGGGCTACCAAGACTTAGTTTAGAATTTTTTAATTCTCAACAGTCAAAACAATGTCTTTTATGATGTTAATGAAGTAGCTTTTGGGCTATACCTAAGGATGGGGCCAGGAGAACCAACCATGGGATTCAAGGATTGGAACTTTCAGTCCCACCTCTGTAGTCTCTGGGGAAGGAAGGGTGAGGGTCTGAAGGTCAACGCGATTGGCCAGTGATTTAATAAATAGTGCCTGCGTAATGAAGCCTCCATAAAACCCGAGAGAGTGGAGTTTGCAGAGCTTCTGGGTTAGTGAACCCGTGGATGTTGGGGGAAAGACAGCACAGCAGCTTTGAGCCCTTTCCCACATTTCTCGTCCTATGCATCTCTTCTACCTGGTTGGTACTGAGTTATATATCTCCTTTCAAGAGAAACAGGTGAACAAGTAAGTAAGCTGAACCTCAGAGTCCTGTAAGCTTTTCTAGAAAATTAATTAAACCCAAGGAGGCGGTTGTAGAAACCTCTTACTTACAGCCAGTTGGTCAGAAGTACAGGTAAAAACCTGGACTTGGATTTAGCGTTCTGAATTGGGGGGAGGGGGGAGTCATTGGAACCTCCAAGCTAGAGCTGGTTAGTCAGAAGCACAGGTGAGTGCCTGGGCCTGTGGTTGGCATCTGAAATGATTGTGTGTGTGTGTGTGGGGGGGTACACTCTTGTAGGACTGAGCCCTTAACCTGTAGCACAGGGGTCCCCAAACTATGGCCCGCGGGCCACATGCAGCCCCCTGAGGACATTTATCCGGCCCCCGCCACACTTCCGAAAGGGGCACTTCTTTCATTGGTGGTCAGTGAGAGGAGCTCATTGACCATCTCATTAGCCAAAAGCAGGCCCATAGTTCCCATTGAAATACTGGTCAGTTTGTTGATTTAAATTTACTTGTTCTTTATTTTACATATTGTATTTGTTCCCATTTTGTTTTTTTACTTTAAAATAAGATATATTCAGTGTGCATAGGGATTTGTTCATAGTTTTTTTTATAGTCTGGCCCTCCAATGGTCTGAGGGACAGTGAATTGGCCCCCTGTGTAAAAAGTTTGGGGACCCCTGCTGTAGCATCTGATGCTGCCTAGATTGTGTGAGAATTAAGTTGAATTCTCAGATGCCCTGCCAGTGAGAATTCTTAGTTGGTATGGGGGGAGTCCCACTTCCACATATTGAAATTGGATTTTCATATGATGATGAGGAAAAATAATTTCAGATCGAGTATATGAGGCATGAACTGGGGTGTGAAGTAGGAAATGCCAGCTCTCAGTTGATTCCTGTGAATGTCCTTCACTCAGATCTAGAAGCCAAGAGAACTGTCATAATATTATGCATTTGGGCTACCTGTTGATAGTGACCCAATAACATTTTTTTACATACTGCAGCTAATTTTAAATCTCAGCTCATTATAAAGGCAGCCAGAAAGTTTTTCCCCCTTTTAAGTCCAGAGTATTTGAAGATGGTTCTGAAGGAGTCCTCTGAGGCTGGCTAGCATGGTCATCCCACCCTATCCAGATACTCAACTTGACTGAACCAGGACTTTAATTTACTTATCATTGAAAAAGCGAAGCCTGTGTTATTACTGAGCAGTCATATGAAAAGGCTTGCCTGTTCTCTTAATAATCTTGTGTGCTTTACATGAGAAAGCAACTACTTCTTGTTATCATCTATCATTGAGTCTGAGACAGCATCATTTGTAAGATTCACCACAATTTTAAAGGCCATTAGGGAAATGCTACCAAATAATCTTAAGAGACCATCAATTTTAAGGTGCATCGCCATTTCAGAGGTGTTAAAATATGAGACGTGAGCACCTTAAAACTGATGAGATATATACCGTCTTTCCTACCTTATGAAGAAATTCTTTGGGGACATGATTGATCATGTGAAGCTTGTAAAGATCTTTCCTCAGCCTCACACTTTGTGAACAGTCTTCCCTTATGAATCATCTTATTTAAAATGGATGCCTGAATCTGGGCACACAAAGAACCTTTATCATTATCCAATTTGCAAGTTAGAATTACTGGGAATGATCTCCTGGCAAAACAGCTAAATGTGCCCAGTGGGTGAAAATAGAATTATGTTCTTTACTTCCTTTTGTGATTCTCAATCATCAGATGAAACCTGCAGATAAACAAGATGCACCTCACACACAAAATGAATGGAAAATAAGCATTGTTGAATACATCTAGAGGGATAATCTACAGAGAGCAATTTCCAGCTCATCACTGCCGCTGGGGAAAAGAGGAAATGAACTTAACTCCTCTCTCTACCCTACACGCCTCTGCTGGTTTATTTTATGTGTCCACCTGATGGGCCAAGGGATGCCCAGATAACTGGAAACATTATTTCTGAGTGAGTCTGTGAGAGTGTTTCTAGAAGTCAGTCCCTCATAATAAATCTCTTTCTATATGTCTCTATCTTACTGATCTTGTTTCTCTGGAGAATCTTCGGTAGTCCACTGCCCAATGAACAGATAAGACCTTGCACTGAACGGGTGACGACATCTTTGGGTGTCAGGAGACTAGACGGAGAAAGCTTCCACCTGGAACTTTGTTGGGAAGATCAAACTCATCCAGGAATTAAGTTAATGTTTCTGGGAGTACAGATAGAAGCAATGTGCATTGAGAGGCTATAGTATGCTGTGAAACAACACGATTGTTTATATCTGTATTTATGCCCTTTGCAATATGACTCTGCATCTAATTTCTACTCCCTGAGTCTGTCCTGGCTGTGTGAGTTAATTTAATAAAATGTGACAGAAGTGATAGTGAGCTAGTACTGAGCCTAGACCTCAGGGGACGTTACACAGTCCTATTTGTTTGTAGGCATCCCTGTCACTGTCATATGCATAAGCTTGGCATAGCTTGTTGAAAGATGAGAGAACACATTCCACATGGAGGAGACATGAATCATTCCACTTGTCCCAACTGAGGGATAAGATAGAATTCATCCAGGATCAGGAAAGCCTCCTATCTGACCTGTAGCTGCCCTCAGACACATGAGGCAAGCCCCAGAAAGACCAGAAGAACCAGGACAACCACCCAGCTGAGCCCACGCCAACTTTCCAACCCATAGAATTCTACAGTAAATGCATGATTATTGTCTTAAGACACTTATATTCTGCCTGTGGTTTGTTACATAGCATTAGCAGGGTTGAAGAGAGGGGAAACTTGATGAAGGAAAGGCAGTGTCCTTGCATTTGGAAGTATGGCCAAATAGTAATTGTGGAGGTCTATGTCCTGCCACACTACTTTTTGTGGAGTTCTGATGCACTGGAAAGAGTATGGCTGGAGGCTATTCTCCAAAAAAACCATCCTTAGGAGAAGTAATGATGCCTCTTCCTACCTGACCTGATGAACAAGATGATCAATACAAACACCTGGCAAGTACAACTTCTTTATAGATCTAGTCTTGGGCTGCTGGAGAGGATTTCCTGAGACATACTGAGAGGCAGAAGTCTCTGGGAAGTTGTTTTGCAGAAGCTACAATAGTCAATGACTGGTAAGTATTGAAGCCCAGCTCCCAGGGCTCAGAGGGATAAACTCTGAGTGTCATTTACACCTGGAGCTCCCCTACAGATTAAGCAGTGTCTGAGACCTGAAAGCACGCCCTTCATGGTCTTGTCCCTCTCCCCACCCTTCCTCCCATCTCCTACCAGTTTCTTCTGGACAATGTGCCTCATAAACAGTTCACACTGGTCTCGGGATCTGCTTCCAGAGAACTCAACCTAAAACAGATCATTTGGGGAGAACAAGAGAGGCTGGTGGGTAATGAATCTAACTTTGCTTGTGGCCCTAAATACTGGATCAAATTATTAGAGTAAGCCATGAGTAATAGAATTATACTTATTACCTAAGTAATTTGTTAGCTGGTAACAAGAGTAGGTGGGAAAGCAACTTAATTTGTTGGAAAATCATTTCTGTTCATTTTCTAAGCTCATTTAATAAATATATATATTTAAACATAGGACATGGTTTTCGCTGCTTTTTCTTCCTATTCCTAATTTACACTATTTGAAAGTTATTCCCTGACTTAGACATTACTTATTTTTTTGTATGGGAAGCCTTGTAGGAAGATACCAAATCCATGATGTGAAGATGGCAAATATTGGTAATATTATTGAAACTAAAAACATACTAAGCTCCCACAACCTGAGGTCACAATATTCAAAGCAGAAACAGTGAACATGAAAATTAGACTGAAAAGGGAAAATTACATTATTTTTTAGGAGCAGAGAAGAGTTGTTACCTAAAAAATGCGATAGACCCTGACTTCCACTAGAACCATCTCAATTAACTATCCCCATTTAAATAATCAGCAAACTCTTCAGGACATTGTACTCTAAATTAGAGTTCACTAAAAGTGAGACAATAATGGTTTCAAGAAGCAGAGCTAATCACAGTCTGAGTGCCTCCTCCACATCTCCCTTCGTGTTTTGTATGTCAAGATATAAACAGAAATAAACAGCATTGAGGTCAAGATTTTATTTCAGATTTAGAAAATTAGCTTCTGTAAATGTTATTTCAAACCAAGCTAAGGTTTGGTGTTTACATGGTGCTACTGTCAGAAACTGTCATACGTTATACCATTGCTCTTATGTTGGACATGATGCTTTGGTTCATAGACTTAATTGGCGCTAGTTTACTTTTGAGCTGATAGAAATTTTATCTCTCTCTGCTTCCTTCATTACTGAAGAGAGGAGGATAAATCCCATTTTATTCTATGAACACCTAAGGAATTAATTAAGCCAATATGTCTAGTATTATCCTTTGAGGTGATAGAAGTGGAAGTCAGGGGAAACTGGCTCTCCGGAGAGTGAAGTCAGCCAGATCAAGTGTGAGAGTCACTGGTGTCTCCGACCACGCTTTCTGTTTAATTAGAAGACAGACTGGTATTCCTGAGCTCTTACCTTATACGTAGAACTATGTGAGATTCTGGAGGAGTACAGAAGTATTTGAAGCCTCGTCACTCTCCTAAGTGAGCCTACAACGTAGTGAATACGATGAATAGAAAGCAGATGGTGGATGCTGGGTAGTTTGACTAACAACAGCCGCAAAGGGATGGGGCACTGAGATTCTGTCTGTGCACACTGGGATCGACAGCTGTGACCTGAAGCACTGTGTTAAGTAGGATCCAGAGGTGATATATGCTATCTCAGCTTGGGTTATGTGACTGACTAGGAATATGTGTCGTGGACAGGGACAGATGGTGGCAATTGTGCAAACTGAGGTTGGAAATGGCACTTCATCTGAACCTGGAGGGATGAAGGCTCAGATTTCTTTAAGATGGGGAAAGAAGAGCATTCTGAACAAAGACAGTAACAAGGAGGAAAAGTGAATGTCTATGTGTGTGGCCCCGTAAAGGGCCCAGTTTGAGCAGGGCAGAGAGAGGCAATGAGTGAGATGAGTAGTTGTAAGGAGAAATTAGGTGACGGGGGTCTTGAAAACCAGGAGAGACAGTTTAGATTGGATATGACAGGAACTACAGTGTCTTTGAAAACTTTACAAACTTGAAACTTTGCAACCAAAGTGTGGCTTAGGGAAGGTGTCTCTCATGGTAATATGACGAAAACGAAGAGAAAGGGAATAGATTTGGAGGCAGAGAGGATCATCTTGGAGCAATCTCCAGCCTCAGGAAGCCAAGGACGGGTCTGAGAGAGATTCTGATGGAGACGTGAAGAGACTTGGTAATGACCTGTCCACAGAGAAAGGAGGAACTGGCTCTTATCAAATATCAGAGAACCCTACGTGTCATAGGAAAGCCAGACAGAAAAGCAATCTTCAAATAACAGATTGTTTTCTATTGCATCTGGCAATGCTCCCTTCAAGATTTATATCCAGAAAGGAAAAGAAGAAAACAAACAAGCTGATGGATTTACCTCTGGGTGTCCAGTGCCTCAGCAGTTCTCAAACTGTGGTCCCTGGACCAGCACCTCCATCACCTGGAAGTCCATGAGAAATGCAGATCCTCTGGCCCAGCCCAAGCTCGTGAAGCACAGACTTCAGAGACTTCAGGAGAGGAGCCTAACGATCTGTTTTAACAAAGCTCCGGGCGATCCCAATGCACGCTATGGTTTGAGAATCACTGCTGAAACGTGAGCGTGCGTCCGGGTCACCGGGACGCCTCATTCAGCACACGCTCATGGCTGCACTGCTGAGGTTCAGAGTCTGGGGTTTGCTGTAGATGTGCACGCCTGTTACATTCCCGGGGGATGCTACTGCTGCCGGCGGTAGGCTCCCCACTCACAGGAGTGAGGCTGAAGAGACCGCCCAACCCTGCTAATGGTGGCCCTGATTTGCTGAACGACTTCCTTTTTTTTTTTTTTTTTTTTTTTTTTTACAAAATAGTGATTTAATTATCTTTGTTGTCCAGGAGGTTCAGACATTCACTTCTGACCATTTGGTGGTGATGGTGATGGAAGGGAGGGGGTGTCCAGAAAAGAAAATCATCTGTTATCCTTTAGAAAAGAGTGTTGTATGGGTCACAGAAGAAAAAGACTTATATAAAAGTAGGGGAGGCCTGACCTGTGGTGGCGCAGTGGATAAAGCGTCGACCTGGAATGCTGAGGTCGCCGGTTCAAAACCCTGGGCTTGCCTGGTCAAGGCACATATGGGAGTTGATGCTTCCTGCTCCTCCCCCTGTTCTCTCTCTATCTCTCCCTCTCTCTCTCTCCCCTCTCTCTCTAATAAAAATGAATAAATAAAATCTAAAAAAGTAAATAAATAAATAATTTTTTTTAAAAAAGTAGGGGAAACATTGAAATGAGAAGAGAACATTTTCATTCTCATAGTATCTGAGTTTCATCTTCCAGCCTGTGGAAGAGGGAAGGAGCCAGGATTGAGGAGTGGGTGGGAGGTCTTTGTCAAGGATGGAAATGGAAAGATGTGACATGACTGTGGTTGTCTTCTTGCTTGTGGTCTGAGGAAGGATGTGGCTATGAATGTATGGGGAAGCGGATGAATGGATCTAGTGAAGGTGATTTTCCTAACTCCCTGAAGAGCCACATGAGCAAAGTGGAAACATCCTAATTGAATGAGTTAGGAATCAGCCTTAGGTAAATTTTGTGACTTGCCCAAATTCCGGAAGCTGGTAAAAGTACACAGTGAAGGATTCTAGCTACCTCTGAAAAACAGAGAGAGCACTTGTTCCTTCTACCACATCACTCTGGAGGACACATGAGGGCCTGTCCAGCCAGCCTGAACTCTTCGTGGTCTATTTTGCTCCTAAGAATATTACTGTTTCTTTTATACTCAGAACAGTAACCCAGTGATCAAAATGAATCTTTCCTGGTTGGAAATCCTTTCAAATCTAGCCCCTTCTTAGGGGACAGACCACTGTAGGGTTACCAAGTTTAAAATAGTAAACCTGTGAGGTGGTATCTCATTGCAGTTTTGATTTGCATTTCTCTAATAACTAAAGAAGATGAGCATCTTTTCATATATCTGTTGGCCATTTGTATTTCTTCCTGGGAGAAGTGTCTGTTCATGTCCTCTTCCCATTTTTCTTATTGGATTGTTCGTTTGTTTGTTGTTGAGTTTTATGAGTTCTTTGTTTATTTTGGATATTAGGCCCTTATCTGGGCTTTTGTTTGAAAATATCATTTCCCATTTAGTTGGCTGTCTGTTTATTTTGTTATCAGTTTCTCTTGCTGAGCAAAAACTTCTTAGTCTGATGTAGTCCCATTCATTAATTTTTGCCTTCACTTCCTTATGACCCAGCAATCCCTCTACTGGATATATACCCCCAAAACTCAGAAACATTGATACATAAAGACACATGCAGCCCCATGTTCATTGCAGCATTGTTCACAGTGGCCAGGACATGGAAACAACCAAAAAGCCCATCAATAGATGACTGGATAAAGAAGATGTGGCACATATACACTATGGAATACTACTCAGCCATAAGAAATGATGACATTGGATCATTTACAGCAAAATGGTGGGATCCTGATAACATTATACGAAGTGAAATAAGTAAATCAGAAAAAAACAGGAACTGCATTATTCCATACATAGGTGGGATATAAAAGCGAGACTAAGAGACATTGATAAGAGTGTGGTGGTTACGGGGGGTGGGGGGAGAGGGAGAGGGAAAGGGGGAGGGGGAGGGGCACAAAGAAAACTAGATAGAAGGTGACAGAGGACAATCTGACTTTGGGTGATGGGTATGCAACAGAATTGAATGACAAGATAACCTGGACATGTTTTCTTTGAATATATATACCCTGATTTATTGATGTCACCCCATTAAAAAAAATAAAATTATAAAAATAAATAAATAAAAAAATTAAAAAAAATAGCAAACCTGAAAAATTAAAGACTCAGTTTCCTCAGCTGCAAAATAGGAAGAATAACAGCTTATAGAATATTTCTGGAACCCCCCAAAAATGTATTAATAGTTGGCATATTTATTCTTATGTTTATTTTATTATAGTAATGGATAGACTATTTAGTTGAAATAACTGCAGAATATAAATTAATAGATAAGCATAAGAAATATTATTATATAGAGTTAGAAAATAAATTATTGATGAGTATAGTGGACTCAATGGTGGCCATTCAAAAGATGTGGCCATCTCCTAATCCCTGGAACTTGTGAATCTTTCCTTATTTGGAATAAGGGCCTCTACAGATGTAATTGTGTTAAGGATCTTGAGATCATCGTAGATTATCTGGGTGAAACCTAAATCTAGTGGAAGGTGAATTCATACCTTCACAGCGGAGGAAACAGACACGGAGGAGAAGGCCCCTTGAAGATAGAGGCAGAGACAGAGTGATGTGTCCACAAGCCATGGACGCCCAGGACTGCCAAAAGGCACGAGAAGCTGGAAGAGACGAGGAAGGATTCTCCTGTAGGCCGCCCAGAGGGAGCCTGGCTTTGTCAACACTGTGATTTTTGACGTCTGGTCTAGAGCTATGAGAGAATAAATTTCTGTTGTTAGAAGCCATCCAGTTTGTGGTAATTTGTTACAGGAAACAAACACAGTGAGTGAAAGGAATTGAGAGCCTTTTGTTTCCACCACAAAGAATCAGGAGCTGGCCCACAGACAACTCTTTGAAGTAGGTGCAATTTGTCGTTGGCATTATTTCCATCTTCCTACCTGTGGTGATGGTTCCTGGATGAGATTTCTTTTCAACTCTCTCCATGCCCATTTTTTTTTTTTATCAGCACCTATATTCCAGACTTCTGTTAACTTTCTTTTTCTTCCAACAAAAATCACTCTGCCATGTCCCAGTCTTTCAAAAAAGTTCTGAACAGGTCAGCAACAATGTTGCCATGCCTTACAGCTCTGACTTCAGTGGTTCCCTACACGCAGACCCTGTGATGGGGGTTTTGGTCTAAGTAATGTATTGAGGGGATGATCTCAGAAGAAAGAAGAGGCGGAAGTAGAATGTAACAGAATAAGGCAAATAAAAGGTGTGGGTCATCAAGTCTAACTTCAGCCTGTTTCCATGCAGAATAAAGAGCACTAGAGTTTTTTTTGTTTTGTTTTTTTTTAAACGAACAGACTTTTGCCCTGGCCTGTGGCTCAGTGGATGGAGCGTTGGCCTGGCATATAGATGTTCTGGGTTCAATTCCTGGTAAAGTCACAGAAAAAAAGCCACTATCTGCTTCTCCCCCCACTCCCCTCTCTCCTTCTCTTATTCTTCCTTTTCTGTAGCCAGTGGTTGGATTGGTTCAATCATGGCCTTGGGCACTGAGGAGTGCATCAGCCACAGGCATTAAAAATAGCTCCATACTCGAACATCAGCCAGAGACAAGGTTGCTGGATGGATCTTGGTCGGGATGCATGTGAGAGTTTGCCTCACCATCTCCCCTCCTCTCACCTAAAAAAAGAAAGAAAAGAAAAATAAAATGAATGAATTAGGGCAGTTTCAGGTTCATGGCCAAATTGAACAACGTGTAGAGAAAGTTTTCATATAAGCCCTCTCCCAAACACATACAACCTCTCCCACTATTGACATCATGCACCACAGTGGTACTTTTGTTAAAATCTATGAACCTACATCAACACACATCATTATTACCCAAAGTTCATAGTTTACCTTAAGGTTTACTCTTGGTGTTGTACATCCTATGAGTTTTGAGAAATGTAAAATGACTTGTATCCATCACTGTACAATCATACCAAATAGTTTTACTGCCTTAGAAATTCTCTGTGCTGCGCCTATGTAGCCCCTTAGACCTTTGACAACCACTGGATATTTTCCTATCTCCACAGTTCTGCCTCTTCCAGAATGCTATGGAGTTGGACTCATTCATTACGTATCCTCTTCAGATGGACTTTTTTCACTTAGTACTATGCACTTGGTTTCCTCCATATGTGTTCATGCTTGACAGTGCTTTTCCTTTCAGTGCTGAGTAATATTCCATCGCCTGGAGTTACACAGTTTATCCATTTACCCACTGACAGAAATCTTGCTTCCTTTCAAGTTTTAGCAATTATGAATAGAGATGCTATGAACATCCATGGGCAGGTTTCTGTGTAAATGGAAGTTTTTAACTCATTTGGGTGAATACCAAGGAGCGTGATTGCTGGATCACATGGTAAGAGTATGTTCAGGGTTGTAAGAAACCGCTTGTCTTGCAGAGTGACTGTACTATTTTTCATTCTCACCAGCAATGAACGAGAGTTTCTATTGCCCTACATCCTCACCAGTATTTGGTGTATCAGTGTTTTATATCTTTGCCATTCTAATAAGTATGTACTGGCATCTCATTGTTGTTTTAATTTGCAATTCTCTAAATGACATATGATGCTGAATATCTTTTCATGTTTATTTGCCATCTGTATATTTTCTTTGGTGAAGTGATTGTTCAGGTCTTTTACTCATTTTAAAATCAGGTTGTTTTCTTCCTTATTGTTGAGTTTTAAGAGTTCATTGCATATTTTCATAATAGTCCTTTTATCAGATATGTCATTTGCAAATATTTTCTCCCAGGCTGTGACTTTTCTTCTTCTTTTCTTTTTTCTTTTTTTTTTTTATAAATAAATTTTTATTTTAATGGGATGACATCAATAAATCAGGGTACATACATTCAAAGAAAACATTTCCAGTTTATCTTGTCATTTAGTTCTGTTGCATACCCATCACCTGAAGAGAGATCGTCCTCCGCCACCCTCCATCCAGTTCTCTCTGTGCCCCTCCCCCTCCCCCTCTCCCTCCTTCCCTCCCCCCACCCCCCGTAACCACCACACTCCTGTCCATGCCTCTTAGTCTCGCTTTTATGTCCCACCAATGTATGGAATCCTGTAGTTCCTGTTTTTTTCTGATTCGCTTATTTCACCCCGCACAATGCTACCAAGATTCCACCATTCCACCGTAAGTGATCCGATGTCATCATTTCTCCTAGCTGAATAGTATACCATGGTGTATATGTGCCCCATCTTCTTCATCCAGTCCTCTATTTTTTTTATAGTGATTAAAAGCCTTTAAGCAAATCTTCTTCTTTTCTTGAGACACTAGAGCACCGAGAATGAAGGGAGCTGTGCTGTTATATCAACTCCTTTAGTGAGTCCCTGGCAGTCCCTTCTAACAGCTAAGGGCAATTCTCTGGAGATTTGCACATGGTGACTTCAGGAGCCAATGCTAAAAGCATCTGTTATTTGGTGTTCTGACCTACAAATAAATCTTCAAAGAGACCTGAATGGGACTCCAGAAGCATTTGTTGCCATACTTTGTGGAGAGAAGTTGCTCCATCTTGTTTCTAGGGCACGGAAGTCAGTTTTATGCCCATATACTGCACCTCATTCTCTGCTGCTTTTACAGATTGGTTGGGTCAGCTGTTCATAGGCTAGGTGATCGCCTGGGAAAAATCCTGTCTAATCAGGCTAAGTGTTCACTACCCAGTTCCATTAGATTGGGTCTCAGCAGTTAGTTGACATCTAGAGGAGAACCAGTTGGATTCAGAGTGTCAGGTGTCAGATGGCACCTCACCTGCCTCACATTAATGGATGACTGTGAGGGTGGAGTCCCATTGCCAGCAGCTGCTGAGAGGCAAACCAGGTGGCCTCACCTCAAATAGCCCTTTGCTTCTGGTCCCCATTAAGCCCAGTCTTCTCATAAACTGGTTTGAAGGGAAGTACTGACAGTTTTACTTCCTTTGTTTCCAGGTGTTCTTCCAATCAATTCTCATCACTGAAGTTCACCTAGAAAGGTCTCTGCATCTTACACCTCAAAGGACTGACAATATAAATTGCTGGACCAAACAATCAGGAAGCAAAACATTTGGACACAGTATAAACGGATGGTGACTGTTGCAATTCCCCAAATAATCTATTTATTTAAACAAAAACACTAATACACTGATTCATGGTTGAATTTTCAGGTAATTCAGAGAGATTTGATAGCCACATTATAAAAATTATCCTTTCCAATGTGTTCACCCACTTATTTATGGCAAAATTGTTAATTGAGCACATACGATTTGCCAGGTGTTGTGCCAAATGCTTCGGTTTCAATAATCAGCAAACGTAGACATATCAGATGCTCTCAGGGACCCACTAGTCTAGGTAGGGGGATAAACTGTCAGATGCTAATCCAACTGAGAGATTAATCACATACTGAAGCAAGAATTCTGATGCAGAAGGAATTAGTTTGAAGTTTAGCTCTAGAAGATGGAGTTAAGAGAAACTATTGCTTCAAATGGAGAGAGTTGATATGAAGGTTAAGTTGGAGATTATAAATTTGGATTTGGATTATGAAAATATCACTCTGTAGAAGACAGATGGGGAGAAGCAGAGAAGTAAAAGTAAATTATCATAGCGTCAGATGGCTCTTGTGGTCTATGGTGGTGGTATTCATCAGTATAAAAGAAAAGAATTCAAGAGTTATTAAAGAGATAAACTCTCCAGAGCTTGGTGAGGAATCAGCTATTAGGATGAGAGAGGTAGGTGTTCATAGTTCCTAGATGTCTGGTTTGTGTGACAGGAGGGATGGGGGCACCTTTTCTTTCTTTTTTTTTTTTTTTTGTATTTTTCTGAAGCTGGAAACGGGGAGAGACAGTCAGACAGACTCCCGCATGCGCCCGACTGGGATCCACCAGGCCTGCCCACCAGGGGGCGACGCTCTGCCCACCAGGGGGCGATGCTCTGCCCCTCTGGGGGGTCGCTCTGTTGTGACCAGAGCCACTCTAGCGCCTGGGGCAGTGGCCAAGGAGCCATCCCCAGTGCCCGGGCCATCTTTGCTCCAATGGAGCCTTGGCTGCGGGAGGGGAAGAGAGAGACAGAGGAAGGAAAGGGGTAGGGATGGAGAAGCAGATGGGCGCTTCTCCTGTGTGCACTGGCTGGGAATCGAACCCGGGACCTCTGCACGCCAGGCCGACGCTCTACCACTGAGCCAACCAGCCAGGGCACCTTTTCCTGAGAAAGAAAACCTTGAAGAAAGACTAGTTTGGATGGCATGAGAAGTTGTATTTTAGTCTTTGTTATGTTGATGTTGAAGGGTCTCTGAGTGAGAATACTGAGCTACACCTTAGAGAAGATATAGTGAAAAAGGATTAAATGAAGTGATGCATCCGTGTATATATGTTATCTAAAACTTGGGGCATGGGTGGAAATACATAGGGAGATAACAGCAAGGACAATATCTTTAGAGATGCCAATGGTTAAGGGTCTCTGAAAGAGGAGCCTCCTACTAATGAGATGGAAATGGAGAGATAAGAGAGTAAGGAGGAAGGCCAGGAAATCTTGGTATGGGGTTCCAAGGGATTGACGTGTCAAAAAGAAGGGAGTGTTGGAGTCCAATGCTGATGAAACTCCAAATAGAGTGAGCTCTCAAAAGTGTTCACTGGATTTAGAGATTTGGAGGATGATTGAGTGATGAAGACAGATTGAGCTAGATTGAGGAGTAGGCCAAGCAAATGGAAACAAATTGAGAGAATTCCTTTGAAAGGTTTTAGTGTAAACAAGTTTAGGGTACAGTTTAAATTAGTAACAAATAATTCTGAGCTTGGCCTCAATTAAGCATTGTGGAGGTGCTTAAAGTATAAGGTACTATCTTTGTCCTCAAGAAAAATACTATTTGAGTTTTGGACATAAGACCTATACCCCTGATGAAGATATAGAAAGAATTCATGAAGAAATAAAAGAAAATATTTACTGAGTCTTTGAAACATTTCAGGCAAATTATTTTATTTAATACAAATATCCTTGTGGATTTGGTAATTAACCTATTTGTATGATAAAAGGGATATATTTTTAATGTAAATAATTTTAGAAACTCTAGGTAAGGAAACAAGGAGATATCACCTCCTTCACAGACATAAACATATCTTGATGTATTTCTTTTTAATAATGTTCTCAGAGAATATAATAAGTTTTTACAGTGCCACTCAACTGTAAGTTGAAAACCCAGGATTTGACTATTATTCTAATTTTAACATTTCCAACCATACTGCCTGATAGATGCACTCATAAATGTAAGAATAGAAGCTAGACAAATTGTATAAATTAGACATTTCTAAGAGAGAAGAATTTTGGATGAAGAGTGTCAAATATATTTTACACAGTAATTGGGGTTTGAGCTGGGTCTTGAAGGAAAAATAGGATTTAAGTCGGGGTTAGCAAACTATAACCCTCAGGCCAAATCTAGCCAGTCACCTATCTCTGCATGGTCTATGAGCTAAGAATGGTTTTTATATTTTTAAATATAAAATGTAAATATATAAAATGTAAACAAGACTACAAAGCTTTCAACAAGAGTTGTTGCTGGCTTTTACCTCTTGGTTCACAATTTTATAAATACTTATTTAAAGAAAATATTTAGTATCTGGCCTTTTTATAGAAAAAGCTTGCTGCCTGATCAGGTGGTGGCACAGTCGATAGATCACTGGCCTGGGATACTGAAGACCCAGGTTCAAAACCCTGAGGATGCCAGCTTGAGTGCAGACTCATCTGGCTTGAGTACAAGCTCACCAACTTGAATGCCAGGTCGCCAACATGAGCGTGGGATCATAGACTTGACCCTATGGTCACTGACTTAAGCCCAGAGTTTGCTGGCTTGAACCCAAAGTCTCTGGCTTGAGCAAGGGGTCACTGACTAAGCTGGACACCCCCCCCCAGGTCAAGGCACGTATGAGAAAGCAATCAATGAACAACGAAGTTGCTGCAACTGAGTTGATGCTTCTCACCTCTCTCCCTGTCTGTCTGTCTCTGTCTATCTGTCTGTCTCTCTCTCACTATATATAAAAGCTTGCTGGCCTCTGGTCTAAAGAAATATGTGATGAATGGGCCCCAGGTGAAGACAATACCATGAGCTCCAATCCAGAGGAATAAAACAGATGATATTGGAAGAAGGGAGTAAAGCAATTGTCAGGGCATTTGAGGACCCATCTACTGCAGTCAATTTTTTTTTTTTTTTTTTGTATTTTTCTGAAGCTGGAAACGAGGAGAGACAGTCAGACAGACTCCCGCATGCGCCCGACCGGGATCCACCTGGCATGCCCACCAGGGGCATGCTCTGCCCACCAGGGGGCGATGCTCTGCCCCTTGGGGGCGTCGCTCTGCCGTGACCAGAGCCACTCTAGCGCCTGGGGCAGAGGCCAAGGAGCCATCCCCAGTGCCCGGGCCATCTTTTCTCCAATGGAGCCTTGGCTGCGGGAGGGGAAAAGAGAGAGACAGAGAGGAAGGAGGGGGGGGGGGTGGAGAAGCAAATGGGCGCTTCTCCTATGTGCCCTGGCCAGGAATCAAACCCAGGTCCCCTGCACGCCAGGCCGATGCTCTACCGCTGAGCCAATCGGCCAGGGCCTACAGTCAAATTTTAGAATGCTTTTAATATTTTGTTGCATCAATACTGGCACACTTATCTCTCCAACTAGATTTTGATGTTCTGGCCAGCAGTCATATTTTAGTTGTTTGCCCTGAGTCGTACATAGGGCTGGTCATGGCTCCCAACCTAATTGATGCCAATTGATTGATAAACAGCCCCAGGCTATGTAGACAAGTACTACTTAGAACTAAGCTTTTAATCATCACTGGAATCTTATCCTCTCTTCCCTTTCCAGGAGAGGATCTACTATTCATCAGACATAGTGTGCTGACAGTGACAGCCCTCCCTCAAATATAGAACTCCAAGGGGCGACATGCAGCCTTCAGTTGTAGCTAATAGTGGTGTCAGCGGTGGAGAAATGGCACCAGAGGTTAACTAGGGTTCAGCAACCTCAGTTCTTGAGCTCTGGCCAGGAGAGGACTTTAGAGCCAGCACTCAGATTAAAAGAGAAAGTTTATTTAGGAAGTCACAGTGGTAGAAGTTGTCACCATAGAAGAAACGGACTCAGGAAACAAGTTACAGAGGCAAGAGGAAGGCCCTTGGAGCTCAGGGGAGAGAGAAAGAAGGTAAGGGAGTGGGGGGAGGAGAGTGGGGCAAGAGGGGAGAGGAAGAGAGAAAGAGAGAGAGAGAGAGATGTATCTTGAGAAATGAAAGAGGGAGGAGAGATTCCAGCAAGCTCTGGGAGGAGTGTGAGGAGGAGGGGGTAGGGGAGGGTTGTGGGAGAGAGAGAGAGAAGGTGTACCCCGGGAAAAGAAGAGGTGCAGAAAGAAGGGTGTGCTTCACAGAGAGCCAGGCTGGGTTCTCCATCCTGAGGGCTTTTATCTGAGGTCTCAGGGGAGGATCTCAACAGAATATTCATCAGCTTTCCAGTTGTGTTTCCTCAGGGCTGTGGTCCCCACCTAGACCACAGGGCAGGGGTCCTTAGTCCTTACAGCTGGTCCTGAGGTCAGCCATGGTGTGCAGGCTCTGGTGTTACTGCTCCCCTGGGCCGGGTTCAAACCCAGCTGAAGCCTAGCTGTTCCCTCCAGGGGTTAACGCTAAGGCAGTGGTCGGACAAGGGCCTGTAGGTTTGCCCATAAGCCAGGCGCCTGGGGCTCTCGCCTTGGTGACCCTCTGCCCTGGCCGGTGACTCCTGCTCTGCTCATGCCTTTCTTACTACTTTGTACAGAGGTAGGATGGAAGTGAGTGAAGTTCCCCAGCAACTTCCTGCGACTGATGCTATCTGGAAAATATTGACAGGAGAAAAGGCTGGCCAACCTGAGCGTGCACATGTGATCTTCTAGCTGCGTTATGCTATTTTACACAAGACTGCCCTGCCCACGTTGGAAATAAGGATGTTGAGCTAGCAATAAATTCTGTTCGAAGCCCAAAGTGGAGACTGGAGACCCCGAGAGCCTAATCAAGGCCGTGATTGATGAGATGTCAGACACTCCGAAACACAGCAGGCAACGCATCCCATCATCGCAGGCCTGAGTGTTTGTCATCATGTCACAGCACCTGCGGACTGATACTTGGGACGTCGACAGGAGCGTGCCCAGGGGAGGGATGCTTCTCACAAGGCCACCCTGCGTCGGGCAACTACTGAGAGGAATGCAGTGGGTATCTGCCATCGGAAAAGACAAAATGGAGCCGTGCAGGGGAAAGCAGCGTGGGGCGGGGGAGATGGCACAGTCTCGATGCGAGCTGGGGAAGAGCAGGTGCGCCGAGGAAGGCTGTCGCTGCTCCTGGGGCCTGGCAGCGTGCCACGTTGCGGAGCGAGCACATGCCCGCCTCTTGGCAGCCAGGTAACAACTGCCGCGAAACATTCTGTCCCTTCCCAGCTCTGCTCTCTGAATGACGAGAGGGTCCCTGGGAGGCCCAGATAACCCGACAGGCAGCACTGTTTTCTGAGAGAGGGGAGGACATTTTCCCCGCACAAAATGACTTTTAGGATCCTTGCCCTGTCTCTGATCCTGCCAGGAGAGATCGACGTGCCAGCTCACTCCAGATTGCTTTTCCTCTTGGCATTTGCCAGGCATGGATTGGTCTATGTTCTCTCCTCTGCCAAATTTGCCTCCGAGGCTCTCTGAGAGGGTATTTGTAACGCCACCAGTTCAGTTTGAGGAAGGAAAGCAGTAAGACAATTAATTCTCCAAAGCCATCAGGTGTTTTTGAAAGGTATTATTGTTGAAATCAAGCTAATGTGTCTCTAAATTCCGTAAGTGTATTGGAGGGTTAGTCACCTGGAAGGCCTCGTGGACTTTGGTGGCCTTTACTTCTGCCCATGAGCATCTGTCCCATACCCTCAAGCAGATGAGGGCTTATCAGAAGGCAGGCCGGGCTCCCACAGAAAATGCATACCTTCTGGCCCGGTCCTTCTGGTAAGGGCATGGCGCTTTCAACTCCTCCCAGCTCCAGGTCAAATCCCCAGATGCAGTCCAGATTAGTAGGCGATCAACCAGGAAGGAAATCAAAGCCACCCAAACAAAGCTCAGTGTGGAGTTTCAATCATTTCTCGGGCCTGGGACTCTAGAAACTAAACCCTGGGAGAGGCAAGGCAGATTGTTTTCATCCATGCTGCTTTTTGGAATTGGGGAACTTTTTTCCTAACTTCATATGGAGAGCTGGAGAAGTGGGACCGTAGGTCTTCCAAGGTGTGTTTTCTGCCTGACCCTTCCCTGTGCCAGAGGGGGCCCCGAAGAACCTGCGAGGATCAGGAAGGTGAACATCTGTGGAGGCCAGTGCTGTGGGAGCCGGGGCCCAGATGAGCCTGCCAAGGGTGGACTTTCATTATCTAAACTGTTTCGCTTTTCATGCAGGACTTTAATGGATTAAGATATACTTTACATACAATAAACACAGATTTTTAAGGATATTGATCAATGAGTTTTGACAAGTACCTATGACTTATCAAGATAGAGACCGAGAGACAGATACACCCATCACTTTGTGGGGCTAAAACAAACAAACAAAAAAATTAAAACTTTCCCTCCTGCCTGACCAGGCAGTGGCACAATGGATAGAGCATAGGACTGGGATGCAATGACCCAGGTTCGAGACCCCGAGGTCGCCAGCTTGAGTGCAGGCTCATCTAGTTTGAGCAAAAGCTCACCAGCTTGAGCCCAAGGTTGCTGGTTGAGCAAGGGGTCGCTCAGTCTGCTATAGCCTCCCCCCCACCAGCCCCGTCAAGGCACATATGAGAAAACAATCAATGAACAACTAAGGAGCCGCAAATAAGAATTGATGCTTCTCATCTCTCTCTCTTTCTGTCTGTCTGTCCCTATCACAAACAAACAAACAAAAAACAAAAAACAAAAGCAAAACAGAAAACTTTCCTTCCCATATGAAGGGGGGGAAAGGAGGGGAGGCCAAAGGTTCTTTCTGAGTCTTATTTCTTAATAAACAGCTTAAAATCAATGTCTCAAAAACATAGCTTCAGGGCAACACAACTTTGGTTCTTTTCAACTTCAACCAATTCCTGCATGCTCTTCTGCTTCCAGCCCTGAGCCATCAAAAGAACCCACTGACCTACCTTCTGCTACTGTAGTTTGCCTGTCCTAGAGTGTCATATAAGTAAAACAACATAGTACATAGTCATTCTTTGTCTGACTTTGTTTGTTCAGAACATCGTGATGTTCATCTTGCACGCAGTAGCCTATATTAGTAGCATACTATCAGTAGCTTGTTCCGTTTCATTGGGTGGCATTCCACTGTGCGGCTATACCACCACCTGTTTATGCATTCATCCACTGATAGACATTTAAGTGGTGTCCAATCTGTACCTCTCATGAAAAAAGCTGCAATGAACATTCTTATACATTATTTTGGATGAATATATGCTTTTATTTATCTTGGGTGAATACCTAGGAGTGAATTTCTGAATCGTCGGAGGCGAAGGAATTTACCATTATTAGGAACGGCCAAACAGTTTTGCAAAGGAGTTGTACCGTTTTCACTCCCTGTAGCAGTGTCTGAGAGTTCCAGCTGCTCCACATCCTTTCCAGTTCCTGATTATTTGATTGTTTTAGGTATGGTAGTGGGTGAGAAGGAGTATCCTCTTGTAGGTAAACTTTCTCAGAGCAGTCGTTTTCCTGGGGAACTAGTGCTGAACTCTGGGAGAGGCTGAGCTTGGCAGAGAAAGGCAGGAACTGCACCAGGAGGGCACCTGCACCTCTTGTTTAGAATCAGTCTGCATATTTCCCTGTTAGAAAGAAAACCTCCAAGCAGCAATTTGAGTTCAAAATTCTCCTCCAGAAGTCTTGTTTCCTTAACAGCTGTTTATAAATATTTATCTTCACATATTTAATGACAAAAGTGCATACAACACAAATACCAGGCGCTTTAAATTATAAATATTCATCACAAAGGTTGGCAGTTGTTTTTATGTAGGACACAGAGAACCCTGCCTGTCTCCACCTACAGGTTGGTCTATGGGAAGATTTTCTGGTTGTGTCTGAGGTTAAGGACGGAGGCCCTGCAGAATAAACTTCCTTGGCTCGAGTTCTTTCTCTTCTAGGTTATACAGGGAGATGATCAAGGCAAGATATTTAGCCTCCCTAATGGACTATAATATCCTGCTTCACATACTGCTTCAATAATAAGTCTGCCTCCTGGAGCTGTTAGGAGTCTTAAGTGACACGGTGTGTCTAAAACACAATGCCCTCTGTCTGGCGTATGGGAAATGTAAACTAAACTAAAAACATTCAAAAAAGCAAATTTTTAGAAAAGATTTCCTTTTTTTTTCATCTTCTTTTCCTTTATCTAACACAACTGCAGGGCTGGTTTGGTATCTCAGAATTCATGTGCTGGACCTAAGGGTCCGTAGGCAGCTGGTACATGATCTAATCTAAAGCTTCTAAAGAACTTCTCTGCAGGAACACATGTCTGGAGAATAGAACCCAGAGTGATTTTTGACATCTTTGACATGTCTTGAAAAATAGTGTGAAGTTGTGTACAAAAAATGCATAGGATATGTTTTTTTCTGGGATCTGTGGTTTGCAACAGAGTCTCAAAGAGAGCTGGATACCAGGACCGTTTGGAGCCCCTGCGGAAGAAGGACTGGCCTTTGGAAGGAATAAAACAGACTTTGGGAAAAGAGAGATTTAGGGTTGAGTTTCAGCTCTGACACTTACCAACTAATTATTTCTGATGAAGTTATTCAATCCCTCTAAGCTCCAGTACCACATCTTTAAAAGGGAGATAACAATATTGTGTATTGTTACTGAGAGGAATAAATGACATGATTGCTCTGGGAACTTGGCCCCAGTACATGGCAGACAAATACTAGTTACCTTTCCTCCACTAGTCTAGCTTTTTATTGACAGAAGTCCTTCCTTGATGCCCTTTACTTTCTATTAGGTGCTAAGTGGGCTTAGCCTCTGTTACATTGCAAATGACTTTGGGAATGATCATGTATCAAGCTTCATCAGTCCTTTGTTGTTGTTGTTGTTGTTTTTCTAGCAAGAGAAACAGAGACAGAGAGAGAGGCAAAGAGAGGGACAGACAGGCAGGAAGGGAGAGAGATGAGAACATTATTCGTTGTGGCACCTTAATTGTTTAGTGATTGCTTTTTCATATGTGCCTTGACCAGGGGGGCTCCATCAGACCAAGTGACACTTTGCTCAAGCCAGAGACCTTGGGTTCAAGCCATTGATCTTGGGCTTCAAGCCAGTGACCTTTGGGTTTGAGCCAGTGACCATGGAATCATGTTTATGACACCATACTCAAGTCAGCAACTCTGCACTCAAACTGATGAGCCCGCGCTCAAACCAGAGACCTCAGGGTTTCAAATCTGGTCCTCTGTGTCCCAGTCTGATGCTCTATCCACTATGCCACCACCTGGTCAGGCTCATTAGCCATTCTTACCTTAGTATAACTACATCAGATTGTTTATTTAAAGCGAAATTTTTGTGTCAGATATCAACAGACCACGGGAGAGAACATAAAAGAAGGTGCAATTATTAAATATTTTATTATTAGATATTTTCCTTTAACTAACAAAAGTATTAAAGCAATAAAATCCAGGACACCTGTTTTATATTTGTAAGTCTTTCTGCATCTCTAAAGACTCTGCCCATATTATCATAGCTCAAAGATTTATCTGTAGATAATCAGAATCCCCTCCTCTTTTGACTCAGGGGTCAGCAAATTATGACCCATGTACCAAATCTAGTCTGGTCTAATTTGTAAATAAAGTTTTATTGGTACACAGACACAGCCATTTGTTTATACATTGTCTATAGCTGATTTTGCACTACAATGCAGCTATATAGTTGTGATAGAGATCTTATGACTTACAAAGTCTAAAATTTTTACTATGTAGCCATTTGAAGAAAATCATTGACTTCTGTTTTAAACTCACACATAGTCTCCCTTGACACTTTGAGGATATGGGAGAAGGCAAGATCATTTAAATGTTCTTAAGACGTGACAGAGAGGCAGGGCAGAGGCTGTGATTCCCTATTTGAACAGATCTGAGTCCAAAATCAGTTATTTCATCATGACTGACCAATTGGGCACCCTCTGCTTATTTAGAACTTTAAGATCTTACCATCCTGGCTGGGTAGCTCAGGTGGTTAGAGCATCGTCCTTCAGCACAGTGGTTGCCAGTTCAATCCCTGGTCAGAGCACGTACAAGAACAGAATGATGTTTGTGTCTCTCTTGCTCTCTCCCTTCTTCTCTCTAAAATCAATAAAATAAACATTAAAAAAAACCTGTATAAGATCTTACCTAAATCTCCACCTTTTATAAAATCAAGAAGAGAAAATAGTTGAAAAAAAGAAATCCAAAAACAGTGGCTTTCAGATAATTTATTTCTTCTAGTCTTTTATTTTCTTCTGTCTTATATAAATCTCCTAAAAGGGATTGAGAACTATAAATCAGAAAAAAAAATATATGATAAACATGCTGACATAAACTATGTGGAAGGAACAGAATAGAATTTAAAGAATGAAGAATCTTAGGGAATTATATATAGTGTAATTTCAGCTGAGCATCTATTAAATGACTGTGATACAATACAAATATTGATCGATTTACGACCTATGCAACTTACAACCATTCGACTTTATGACCACAATCGCTAGCCACAACTGCTCCGCATCTGGCAGCACAAGTGTTGCCCAGCTGGGCATATGACAGTGTGGACCAGCTTCCGACAGCACTACCATCTCCGTGTGCACCGTTTCAACTGTTATCCCAGACTCGGTACAGCAATTTGTGTTTTGTGTCTTGGATATTTTTCATCAAACCCCTCCCAAGATGTCTACCAAGAGGAAATTGTCTTTGCAAATATTACACCAGTTGTACTGGTAATAGCAGTGTTTTACTTAAACCTGACGAATGTAATAATAAGAAACAAAATGGTGTAGAGATGATACAAATGGCATAAAATGAACAAAGAAAATTATGATATATAACAATAATGAAAAAAATTATGAAAAAATATGACTTAAAGATTTTTATAACATCATTTCACAGTACTGTATATATATAGCCTACTCAACTTATGACCAAATCGTGTTACCACCGGTCTGTCGGAACCAATCGTGGTTGTAAGTCGAGCACTAGCTATAACAATAAAATCCTCAGTTTAAAAAAAAAAGGGAAGTTGTTTTATGATGAAAATGTTACCAAAAAGAGGACCTGGCCCTTTGGGTCTGCCTAAGGCTGACCAGTAGAGTGGTTTCTTGATTTCCATGCAGGGAAGATTTCATAACACCAATCCAGGTGATTCTGAGAATATGTTTATTAGAGCTGGTGACAGGGAAACATGGAAGAACCTAGAATAGGAACCTGAAGGGAAGGGGGGAGGGAGCTGTTGGGAGGGGGTAAGGGAGTGGTTGAGGGGAATACGGGGAGGAGGGATGCATTCGGGGAGACACTAGAATCTATGTAAGTGCAATGAGTAAATAAAATAAAATAAAATAAAAATCAGTTTAGAAAAAGAATACAGCCTGACCTGTGGTGGCGCAGTGGATAAAGCGTTGACCTGGAAATGCTGAGGTCGCCGGTTCAAAACCCTGGGCTTGCCTGGTCAAGGCACATGTGGGAGTTGATGCTTCCAGCTCCTCCCCCCTTCTCTCTCTCTGTCTCTCTCTCTCCTCTCTCTCTTCCTCTCTAAAAATGAATAAATAAATTTAAAAAAAAAAAACAGCCAATACAAAAATATAATAATAAAATAAAATATTTAAAAAAAAAAAAAGAAAAAGAATACAATATAATGCCACTAGAAAAAAAAAAAAAAAAAAGAAGCAGCAACAGGAGAGCCTCGGCAGGGTTGCGTGGGCGCTCTAAAGCCTTTATGGGGAAGAAATGAGCCTGCACTGGGAAGTGGGAGGGGAGGGGGCCTGGAGACAGGCTCAGGGGGTTAGCCCAATGAGCTGCCACTGCCCACTGCGCCCCTGGCTGCCAGGCTAGTGAGGACCGTTCGAGGTTAGCAGATACACGCAGGTGGGGGGAAGAAAGGAGAGAGGGAAGGGCACCGGTGAAACTTCAGGAGGGAGCCTGTGCTGCATCCTTGGTTCTGAGGGTTTTTTAAAATTGAGAGTTTAGGGGAAGATCTCAGTAGAATATTCATCAGCTTTGTCAGGTGTTCCCTTTCAGGGTCCTGGTCTCTACCAATGGGTCAGCGCCAGGGCCAGGAGTCATTAGTTAGTCGTCAGAGCTGGGTCTGATGTCACCCAGGTTTGGCTGCTTTTCTGGGCCTTGAGCTGAAATACAACTAAGGCTTAGATGTCATTTCTAGGGAGGTGACCTTCTGTGTCTGGCTGTAAATTGCTCGGCCAGTTTGTTCAGCTGTCTGTCTCAGTTTCCCCATTCTATTTGCCAAAGAATTTCCCCAGCGTCGTACTATCCTGCCTCAACAAGAAAGTATTGCGGGAGGAAGAGAAATAAGCTTTAACTTGAGCAAACATTACATCAGAGAAATTTCTAGGTCTGTGATTCAAAAGGCTATTTCTTCTTTCTCTGATGCAGAGACATTTTGATTCAAATCCTTTGGGGGCTTTGTTTGTAGAACTGACCAGGGGAAAAGCAGCCAGCATATCATCACTGCCTGTGGAAAAAGAAGGGATTTACGAAAATAATCCCCATAGGAGGCAAGAAGGCAGAGAGGCTATTAAGCTGTGCACAGGTTAAGTCTTCCGATCATAGAACAGCTGGTCTGGGGAAGGGACACTACATAGAGAGATGGGGACCCAGAGAGCCATCCTCTGAAATCACATATGAGTCTGATACATAGTAAAAGGGTGGCTGAATGCCAGGAAAGCCCAGGGTTTCACAAGTGACTTTCCCTAAAGACTTTCTCCATAAGCTCTGAAATTCTTGCTAGGCAGTGCCTGATACGTCTTCACCCCTTCATTTCCTTCCTCTGGATGAATGAATGAATGAATGAATGAATGAATGAATGGATGGAGGGTGCAGGTTGAAGTTTCTCTTCTTCCACCATGAGACAGGAGTCAGAGCAGATGCGGAGTTAGTTTAGCTAAGGTGAAGCCAGGTTCGCCTAGCTGGTTGAGGTTCTGTGAGAACTACTGCATGTGAATAGAGAGAAAGAAAAAGATTAATACACAATGCAATGACTCTTACAACTGGGTTCACTCCCCCCTTAGATTCCCTTGGATCTGGAGCTGGAGATGGGGTTCTTGTGAGGGTGGTTTATTGAGGGGGTCTCTCCAGGGAGAAGTGGACAGGGAGAGGGAAGGCAGCAAGTGAAGTCAGAGAAAAGGGTCCCCTAAGAACATGAGCCAGCTTGAAGCCTCATCACACCGTGAGCTCTGGAGCATGAATCACACCACAGAGTAATTCACACCTTGAGACAAGGAACAGCCAATTGTACCTATCCCTAATGTCACAGGCTGACAACATCTGGCTTTTCCCAGAGGAAAGAGGACTAACGTACCTGCCTACTGACCTACCTCCAAGTGAAGAAGCTTCAGTTGTCTAAAGTCAGTTACAATAGAGGGCTGCTCGGAGCCATTAGCAGCCAATATAGTGATTAAATGTAGTAAGTGAGAATGGGTAAAACAGCCCATTAAAAGAGGTTTGGGAGAGACACCATTGCAGCTAACATATATGTTAAGGTTTGACCACATAAAGAAAGGAGCAGGTCACCCCGTATTTGGTACAATGGAGGGGACCACAAGGGTTTAGATGAGAGTCGGCAATGTCTTATAAGTGTTTGACTCCTGGCCTGGGATGGAGTCAAGGAGCATTCTCTTTCATTACTCTACAAATTCAATATACATTGAAAAAGTAGTATAGACTATTATGAACATTACTACTTAGGGGCAAGTCCTAGGAATATGCCTGTCTTTATAGATGTAACTATATCTTTTTTTCTGAAAGAAGTTAAACTATGTGTCTTCACATGTTTTCTTTAGTTGAAAGACAAGTTAACAGCATTCTTACTCACTTCTCTTTTTGAAAGGGTTTTTTTTTTTTGTCTATTTTGTACCTAACTCTAAAGTAATAAAATGACAAATTCTATTCAAATAAAAACTAATTGCAACTACATTCAGATATTTTATTGACACAGAAATGCTTGTTTTCCCACATACTTACATTGCCTGAATCATGATGCATCCTGTTCCTTACAACCCCTGTGGGTCAGGTGAGAGGGAAGACCTAGCAGCATTGCCTGTGAAGACATGGTCACCTCGTTTATGTATCACGCTGGTACCGGGTGGGTTCTGTGTAATTGTCCTCAATAACTTGATATTAAAATGAAATATTTTGAAGGCAGAGACACACAAGAATAGAGCTCTATTAATAAAGCAAATATTTGCTATTGGAAAAATGAATGCAATTTTGTATTTACTTTTTTTTTTATTCAGTGAGAGGAGAGGAGGCAGAGACAGACTCCCACAGGCACCCCAACTGGGAATATGTGAGAATAAGTAAATACACAAAGCCACAATAAGATGAAGTGACCGATTGAACATTGCACAGGACTATCGTGAAGGCATTATGTTGTAGTTTAATTGGCAGTGAGATAGGGTATGTGGCAGAACAGCTGCAATCAATAAAAGCTACAGGAACTGTCAAAAAGAAGGAAGATCTTCCCCCCCACCCCTCACAGGATTAATAGCTTAAAACTGGCAGAGACCAGCTCAATATAACATGGTGACCGATTTCATCAGATGGTGACCCCCAGCCTCATCATACTCTCATTGTAATACATTAGCATGCTAAAAGATACACCCCTAGCTGCCTTGATTAGAAACAGAAAGCTCATATTAGGACACAATATAACTGACAGAGATTCTCTGAGAAATCTCCACCCCTTTCCCGGAAAGATACTGAATAGTCCACCTATCCCCTTATTGATTACCCCCCCAATTAAATGAACCTCAATAAAGGAAGCAAAGTCCACTAAAGGAGGGGCTGCTCTGCCTGTAGAATAGCCCGTTCCCTGTCTCACTGCTTCACTAAGAAACTCACTTTCACTTTAAACACTACGCTGGTTCCAGTTGGAATTATTTCCTGCGTGAAGCCAAGAACCCACAGTGGGTCATGAACTCGCAGATCCCTGGACCCCTGGAATCCTTCATCAGCACCGTGTTTTCTTCTCTTTATTGGTGCATGTGCCTTTCATCAGTAATGGAGCCTAACAGCTCATGAGAGTGGTGCTAGGCGATGGCATAATTATTCTTAGACATTACTTTGAAAAATCACTTGATGGGTGATGAAATCTGCATGATGAAAGCAGAGACACATACCTAAAGGAAAGGAAGCCAAGGAGAACAGGAGTCTGGAAGCATCTCAGCAATAGGGGGAGGGGGGTTCTAGGAGCAGGCCTTCTGATAGGGTCTGGACTTTGATGGATCTAAGGAGGAATTTAAAGGGGCAGAGGCTAGTTCTAGATTAGATGCTGCCAAGAAATTAGAGTAAATTTTATCTAAGAGGCAGAAAGACCAAAGTGAGGCTAGGATTGTCATCTATAAAAAAACTACAGTTACTCATATTAGTCAAAAGGGAGGATGTTTCGTCATTGTTGTGGTTATGGATGGGCCTCTGTCCTGTTGCAGATGTGACCATGATGTGGCCTCATCTGAGCATCGCTGATATTCAGTTGGGAACATCATGTCCCAGTTACCCGTGGGACCATTGTAGGAAAGCATGTGAAATATTCACTGGACTTAGATTTGAAAGCTTGGGTTAAAGGCCTCACATTTCTGGGGTGTGTGGGAATTTTGTTCAGTTTTTATCACCTTTCTGAGCTTTGGTTTACTTAACTATAAAATGGATCTACTAACATATTCTTGAAATGGTGAGAAAATAAAATGGAAATATTTACCTAAATGATGATATAATAGGTAAACAAAAAAGAAAATGTTGATTCCTTTTAAGCCCTTTTGAACTGGAGACCCGAGATGCTTAAGGACCCTTTGAGTGGAGGTGGGGAAGTTTGGGAGGTTATAAACTGGGCTGCTGGGAGATTTTCCCCACCACAGAGAAGCAAATTTAGAAGCAGAGTGGCCACAAGGCTTGCACACAGCTGGAGAATCAAAAGCCTGCAAAGCATCCAACATCAAGTTCTCCCAGAAGCAGACCCTGAGCCAAACATTCCCGTGCCCGTGGTTTATCAGGGAAGGGCTCCCCGGAGAGGCCAGGAAGGAGCAAGAAGCAGGAAAAGGGAGAGGAGGAAGCCCCAGCCACAGCTGATCCTGCAAGGGGCTCTGGAGCATCAATTACACCTCCACCTTTGTCCAGCCTCAAGGTAACGGAGCTGGGCTTTTGTACTTCTGGGCTAGTCAGGCGTCATCTATGGGCTCCTTTGTGTCTGGGCAGCTGTAATGCTCATGGGGCAGGAGGCAGCCATTAGTAGCAGAGCGTGCAATGGCAGGGGGAATGGGTGCACAATGCCAATAAAAGTGATGTGAGAGAGGCCCTGGCCGGTTGGCTCAGCAGTAGAGCGTCGGCCTGGCGTGCGGGGGACCCGGGTTCGATTCCCGGCCAGGGCACATAGGAGAAGCGCCCATTTGCTTCTTCACCTCCCCCCTCCTTCCTCTCTGTCTCTCTTTCCCCCTCCCGCAGCCAAGGCTCCATTGGAGCAAAGATGGCCCGGGCGCTGGGGATGGCTCCTTGGCCTCTGCCCCAGGCACTAGAGTGGCTCTGGTCACGGCAGAGCGATGCCCCGGAGGGGCAGAGCATTGCCCCCTGGTGGGCAGAGCCTCGCCCCTGGTGGGCATGCCGGGTGGATCCCAGTCGGGCGCATGCAGGAGTCTGTCTGATTGTCTCTCCCCATTTCCAGCTTCAGAAAAATACAAAAAAAAAGTGGTGTGAGAGAATCCAGATGGGGCCCCAGCATTGTCCATCCTGGCTGAGACGACGACTTCAGAGGGGCTGTCCTGGATATATATATACTCATGGAAGTCTTCTGTGGCCGCCCTCATCCCCAGTGCTGTTGTGACATCCTCCTATTATCCTGCGCATCTGAATAAGCAACCCTTCCTTCATAATCTGGCACTTCTCGGTGCATAGCACTAACGGAGAAGCTAGCATTTCAAATGAACTATGTCAGAGAAAATATTTAAAAGATGTCGTTTGTGTCTGGCCTGTCACTGGAGTGTGACATGACCATGGGAACCCTGTTAGGAGTAATGAGGCAAGATAAGCCCGAGCAGATTCCTTCTGGGGCGCGCAGCCCAAGGACTGAACTAATATTATTACTGAAATGTTGTTAGGGAGATGTGGAGAGGATCTTAACGCCGCTAAGCAAATCTCAATAATGACCAGTGAAGCAGGCTAATAAATTGTAGGTTACATGCACCATGCATATTCATTCCTTCAGAAACCTCAACTAGCTAGCTGCAAGAATTTCAGAGGCTTCTGCTTACAAGCATTGGGCTTAAAGCCACATGGGGGAAAAAAAAATTAAAAGCTGGCAATTTTGTTAGAATAATGTGAGTCTTCTGCTATTGTTTGTGTCCTCCCTCCCTCCATTCTCTCTTTCCTTCCTTCCCACTAGTGAAAATGGAAAAAATAGAATAAAGATGCAGAACTGTCACTAGGTAAGAAACTCCTGAGTGTAAGGCAACATATCCCTGTTGAGTCGGGAGGCACCAGGAAACCATAACAGCTTTGGGTCTCACTTGTAACTCACTGGTAACATCAGGCTTCTCTCAATTTTGTTTCTCTAGCTTTGGGGCTTGCCAGACACATTTTGGAAAAAGAAAAAGCCCTTGTCATCAAGAAAGAGGATGCCATGTGTGTGCACTTGTTAAAGAATAAATCTGCTCTCACCATAAACTCATCCAGGAAAATCAAAGGAAAACTGTTCAGGAGAAATATTATCATTGCACCAATGGTATTTGTGTTCTGAGGATTTCCTTGGAGCAGGAATTTCTTTAGAATGGGTACATAATTTCTTCAAAGTTTATGTTTCTGTAGAGAAGTCTATTTTGGCGGGGCTGTTCCCTCGGGGTTTAAGAGATAGAAAATGACAGAATCCAATATATGCTGTTTAAGCCTCATTGACCTCTTTACCCAGGAAACTACTGCCCCCTGGAGTCATCCAAAGGAATATACATGTACTCCTACCCTCCATCCCAAACCACACTAACTCTCTGGTAAAATACATAAATGTACTGGAAGATATTAACTCAGCAGGCTTCTTTTTGCTCAGTAGGAGAGACTTCACATAATAATGCTCCTACAAGTCATTTATTTGTTCCCACTCACCTTTTTATGGATGAGAAAACTCAAATTGAGAAAGAGGACCCCATTGCTGTTAGCCACTGCAAGTGGATAGCATGCTAGAAGTGTTGTTTGTAATTTCCCATAACAAGAACCTAGAGTTTAAGCCAGAAAATACTGCTTCTAGCTCTGGCCCCTCCAACCATTGGATCTATGGATTTTGAAAAGAGTAGGTCTGGAGATTTCTTTTTTAATTTTTAAAAATATTTCATTTATTGATTTTATGGGGGCTGTGGGGTCTAGAAGTAGTTGCTTCACTCTAGCTGTTCATGGGTTGCCTGCCACATGTGCCTTCACCAGGCAAGCCCAGGGATTTCAACTTGCTACTTTAGCATTTAAAGTCGATGCTCTATCTACTGTGCCTGGAGATTTCTTTCGTGTCACAAAAGCTGTCTCATATGTGGTCTGCTTGTTAACACAAGAGAAGAGAATGAGTATAGAGAACACTTTCTTGTAGCCACTCTTGGATTGTCTCCATCATCAAGGCTAACTTACCCTGGCTTACATTTGGTCCTCTTTGGGGGTGCCTCAACAGTCAGGGTTTATGTCCCAGAAGTGAAGTAGTCTGGGCTTAGATCACTGGTCTCACCCATACCTTTTCCTCCGAGTGCCCTTGGCAGGTAGAGCTCTCTGTCTCATTAAACAGTTTTTAGTGGGGACAGGAACCCTACCCAATTACTCCAGGAGCCAGGGTGTGTTTGTATTAAAACATAAGGAAAGCCTCCTCTGTTTCTTGTTCCTTCCCTTTCAAAATTATTAGTTAACACAGAAGCAGAACTCAAATATTAAGATGAGTAATTTATGATTTAGTAGCTTAGAATTTTGTGGAAATCTGCTTTCTTACTACTAAATATTCGATGACCATCTTCATGGAAATTAAATATTTCCTCTTCCATCTTTCTTCTTCCTACCCTTCCTTCCCTCCTTCTCTGTGTTTCTCCTTCCTTACTCCCTCCTTTGTTCCTTTGTTTCTTCATTTTTCTTTAAGTAAAGGAAGCTGGTGGGTTAATTAGAATTCTAACTCCATCGTGGATGGAGTAGATGAGCTGGCCACAAAGAGCTCTGGGGAGGAAGATAACGTGGATGCTGTGCACTGAGTGGCTCTATCTCAATCCCTGCTGGCTGGGAGCAGTTCATAATGTACAAGGCACTACAAAAGAGCGGAGGGACGGCAGAGGCTGTGCATTGTTACAGGCAAGATTCCCAAGTCTCTTTATACCTTTCTCTTACAAGAATGTCACGAAGAAAGTGTCTGGGTGTGCAATTTAAATTTGCTGTTTTAGACCTTTTTGTATATTCCTTACTAAAGCTTAATTCTGGAGGCTAGGAAATGGCACCTTAAAAAAATTAATGCATTCACTCATTCGTTTTGTTTTCAAATATTAAATGGGTTATTGATATTTGTCACAATGATAATTTCAAATATTTATCCCTTTGTAAGTCATCCTCATGTCCCCTAAAGGAAGGGAAGCTGATAGATCTTAATATCTAAAGGATTGGGATGGAAAGGAGAGCAAAAATAAAAACAACTAAAATTACATATTCTAAATGGAGCCAAAGGAGATCCCCAAGTTTCATCCTGACCTATCAGCCAGGGGCTGTCGATGACTTCCAGGGGCACACTCTCAAGAGGAAGAAATGGCAAGAATGGGCAAGCAGTAAGGAAAGGATTGCTGCCTCCCAGTTCTACATTTTAGAAGTTTTATTTTTTAAGGATGAACATATGTAAATATGGAAGCTTGAAAAGAACAGTGAGCAAATGGGAAGGAGACAGATTTGTATAATTACTTTCTCAACATCCATCAGTGGATATTACTGGATAAGACCTGGATATTAATCTATGGACTATCATGCCATTTTAATTGTTACCCAGCTATCTTTATTGTATGCCAAGCTCATATTATATCATATTGTATACTGGGAATACAGAAGTGAAAACAACAGTCATAGCCACCACCTTGATGAGTTATATCACTTTTTAAAAAAAATTTAGTACCTACTATCTACCCAAATCAATGCATATTTACTATGGTAACTGTTTTGATAAGATCATGTGCCACAGGTTTTACATAGATGAGCAAGGTAGACTAGATCTACTATCTAGCAGTTTACAGTCTAAGTCAATAGGAAGGAAGTGAACTTAATTCTAAAATTTGTATAGTAGCTTTACTTGAGATATCTCAAAGAATCCTCACAAAAATCTTGTGAAGAATTTAAATAAAGATGATCACTCCTTTATTATCATTACTTCTTAATAATTGAGGAGTTAAACTGGGGCCCAGTAGAGTTAAGTGATTTGTCCAAGTACACAACCAAAGAATGGGAGGATTGCTGAGCTGCCTTCAACTCTCTGTTTTCTTTAAATTATGCAGTCTCCCTTCAGCAAGAGTTCAAATACACAATTAGCAGACCAATAGTATATTTTTTATAAGTCCTAAGGCTATTAAAAAGTCATTTGGTTCAGAAAACCATCTTGTTTGTTGTGAATAAGATAAAGGATCATAAAAGAGAAGGCTGGAATGCAAGGTAGAGTAATTTGCATAGAAGCTGTTTCTAAGCATTTTTGGAATTGTAGCTAAAAGGTTTTAGAGCCTGACCAGGTGGTGGCGCAGTGGATAGAGCATCAAACTGGGATGCCGAGGACCCAGGTTCAAGACCCCGAGATGCCAGCTTGAATGTGGGCTCATCTGGTTTGAGCAAAAGCTCACCAACTTGAACCTAAGGTTGCTGGCTAGAGCAAGGGGTTACTCAGTCTGCTGAAGGCCCATGGTCAAGGCACATATGTGAAAGCAATCAATGAACAAATATGTGTCGCAATGCGCAACGAAAAACTAATGATTGATGCTTCTCATCTCTCCATTTCTGTCTGTCTGTCCCTATCTATTCCTCTCTCTGACTCTCCCTCTGTCTCTGTTAAAAAAAAAAAAAAAGGTTTTAGAGTCAGACAATTTGAGTTGAAATCCTGAAAGGCTTCAAGGTTGTTATTCACTCTCTGTATTCCTGTCTTTAACTCATAAACCATGGTAAAGATTAAGTGAGACATTATATATGCAGCACCGTCCTAACTGTTGTTAGTCAGCATTATACATAACCTTTATTTTGAAAATAATAGTGCTTTTATGGAAGGGAACATTAAAAATTTGGGGGGTTGGGTGTTTCTTTCTTTGCTTATCTGTATCAGTTAGGTGCATGTAGATTAGTGTTTGGTTGAATAACTAGGTACAATAGCCTGGCTAAGCTGACATAGAAAGCTGAGCATCACAGTCCGCCCCTTGTCAACTTGGTGCCCATGTGCACCTCCTTCAACCCTATTTAATATCCAGATAGAGACACACTCGCATCTAGAATAATGTAGCTATCCTGTGTACAACTGAAAATGCTCTAACCCTCTCCCCAAAGAGAGTTCAAAGTACCTGCATGGCATGTGCTCATTTTCTTGATACTATGTAAATTAAATACAGTGATGTAAAGCTAACCATTAATGTATCATGTTATATGATAAGGTGATTAAAAAAAGAAAGAAAAACTAGTTGCTATATACAAACATAAATATACACATAACAAAATCAGGAAGACATACTCATAACTCTTAAAGTCTTCATTTCTGTAGTGAATCATGTGGTTTTAGCCATGTAGTGAGTATTTATAAGTATCTTCTTCTACTAGCCATTCCATATTCCCTTTGCCCTCAACCTGTACCTCACCTAGTCATGACTCTTCTCCTGGTGGGGTAACCCAAACCTTCATTCCTGAAGGGTCATGGCCAACATAGGATTGTTGTACTTTTCCATTTACTTTAATCACACGGCCTAGTAACACTAAGAGACACCCTAAAGAATTTCCTGTATTCCAGACATATCTTTTTCTTTTTAACTCCCACTGTGTTATAGCAGTCTGATTTCTACTTGGTAAACAAGTTCAGTCACCCAAGTCAGTACAGTAACATGTTCATATCTCTTTGCCTATTGATTATGAAGCAAAAGGGGTCCATAGTGGCCAGGTGGCAGACTTAACTTCTGCTTCAATGGAATTATGGTTGTACCTCTTCATAGAAGAATTTCTCCCTTTGGAACTAAGACTTCTAACACAGCATAGCATAAGGTCATGGAGCTAGAAGGCCAAAATGTTGTTAGTGGATCAATGAGGGTAAGAGCAAGGGATGCTACTCCCATTTTCACCTCTTGATCTCTGGATCTATCTGTTAATCCTGGCTGTGAGAGAATCAGCACCTTATATTAGATGCTGATTTAAGCATTGCTCCAGCTCTGCAAAATATTTCTGCCTAGCAGGGCTTGTTTCAAAAGGCTATTCCACTATTCTTTCAAGTGGCTGCATCAGAGGATAATGGGGACACGGTGAATTTCATGAGCTTGGGCCAATTGCTCCCCTTCATTTGCTGTGAAGTAAGTTCCTTGATCAGAAGTGATGCTATATGGAATACCATGACCATGAATACATCATTCAGTTTTGGCAGATGGACTGTGTGCAGGAAAAACAAATCCATATTGGGGTGTCTAGTCTAGCAAAAATGTATCAATTTTGGGCACTATAGTGGGTATTACCTCAAGAGGACAGGGCTTCCTCTTCATTCAAGGAGTTCTGATTCTGTAAATTGATTAGTTCAGATCTGGGAATTGATGGTGAGGACATGACTCTGTGTTTCAGTTATTTGAGTTCGACTTCTATTCACTTGACCTAGAACCTTTCCAATTTTGATACAGATCCAGTAAGAATTTAATAGATTGCTCATCTACTTCTTTTCTAGGGGCACCATGATCAATTAGCCAACACCATAGCAATCTGGCCAACAGATTATTTTGATTATTGCCATGAGTCCACTGTCCATTATGGAAACCTCAGCCTCCTTGTCTTTGGCAGTTAAGTTGTGCCAATTGAAAATTGCCACCCTGGGATCTAATTATTCCCACTGCATTTAGGGATCAGAGTTTTGTGGTAGTCAGCAGATCTAACTGTGATTTCTGATCTACAGAGGAGAGAGGTCACAGCCCCTGAAGGGTGCAGGGTTCCCTTACAGATTTATTTTGTACAGTCCTGGTGAAGAAGTGTTCTCTGGACTGTCCCAGGATGGGCGATCAGATTTTAAATAATAAGTCAAATCTATTTTAATATTACAATCTCCCTAAGACTTTGTATACCTTCCTCTACAGTATACAAAGATAGTTCTGGAAGTTCAAATTCATTTATTCACCTTTTGGTTCATGTCTCTTCAAATCAACCAAATAAACTGGTAGAGCCTTTTCTAACCCCTCAGATTGCAACATTAAATTCAGAATCTCTACTAAGAGGGCCCAGATCAATAAGTCTGGCTTGCTGCAATGTTATAGTCCTCACACCATTATCCCGCGCCCTTAACATACATTCCCACACATATTACCCCAATTTCTGTCCGGCAATTTGGAAAAGTCATAGTGTTCTTTTGGTGTGTAATATCTTTCATTGCAGGTCACACTTTGCACCTCACTGGGAACTCCCCTTTGACTCCATTCCAGTTTTCAAGACCCTTTCTGTCTCGGTCAATGACCTCACCTTAACAGGGAATGTTAGGCTGAGAACTCAATTTGTACTCAAAGTAAAGCACTCTCAGAACAAGAGTCAGAGTTTGGTTTTTTGAAATCTCAGCCCTGCAGCTCTAGGAGATAAAGGTTTCTTTCAGGGCAGACAGAAACTCTCAAGGCTTTTATGCAGAACCAGAGCTCTGAGCTCAGCATTTCTTTTCATTACTTTCTGTAACATAAGGACGAGCAACCAGCCAATCCCATTGTATTGCTTAGTTTGACTGAAATGTAATATGGTTTCACATACTTGTTTGCCCAGAACCCTGCCTTTTATAGGTGTATCAAATGGAGATATTTTGCCAATCTATTGCCACATCATACTATGGATTGTCAGGGCCCTCTTTGCCACCGGAAGTATTCCTTAGTGCTTTGGAATCTAATCAAAGTAGAGAATCCATTGAGAAAACTTAGAATCAATTGAGAAAACTTGTTCTTAAGATTCTGCCCTCCTCAAAAACATTTCTAACATAAAAATCTGTAGCAGTCAGGGTTCCACAAGAGAAACAGAACAGGTAGAACACCCCCCAACACACACACACACACACACACACACACATATCAGCTTAAGTAACTGTGAGGCTGGCGAGGCAACTCTGAAATCCATAGAACAGCTAATCAGAAAGAGAAGGCTGGGAATTCTTGGGCACAAGTTTAAGCAGCAGCCCACATGCAACTCCTTAGGAAAACATCAGCTCCTCTCTTGAGACACTTCTACTGATTGGGAATTGAGTTACAGGTCTAGAAGTCCATTTGAATTTTTGAGGATAATTTCTGTTATTTACAGTCTACTGGTTGTAGATGTTAGTCACATCTATAATATACCTTTATTACATGTTTAGTGTTTGATTGAATGACTGGGAAGTACAGCCTGGCTGACACACAAAACTGACCATAACTCTATCCACTAAAGATTATTTTATAAAGTGAAATTCTGCCCATGCTTTTCCTTAATTTTTGTTTTCCTTATTTCTAGTGTACTTACTTTTATTTTATTTCTATTTTTTTTCACGTTATGTAAGTGAAGCTAAATTGTTATGTAATCAAAACTAAAGTCAGTACGTAGTTAGATTTCTTTTTCTTTTTTTTTTAACAGAGAGAGAGAGGGAGTCAGAGAAAGGGTTAGATAGGGACAGACAGATAGGAACGAAGAGAGATGAGAAGCATCAATCATTAGTTTCTTCGTTGTGACACCTTAGTTGTTCATTGATTGCTTTCTCATATGTGCCTTGACCGTGGGGCTACAGCAGGCCCGAGCCAGTGACCTTGGGTCCAAGCTGGTGAGCTTTGCTCAAACCAGATGAGCCAGTGCTCAAGCTGGCTACCTCGAGGTCTTGAACCTAGGTCCTCCGCATCCCAGTCTGACGCTCTATTCACTGTGCCACTGCCTGGTCAGGCTCTAGTGTACTTACTTTTAAAAACGTGTATCTAGATAGAATTTTTTAGTTGAGTCCACAGTTACTGAGTGATCCATGGGCTCCCATCTTCCCCAGGTACCATAGTGTGTGCATCTTGTTTCATAGGCAGTAAAGTCTACACAGAATCCGGTTCACCTGATCATTCGGCATGTTCTGGAAAAGAGTTTCACAAAGGGTTAGCCCAAAGAGAATGAATAGCAACAGATCTCAGATATGAAAACAGTGGCCAGCTCAGCCATTGTGTACTTTAGCATGTCAGGACATTTTCCTTCAAAGTCCTTTACTTTCCTTACCTATTTGAACATCCCTTATCTTTTACTCAGGTGTTACCTTCTTATTCATCTCCACAAGAATTGGTCCTGTGTTCACGGGATTGGTCCATGGGATAAATTTACTTTTATCATGTTTTTCTCCTCCCCTGGTGGCAAACTTACTTTGTCCCTGCTCCTCACTCCCCACAGGCAGCAGGATGGAGAGAACACAACACTCTCCTCACCTTTCTCAGGTTTCTGTAGTGCACACACCAGGAGGAATGACAACACCAATAGCAAAAGCTGGAGGAAGTCAATAAGCCACATTAATTCAGTCTTAGTGGTTGTTGCTAGAATAATACATATTTAATTTTATTAAGGACATATAAAAAAACTTCTTAAAATAGTAATTTTTGAAATTATACTTTTTAGCGTTTCTTTTTTATTATGACCTTTCCCCTTCTTAGAGGCATCTACATCACCTTGAAAATAAATAGATCATTAATGAAGAAATAAAATTTTAAAAAAGAAGAGAAACAGCTATTGTTCAGCTCTCTGGTTTCCAAACAGTCTTTTGAGAATCAAAAAGGATGACTTGAGAGAGAGGGAAATGTTTAGGCCATAATCACACAGAAATAGAAAGAGAAGAGGGACTCTTCAGGTCAAGATGGCATCTTTACTCCAATGAAGTAGGAATGGGGGGAAATATATATATATATATATTTTTTTTAATATATATATTTTTAAATAATTTTATTTTTAATGGGGCAACATCAATAAATCAGGATACATATATTCAAAGATAACAACTCCAGGTTATCTTGTCGTTCACTTATATTGCATATATATATTTTTAATATATATAAATATATATCAATATATATATATATATTGAGAGAGAGAGAAAGAGAGATGTAGCTAAGCTCATCAAGAGACAAGTATTTCTATAGTCAAGGAACAGAAAAACAAAATGGTGAGCAGAGCAGAATGTAAGACTTTATTACACTTTGAATGCTAAGTAGGCAGAAGTCGCAAAAGGTATTGGTTACTTTTGGGTAAAGAGGACTAAAAGTGCCCTTGTAGTAGATGAAAGGTACGTGAGTGGACACCCCTACTTATGGTAGGAAGGTCATTTCTTGGAGATAGAGTTGCTGATGAGTTGGAGCCTGAGAACAGTGGGGACAAAGACACATCTGCATGGCTCGGAGCCATGGCAACCGGGCCACTCATCAGCATAGATCTGCCACATTCCGGAGCTGGCTGCTGGAGGTAGAACCTAGCTCCTGACTAAGGTCCTGGAGAGCCACGTGAGACAACTGTGAAGCCAAAACAAGCAGACAATCAAAACAATTTCTTGCAAAACAAATGACAAAGGGAAAATACAATATTTTACCAACCCAACCGAAGGCAGAGAAAGAAAATTATAGCAATAAAGAAAAAGCAAGTTTAATCTCAAACCAAAAATAAGGTGATAGAAATAAAATGTACTCTGGTGCTGGATTGGCATTAGACTTATTGGAATGGTCACTTTGTAAATGATATGTGTCTAATCACTGTATTGTGCACCTGAATACAATATAATATTGTCAACTGTAATTTAAAATTTTAAATAAAAAAAAACTTAACTGTACTTACAGAAAACATAAACAGGTTAAACTTTCTTATTAAAATTCACAGTGTGTATAATTGAATTTGAAATAGTTTGCTTCCATAAGCCAAAAAAAAAAAAATACACCTAAAACAACACCACATGGAAAGATTCAAAATAAAGGTATGGAAAACAAAACAAATACTAAGAAAAGAAAGCTGGGTAATAGAAGTATTATCTGTCTTAACTAGGATAAAAAGACACTATATAATCATGAAAAAAAGAACAAGCCATTGGGAAGCTATGCTGATTGTGACTTGCAGGCAATCAACAACATAACCATTAAGCTAATAAAAGTAAAACTTTCAGAATTATAAGGAAAAATTAACAAACAGAAACATTGGGTATTTTAACAACACTCTATATCAAAAAAATCTATATCTTAATTTATATGAATAAATTAAGCTGACAAATATGAAAATGCATATAAATAATTTAAACAACAAAATCGATAACATTGATTCTTACTCATGGTTTAGTAATATGACTGCTGAAGTATGTCTATTTTCCTTGGTTTCACATTATACATACTAAATCAAGGGAACTGTATGGAGTACTTGAAATTGGAATTAGCTGCCCTGGCTAGATAGTTCAGTTGGTTGGAGTGTTGTCCCGAAGTGCAGAGGTTGCTGGTTCAATCCCTGGTCAGGGCACATATAGAAACAGATGTTCCTGTCTCTCTCCTGCTCTTTTCCTTCCTCTCTCTAAAAACAATAATAGTAATAATAATAATAATAATAACAGAAATTGGCTCTGGGAAAGAGCCCTACCCTGCTAGTTTCCAGCACTAAATGTTATGCCAAACCCCCTTCTTGCGGTAACTCTCTCCCGTCTCCCAGATAGAAGGGCTATGTTAGCTGCTCACCTCTCACTATGAATACTGAATTTCCATTGACAAGACACAGCTCCTACGGATGTCTCCTAGTAGTGGAATGCCACTGTGCCTTGGGACTTTACCTAACTCTACTTGAACTGCCTGGTTTGGGCAATCATCCAATGCCAATATTCTAGGACACTTATAAGCATAGACACACTCCTTTGTGACCTCAACAGATAATGCATTCCTTAACATCCAGAGAAATTGTAGTGGTGTGGAGGGGCAAAGCCCAGAACTAATCACTTGGGTGATGAAAGCTCTTTCATTACAAAAGGAGCTGGAGAGAATGAACTACTTTTAGGATGCTATTGTTTGCTCGATATAGTTTTGCAGAACAAGCTTAGTATATTTTAAATGAAAATAACTTTCATTGTCAACTTTTTGAAGAGATGTATCATTTAAAATTCATTTCTTTGGGAGACAACCAATTTCTACTTTTTCAATAAAAATTTATCTCAAAGAGGGATTTCCACTGGGCATTAGAGAAAGATATCCTTGTTTTATCTTTCACTCCTTATCTCCACATCTTCACAAACTCCTTCATCCATCTCTTCATCCACTTTGCACAGCCTACAATAACTACTGGCATCCCGTACTGTGATGTGAATGAAGCCTTCTCTAGCAGAACTCCTGGGGCCTCTTTTTAGATCCTGTGTCTCTCAGGCTACCTATGGACTGAATGTTTGTATCCCCCTAAAATACACATGTGAAAATCTCCCCCACAATGTCATGGTGTTAGGAAGTGAAATCTCTGAGAGGTAAGTAGAATTGGATGAGGACATGAGGGTAAAGCCCTCATGAATGTGGTCAGCACTTTTATAAGTCACTAGAGAGCTTGCTTGCACCATGATGGGAGGAAACAATGAGAAGTGTACGGTCTGTTACCCAGAAGAGGATTCCTCCCAGGACCCAACCCGACTGACACCCTGTGAAAACTGTGAGAAAGAAATTTCCGTGGTTTATAAGCCACCTAGTGTGGTACTTGATATAGCAGGACTTTACCCTATTGCCTTGTAGTGCTCTTTTCCTTTTGTCCCAGTTGCCTGTCCTCCACCCATTCAAGTAAGAAGTACAACTCCCTTCTCTCTCTTCTCTCCCCTTCCCACAGCATATATTGAATACAGTCTACCAGATGCTGTGTTATGTGCTGTGTATACAGTGATGAACAGAATAGGAATTGTGCTTGTCTCCATGAGTCTTATGACTTGATGTGGAAAATTGATTTTTTTTCTTTTTTTTAAATGAGAGGAGGGGAAACAGAGAGACAGAATCCCACATATGCCCTGACCAGATCCACCAGCAAGCCCCCTATTGACGATATTTTGCCCATCTAGAGCCATTGCTCCACAACTAAGCTATTTTTAGCACCTGAGGTAGGAGCTCCACAGAGCCATTTTCAACACCTGGGGCCAACTCAGTCGAATCAATTGAACCATGGCTGCAGGAGGGGATGAGAGAGAGAGAGAGAAAGAGATAAATAGAGAGAGAAAGGGTAAGAATAGGGGTGGAGAAGCAGATGGTTGCTTCTCCTGTGTCCCCTGAGCAGAAATGAACCTGGGATATACACAGGCTGGACCGATGCTCTACCACAGAGCCAACCTGCTAGGGCCAGAAGATTGATATTTAATGATGCACACAATTGGATATATAAACACAAATTTTGAAATGTGCAATGAAAGAAACTGGTTTTCTTCTTTGAAAGAGACAATGCCATGGCAACAAACTTTGGTTTGAGGGCCCAGGGAAGGAACTGCCATCGAGCTGATTTTGAAGGATAAGGGGGAAAAGGAGTTGCAGGTGAGCGGAGGTGTGGAAACTTACAGGCTGAGGAAATAGATCCTCTCAGTTGTCAGAGCCCATTTTCCCCAACAAGAAGGAAAGAGAACATCTTTCTTTGTTTTTTTCATATAAAGAAAACTTGGTTTACTTTAAAATATGGGATTCTCAAGTTTTCTACTTAAAACCTTTAGATGTTTTTCAGAGTGGTCCTGGTATCTACATTTCACAAAAGAAATAAAGGCCAGTCTAATTTTCTTGTTTACATATCTTTTTTTTTCTCACCATTGTATTGTTTCTGTTGACTGCTTGTGATGTTCATATGTTATTTCTTTACATTTAAGATTTTTTCACCAGTATATGTTAGAATTGTATCTTTAATTATTGTTCCCCACATTAGACCTTTAATTGTCTCAGGATATTTTTTCTTTGTGCTTAATTAATTTTCTTTGATAGCAACTATTTTAGTATGCTTCTTTTTTCTTTCCTTCTTTCTAAGGAACATGAAGCCTCTACATCTTTATTCTCCATTTTTGTCTATAAAATTGCATTATATTCTTTCTAATTATTTTTAGCTTGACTCCTTTCCCTCTAAATTCTGGCAGAAACTCCCAATTGTTTAAAGCAGATTGATTCTCCTCTTTCTGTCTTCCAAGAATTGTTGGCCCCACATAGAGCAATTGGTTTCCAAACTCCCTTTCATACTCTGTTCTTATCCTATCACCATCATTGGTTAGACAATGAATGGGCATCTGTCCCAAGACATGCTCAATAGAGTTTTCTCTCACTTAAGAATTTATAATTGGGGTCTTGGCCAATTGGCTCAATGGTAGAGCATCGGCCTAGAGTGTGATTGTCCTGGGTTTGATTCCTAGTCAGGGCACACATTCTTCCCCATCTCCCTTCTCTCTCTCTATCTCTTTCTTCTCCTCCTGCAGCCATGGCTCAGTTGAAGCAAGTCGGCCCTGGGCACTGCAGTGGCTCCATGGCCTCTTTTTAAGTGCTAAAATAACTCAGTTGCTAAGCAATGGAGCAGCAGCCCTAGATGGTCAGAGCCTCATAGTGGGCTTGCCAGGTGGATCCTGGTTGGGGTGCATGCAAAAGTCTGTCTCTTTGCATCCCCGCTTCTCACTTAAGAAAAAAAAAATGAGAATTTATAATTGGGACATAATGCAGGAGTCCTAGGTTCAATTCCCGGCCAGGGCACACAGGAGATGCGCCCATCTGCTTCTCTACCCCTCCCCCTCTCCTTCCTCTCTGTCTCTCTCTTCCCCTCCTGCAGCCAAGGCTCCATTGGAGCGAAATTTGCCCTGGCGCTGAGGATGGCTCTGTGGCCTCTGCCTCAGGCGCTAGAGTGGCTCTGATTGCTCCAGAGCGACGCCCCAAGATGGGCAGAGCATCGCCCCCTGGTGGGCGTGCTGGGTGGATCCCAGTCGGGCGCATGCGGGAGTCTGTCTGACTGCCTCCCCGTTTCTGGCTTCAGAAAAATACAAAAAAAAATAATAATAATAAAAAATAAAAAAAAATAATTGGGACATAAAGTGACTTGTGGGCTCTAACAACCTGTAAGTAGTTTCTAACTTCTGCATCTAGACCCTCCTCAGATCTAATAATCACAGAGTCCACAAAACCCCCTGTATCTTAATAATAAATTCTCTTTTCATATGTATATTTGCACAATTGTGTTTTTGTAGCTTGTGGTCAAAATAGTTTGCTTAAGTCCAGGTATCAGGATAAACTATTTTAATCTTTTTAATTGGCTGCTCACTCTAACCTACATGTAGAAGATCAGGAAATATTTAAAGAATTTAAAATTGATGAAAGATATTTTTCTGCCTGAACAGCAGAAATTTGAATGCAAGTTGCATAAAATGAATGCTTACACATCGCATGTTTGAGAAAAGAAAGATAAAGGATTTAAAAGGCATTATGAGACTTTTTTCAGCTCTGCGCAGCCTTTGATGTTAGTGAAGCTTGTTAAACCCCTGTCAGGCAGATGTAGCAAAGTAAGAGAGGTCTGTTGTTTCCTACAGCAATGGTCATTTCTACTTGGTTCAGAGGATACTATCTTTTAAATCAAAAGTAAAGGTATAAAATAAACGTTTTTCTTATGTGTGTGGAGACAGAATCAAGAGACATTTAGATTAAAGGATACTGATAATAACACGAAGCGAGATGGAATGGTCAAGTTCAGATAAGCATTCTCATTCTAGTAATTAGTAGCTGCGAAATGTATCTACTGAAGTTAAGGTGATCACTATCCTTTCAGAGGAATATATATATATATAAAAAAAGAGATAAATCATTGCTGTGTGACCAAAATACCAATCAGAATGAATTTGGAGTCTTGAGACTCATCATTAGTTCTATATGGAAGGCAAAGTCTTAACAAAGAAGTAAAGCACAGCATAAAAAAAAAACAGGATATGAGATAATTCCATATTGGAAATTCACATGTTGGTATAGACAAGGAGAAGAAGCAAAGGATGTTATTTGTATTTAACAGGGTATTAGTGTTAAAAAAAAAAATAAAACTACTACTAATTAAAATTTGTGTGAGACAGGTAATACTTCTTAGACAGGAAATAATAACCACAAAGGTTTATGCCAGGAAAGAAGGATGAAAATTAATGAGCTAATGAAAAATGATTTCAACTTAAAGCAAGAAAAAACAAAACTAAAACAAAATAAAGCATTATAAACCGAAAGACATAGAAGCAAGTAAATAATAAAGAGCAGGAATTCATAAAAAGAAAACAAGTGTCCCATAGATAACATCAGTAGTGCTTATTTCTTTAAAAAGTTTATCAGAATTAACACCTCTGAAACAGGATACATGAAGAATAAGAACATAAACACATTCCTAGCAAATACAGATAACACAGTGATAACAGAGGTAGTTCTGGAGAAATGGACACCAGTATATTGGAAACTTTAGTGAAATTGAAATATATTCCTAGAATTGTAATTCCAGAAAATAGAAAATTTAAGTCACCTTATTCTTATCTTATATTTAAAGGAAAGTAATACCAAATATTCAAGGAATAGAAAATTCTAAACTTAACAAAATTCTTCCAGAGACTAGAAACAGAGAATACTTTGAAACTTATGTCTTGACGCTAATAAAATCTTGGTACCAAAATCAGGGTAGAATAATAGGATAAATGGAAATTATAATTCAATTACTCATGGGCATGAATGTAAATTTCCCCATAAAAAAAAAGGCAGTAGTGAATTCAGCATTTTAAAACAAAAACAATGCATATTACATCATGACCAAGTTGGATTTATTTTTTATTTGTAAGATTATTAGGTGATATAGTTCTCCATATTAGCACAGTGGAAAACTATATAATAGTTTTATGATAATTGTAGTAGATTAGGAAAACCCTTGATAAAATTTAACAACTGTTCATGACAAAAATAAAAACAATAAATACCATTTCACAGTCATTTGCCTGGGAAAACTTTAAATCCTGCCAATACCCCATATTGGGAAGAATGTGAGAGCAAAGGAACCTCTCTTGATAGCTGGTCAAAGGATAAATTTAAATTATGTTGGAAAATAATTTGACATAGTTTTCCAGTAATGTGCATATCATGTAACGGTTCCATTCTATTCGGCTTCTAGGTGTTTGCCTTAAAGTCCCGCGTGTGTGCTCTAAGGAACATGCACAAAAGTGTTCAGGGCAGCATTGCGTCTAAAAGCACAATTCTACAAGTAACTCTCATCGTTTCTTCCACTGCATAACAAATTAGCACAGGTTAAATGGCTTAAAACAACACCCGTTTGTTATCTCTCTGTTTCCGTAGGTCAAAATCTGTGCTTGGCCCAACTGAATTTTCTGCTTAGATTCACAAGATTGGAGTCAAGGTGTTGGCTGTTGTCTGAAAGCCACTCTCAGCTCCAAAGATTGCCAGTAGTTACTTGCCACGTGGCCCTCTACTGCTTCACATCTCTCTGAATTCTTTTAAGAGATCACCTGAATATTTCAGGCCCACCCAAGAACCTGTCCCTAATTTAAAGTCAACTGATTAGACATTTTAATTAAATCTGCAAAGTCCTTTCACAGCTGCACCTAGATTAGTGTTTGACTGAATAAATAGGAGAAAGTATATGTATACGAGGGGTTGGAAATCTTAGGGGTCATCCTGGAATTTTACCTGTGACAAAGTTTAAATGTTCAACATCATTAGAGTAGATCATTAGATGTTTTCTGTAATACTCATATGACAGAATAACATATCAGTGAAAACAAATGAAGTTGAGTTACATACATATACTTGAAAGAATGTCAAATACATGCTATGAAAACAATTTAATTGATAATACAGTATGGTTTCACTTATATAAATGCCAAAAATGTTCATAATTTAGGTTTGCATTACAAATAGGTGGGGGGAATAGAAACATAATGAAGAAAATTATTAGCATAAATTTAGGAGAAGATATTTCTGGAATGGAGGAAGGAAGGAGGTTTAATTAGGACAGAGAACATGGGTATTTTAAATTATTATTAATGTCCCATTTCTTAGACTGGGTGTTAAATATTAAATATTTTATTAAACCACTACATATTCTTATTCTGTACATTTTTATAGTAGATTTCATATTAAATTATTTAAAAATAAAATTAAATATGTTAAAGAAAAGATTCCATTTTTTATAAAAGCAACAAAAGTATAGGAAATATGCCAGCTCAACATAAAAATCCACTGAACAGCATAAATCATGACTTGAATGAATAGAAATATGTCTCTTAAAAAGAGAATTCCATATTATAAAGATGTCAAAGATAAAGTTTAAAACACCAAATTTGTCAGCATTTTCTATTAAATGGATAGTGTATGTGTGACTTTCAGCTTAATAGAAACAGGTAAAAGGTCAAGCTTAAATCCTTTCATTATCTCCATGAAACACCTCCTTTCATTTTCTAATCTTTCCTTGAGAAATGCAACTGACTTTGGTAATTTGATGTGGCTTTCTGGCCCACTTGGGAGTAAATATGCGTGGTGGTGTCTTCAAGGTACTGCCCCCTTCCGTGACAGCAAGTCCTACTGTGAACAGTGCATTTACAAGCATGAAGAGGAAATTGCCCTGTCTTTTCTGCCCTGATTTCCCAAATACTGTCTGTGAATATAGAGTCTTCACAACCTGACTTCTTCATTAAGAAAGTAACATGTTTGGAAGGGATTTTAAATGACAGCGTCTGTCAAGCTGTTTGTTTAGTGAACTCTCTGGCTGTGCTGTTACACAAGAACTGTCTTAATTAAGGTTAATTGGAGAATAATTAGAGCCAGCTGACTTAAAAGATTCAATCCGTTTTAAAGTGATAAGAAGGCCCTGGCCGGTTGGCTCAGTGGTAGAGCGTCGGCCTGGCATAAAGTCCCAGGTTCGATTCCCGGCCAGCGCACACAGGAGAAGCGCCCATCTGCTTCTCCACCCCGCCCCCTCTCCTTCCTCTCTGTCTCTCTCTTCCCCTCCCGCAACCAAGGCTCCACTGGAGCAAAGTTTTCCCGGGCGCTGAGGATGGCTCTGTGGCCTCTGCCTCAGGCGCTAGAATGGCTCTGATTGCGGCAGAGCGACGCCCCAAGATGGGCAGAGCATCACCCCCTGGTGGGCATGCCAGGTGGATCCTAGTCGGGTGCATGCGGGAGTCTGTCTGACTGCCTCCCCGTTTCCAGCTTCCGAAAAATATAAATAAATAAATAAATAAATAAATAAATAAATAAATAAATAAAGTGATAAGAACCTTCAGTGTCTAGTTTGAAGGACAAAACAACCATAATAAGCCCAATTTCAAGACATACTGTCTCCAACACCAGGGCCATCCTCCTGGTCTGACGTGGTTAGAAAACACGTTTTTCCAACTGTTTTGAAAACCCCTTGTGAGTTTTGAATGAAGCAAGTCTGATTTCAGCCTAATGATAATTTTTTTTTTAAAGGGGGAAAATAAATGTAATGGCGGGCTGCTTACTGTTAAAATTTCGGCCAGGTAAAAATCAACCAGCTACACTCCCTGTTATCTTCTTCCCTTGCATCAAGTGGGGCTGGGGTGGGTAGGAAGATGGACACAGAGAACAATATTGTTCTCAACCTGGACACAGACTAGAAAGAATGCGGTAGCCTGTTGTAATGCCGGTGGCAGAGGCCACGCAGGTTCACACTGGATTTGGGCAGATGGTAGAGGAGCTGTGGACCCAGAAAGTGTAATACTTGTCTTATAATATGTCTTCCATCATCATGGACATTTGAAATGTCTATAAATTCATAGAGCCTTTTTCCAGGCCAGATCCACTTATTCTCTTGACGTGTTAGATATTCTTCCAAGAATACTTGATGGCTTATATGAGATGACTTACAGCTCACGAAGGAAAGGTTAATAGGTGCTAATAGGCACATTGCTTGCTTTGGTGTTCAGTTTGTATATGTTGGATTTGGGGCAGATGAGCCTTTGATAAATTTAGCTTATTTATTTTTTTCTTACACTGATAATGGTATGTTTGATTGGCTTGCACCTTCCCTGTCACGTTCACCTGGAAATTGAGCCTCCATTGGACACTCAGTTCATGGCTTTTCTTGAGTGATAACGATGGTCACCGAATAGAAGAAAACTTGCCGTCCCACTGCAGAGAGGTCTAATAGAAGCATCTTAATAATTAGCAGTAGCTCCACAGGCTCCCTTTGGGTCTAGCCTGTGAGTCACTGTACTTTCTAAAGGTGCCTCCAACTTTGTAAGACGTTGGCTCACAGACACATGCTCTGAAGGCCAGGGTTTCATTTATCACTGGAAAGAGGCAGGAAGTTATAAGCTTCTTCTCAAAATATATATTTTTTTATTCAGAACAGTAGTATGTATGGACTTTTGGTTAGTCCACATTGAAGTTAATTCTGTGTACCATCATTATGTAAGAATCAGCAATTTATGTTTTCAGGAAACTGAGAAGCAATGAATTATATAAATGTCCCATGCTCTGCTGAACATGACTGAATCTCCTTAATGGCTTTGACGGCAGTTCAGGATTTTTTCATTCCTCTGTGTAATCATTAAAAACAACACTTTTCACAGTGCTGGACAGCAAACATGAAAGGGTGGCAGCAGGGGCTGATTCTGTTTCATTCCATGGCACTCCAACTATTTATTGAGCAAAGTCCTGGTAACTTTGCTCATCATTTATCATTAAAACTAGAGTTGTAGAGTTACGGACAGGAGTGATTATTCCAGCTTTTCAATTATAATTGGCCCATGTATAAGACTTCTCAGTCAAAGCATTTATGGTAACTTTGCTCATCATTTATCATTAAAATTAGAGTTGTAGAGTTAGGGACAGCAGTGATTATTCCAGCTTTTCAATTATAGTTGGCCCATGTATAAGACTTTTCAGTCAAAGCATTTACCTGAAGGGTAACATTTTTTTTGAAGCCATTTTATTGTTAAATTTTTCTAGATGAAGCTTTTTTTAAAAAAAAAATCACCCTAATTTCTTGTTTTCTTCTCTTCTAATTATAAGGGAGTGCTCAACCTCATGGCTGCTGACACTACCGAGAATTAAGCAGAACAGTGTGAGGCTGGTCTACTTACCAGGTGGTTTATATATGCACAATAAAGACTTCTAATGTCTGTGGCCTAAGGAATGCCAAAAATTGAGTTAGAAAGCAACTTAGGTTCTTGGCCATTTAAAAATACACTTTTCTAACTGACATTACACTAAATAGAAAATGCCTATCTAAAGTGTTCCTTTAGTGTAGAGAGTGGAAACTGTTAAGTGGAATCAGATTAAAATACCATCATCATGTCTCAGGAATCATCAAATATTAGCAATATCATGTGATTCAACTTAACAGATGATGGGGCACATGTTTTTAGACTTTTTTTTTTTAAGTTTGAACCTAAAACAATTCAAAAGCAACCTGGATATTTTTGGTAGATGGCCTGTGATTTCTCAAAAAGCAAGTCATATTTTCTTAAGGAAAATTAAAATTCATCTGCTTATTAAAGAAAAGAAAAGAATAGAAAAGAAAAGAAAAAAGGCAAATTTAACTCTAATATCCTTTTAGTATAGAGAAGGATATTTAGAGACAATCACTGAAGTGGTTTAATGAACTGGCTGAAGTATTTGAAAGCAATGTGACTCCTTTTCTCAATATTCAAAGTAACATTCAAGAGAAAGATATTGGAGGATTTTTTCCTTTGTTGTTGATTTCAAGATATAAAAATATCTTTGTATATATCTGGGGGTTTTTATGCATTAGAGTGAGTAGGCATGATGAGCTTTTCCATTCATTGTTGATTTCATGACATACAAAACCTAGTTTTGTGTGCAATTAATATTGCTCAAAAACAACCAGTTTGAAAGGAGACCTACCTTTCTATAGCCTCATAAATGGGGTTCCAGGGAAACATCTAACTCCAACTGATTTTTATTCAATCTAACTTGTCTTTGAGTTTCCATAGTTAGAAAGTAACTTCCATTCAAAATCTTTCTATTGTCAATAGTAATTTGGCTCTTTAAACATCTGTATTCTGTATTGGAATGATATGGCATGCTATACTTATGAGCACAAAGCAGCCATGTGAGTTTTTGGACAACAGTAAAGCAAATGTGTCTCTGGTTTCATATCTGTAGTACCGTTCAAGGTTTGGTGGTATTCACTTTTGAAATATAGGCACTTATATACTCTCCGAGTAACAAAAACTCTTTGAATTCCAACTAATAAGCCAACGCTTAATAGTGATACATACATACAGGGGTGGGCAAAAGTGGGTTTACAATTGTGAGTACTACATGAAACAGTGTTTATTTTGGTATTATTATTTATTTGTATTACAGCTGAAACCTGTTTTTGCCCACCCTGTATATTGTTCTGTGCTTATAAAGTGCTACTTATGAATGTCCAACTATATTGTCACATTTTATTCTTAAATGCATTAAGTCCCAATTCAGTATCTTTCAAAGATTTTCATTTATTGTTCTATAGTACAGAAAACTATATTTTTCTGTACCACCAGGCACCGAGCAGAATGTTTTTGTATATTTTAACTCATTTCATTGTCACAACTCTCTGAGTAGATGTAATTGCCATTGTCTATTCTCAGATATAAAGGATGATACCCCTCATGACTGGAGAAGCAGTTTAAGGCCAGGTGTTTTGTCGATCAGACTGTAGGAGGTACCTTGGAATGCACACTGCAGGAATACCTTGATTGATTCAAACACGTTGGTCCTGGGCACTAAGGATAGCTCTGTAGAGCTTCCATTTCAGGTGCTAAAAATAGCTCAGTTGTGAGCATGGCCCCAAATGGGGAGAGTATTGGCCCCAGACAGGGGTTGCCAGGTAGATCCTAGTTGGGGCACATGCAGAAGTCTGTCTCTCTATCTCCTCTACTCTCATTTTTTAAAAAAAAGGTGGTCACAAATAGGACAGTTATGAATGAAATAAGGAAAATATAAGTGGAAGTTCTGGAGTTCATGGGGAACCACCATTACTTCCTGTTATGAATGAACTCTAGTGAGTGAGTGAGTCCTTAAAAATAAAAGATGCTGTACCTGAGAATACACCTTTATTGGAATATTCATTACACAGAGCTATCAAAGCTAGTCTGATTCTTTGTCTCTTCCTAGAGGGCAGAGGCTATGATTTGCTCGACAGATTATGAATTTGAGCAGGAAGATTTTGAGGTCGGTCCCTCTCTAACTCAGGTGATCCATTAACCAGCCTGCTCACTCAGGCCCACATGTCAACAGTGATGGGGTGGGGATTTGGAGATGACGTGTGAGTAAGACAGACTCAGGGAGCAGCTTCAACTGGAAGCTATCATGGTGATATAATTGCTCCTTGGGCAGACTAGCAGTGAAGAAATGCCAGTTTCATCAGCTTCATTATTTTTCATCTCAGTCAAGAGCTGTCCTTGCCTTTCCTCTTCTTTTTTTCCCCTTCTTCTGTTTTTCCTCTTTTTCTTCTTCTTGTTTTTCTTTATCTTTCCTTTCTTCCTCATGTCTCACCTCCCCAGTCACTGCCAATACGCAGCACAAGGAAGAGCCCCCAGATGGATGGATGCATGAACCTCCATCAGGGTTTTGGTCATCCTTGAGCGTCGCCACCTTCCTCCAACAGTCAACAATTATTCCTACTCGTTTCCCCTTCAGTATTCGCTTCTAAGTCATTTTAAATATCTCCACTTCAGACTGCTTTCCTTCTTTTTTTTTCTTTTATTTATTCATTTTAGAGAGGAGAGAGAGAGAGAGAGAGAGAGAGAGGAGAGAGAGAAGGGGGGAGGAGCTGGAAGCATCAACTCCCATATGTGCCTGACCAGGCAAGCCCAGGGTTTCGAACTGGCGACCTCAGCATTTCCAGGTCGATGCTTTATCCACTGCGCCACCACAGGTCAGGCCTGCTTTCCTTCTTGATTTATAAACATGGGATGTTGGGGACTTTCTTCAGGCTGCTTCATTTAAATATTAACTTTTCAGCACTGTGCAGCTGCCTTTTAAGTTTCAGCTTTCATGGCTTCTGCTTTTACTAAATTAATAGTCAGCACTTCTGTCGCACTTACAATTTTCAAAGCGGTCCACAAACATTAATTAATGCTAATGCAACCCTAAGAGAATGCTGTAACTAGCTAACTGACTGAGCTTTATCTTGAGTTATTTTTTAAATAGTTTTCAACTTGGGAGGGAAGTTGGAGAGAATGTGCAGAGTGTATGGTGTTTGCTGTCATTTGCTGCTTCTTAAAAAGTAATGATGCAGCAAATTGAAGTGAATCATCCTCAGAAGGATATTAAGATTTGATCACCTGGAATTAGTCATTGCAGAATTACCTGTAGCCTAAAACAGCATCGACCAAAGCAGAGCCTGGAATAAACATCTAAAGACAAAAATAGTTCATAATCTGGGTATCTTTTCATCCCTGGAACTCTAATTCTTCTACTTTCTTTGCTTCTTATCACTATTTTCAGAACAAAACAAAAACAAAAGATGAACAGAATAAAAATATGGTTTTCCCTAAGGTCAATAAATAAGCATTCATTTAATACCTATGTCTCACATACACAGTTTAGTTCAGGGCTGGGAGGAGGATAAAAATGGTAAAAACAAAACAAAATAACAACTCACTGTCCTTGCCTTGGAGTAGCCTTCAATTTGGTCATGAAATCAAGCTAATATGTGAAAATAATAAGCAATTACTAGGTTTCGCACCTGAAGAGGTGGTGACACAGTGGATAGAGCATCGGCCTGTGATGCAGAGGACCCCGGTTTGAAACCCTGAGGTCTCCAGATTGAGGATGGGCTCACCAGCTTAAGCTTGGGGTCACCAGCTTGAGCATGGGATTACAGACATGACTCTATGGTCACTGGCTTGAGCACAAGGACCACTGGCTTGAAACCCAGGGTTGCTGGCTTGAGCCAGGGGTCACTTGCTCTGTTGGAACTCCTTGGTCAAGGCACATATGAGAAAGCAATCAATGAACAACTAAGATGTTTCAATTATAGAGTTAATGCTTCTCATCTCTCTTCTTTCCTGTCTGTCTGTCCCTGTCTGCCCCCTACCATCTCTCCCACACACACACAAAAATAAAAATAAATAAAAAAAAATGAAAAGGAAAAAAAAGATAAACAATTACTAGGCTTTGGGTCTATACATGCAATCAGAAAAAAAGAGAAATCCTTGTACATTGAGGAACTGGGCGGACATTTAAGGAACATAGAGTTAAACACAGAGTTGGCATTATTAAATGGTGTGTTGGGTTTTGAGCCACACTGCTATTAAGGGAGCAATGCAATTTCTTATTTTAAGGTGAGAGTTATATGCAGGATGTCTTGGAGGTTGGATAGATGGTACATCAGCTTGAAGATTTGGTAGAAGGTAGGTGGGGCAGTGTGGTCTGAGAATAGTAGTGTGATTAAAAGGTGAGCATTGGACTCAGATGAACATGTGTTCAAATCCTAGTCATTTGTAGATGGGTGAACTTGAGAAAATTCTATCCCGGTTGAGCTTTTATTTCCTCATCTGTAAAGGAGAAGGGTGATAATTATAACTAATATGTAGTGATGTGAGCTTTAAATGACTTTCATGAAATGAACTGACCAGTGGACAATGATTGGTAGTACGGAATGTAAAAAGAGTTTTATGAACAGAGACACCTAATATTCTATCTGAGTTTTTTTCAATGGCTACAATGTGACACCCACCCCTAAAAAAAATGTGTCATTCTAAGTTCTAAATGAAGTAGGCTGCACACTGACATGCATTGTAGGTGCTTTCATATTTGTTTCTTGAATTTCGATGAGAGTAGAGTGAGTTCTACACGTAAGCTTACATAGGGAAGTGCGGCTTCACGGGTGCTAAGTCTAGAGGAGGTTAAGCCACTCTTCTTTGGCAGATGAGGGAGCCCAGAGGGGTATATGAAGAATTCAAGCATCCCTGCGCTCCTCAGATATCTTTTTGTTTAGTGTTTTTGCTTTTTATTGAACGAATTGCAGTGACACTGATTAACAAAATCATGCAGGTTTCAGGTGCACAATTCTACCACACGTCATTTGTAGACTGTTCACCACCCTAAGTCAAGTCTCTGTCCATCACCATTTATCCCCCATAACCTCCTTCTCTTCCCCCCTCTCCCCAGTAATCACCACACTGTTGTCTGTGTCCATAAGTTTTTTTCTTTCTGTTTTTTGGCTCAATCCCTCCACACCCCTCACCCAGTCCCCACCCAAACAGCTGTCAGCCTGCTCTTTATTGTATGAATCTGTCTCCACTTTGCTTGTTAGTTCATTTTATCCATTAGATTCTACCTATGAGTGAGATCATACGGTACTTGTCTTTCTCTGACTGGCTTATTTCATTCAGCATAATGCTATGCAGGTCTGTCCATAGTCACAAAAGGTAAGATTTCCTTGTTTGCTTTTTATGGCTGAGTAATACTCCATTGTGTAAATATATGACAATTTTTAATCTAGTTATCTATTGATGGACATCTGGGCTGCTTCCAAATCTTGGCTACTATAAATAATGCTGCAATGAACACAGAGGTACATATATTCTTTCAAATTAGTGTTTCAGATCTCTTTGGCTACCTTGAGGGAAGACTTTGATAGTCCGATGGTAGACTGGGAATATGAGCAAACTTATGTAGCCCTGAAGAGTTAAGGACACCCCAGGTGACACCTGGCCCCAGATTTATTGTGCCAGTGTTGCCTGGACCAGGTCTTAATCCTCGTTTCAGGTGGGGGAGAAGTAGGTTTACAGTTGTCAGTGTGCAAGAAAAACACAGAGTTTATTCTTGTATTATTATTTATTAATTATTGTGTTATTTTCCATACAGATGACTATAAATCTGCTTTGGTCACACCCTGTATTTGAGATTTGAGATCTCAACACATGAATCCTCTGATGACAATGAGAATCGTGCTCACTTTCTGTGAATAACCAAGTTTGGGAACCTGGCCATACGCTTAGAATGCACTCCTTCTCTCATGTTACTGAAGCTGTGTTTCTTGCAACCATCTCAGAACCAACTCTATCTTGATTGTTATCCATCTTCAGGTTATCCGAGGACTCGAGTACAAAACAAGAGTTATACTGTGTCCTAAATCTGTCAGCAGCAAGTGTTAAGCAATACAAAGTATCAGATAAACAACTTGGAGTAATAACTCAGATTTAAGATAGTGTTGGAAAAACTTATGATGTAGTCAGGATATGTTCAGCCTGTTTGCTGAGTAGAACCTTTTTTATTTCTCTCTCTCTCTCTGTGTGTAAAGGAAATGAACTCAGTTTTTCTCCTTCCTAAGATCCCTCTTGCATACTGAAATATAAAAATAAAATAGAATTTGAATTTCAGAGTTCAGATTTCCTACTTGAAGGACCGCAAATCCTTGGCAAAGCTATACGTTACTAGGTGGCATTATAGAAAATAATATACAAATTATGGAGGCACGAGCTGCTGTTTAATATTTAAGGTGAGCTTATCCAGTGTTGGCCTTACCAGTAGAGCATATTTTATTGAGAATCAGTTCAAATCCAGAAGTTATTCTTTACCATGGTTCAATATTTGAATAGAGGATAATAATTTGAATAAATGAAAATTCAGCAGATGTAGACAGATGTGACTTTGTGCTTATTTTACTTAATTTACATTAGATATATTGAGAGTGAAGGAGAAAAAAAAATAAGTGAAAATCCCATTTCCTCATTCTCAGCCATTCTATAGCTTGTGAAGTCTTAAAGTTCACCCCATGATTGCTATGAGTCCTAAGAACTTAGTGTCCGTTAAGCTTCTGTTACCATCGACACCATTTACCCTTCATGCCATGTTGCCTCAAAACAAAAATTGTCTTCTGATCTCTACAAGACACTATAATAATAAAGAAAATCATATAAAAATCCACTCACCAAAGCAAGGAAACAGTTTTACTTATGATTTGAGATCCTTAGAGAAGTTGCAGTTTACACTGCACTCCACGGAAGCTATGGAAGTAACGTAATCTTTATTGGCTTCTCTCCCTTCCCTGACTCACTGAAAACACCCCATGCCTACTGGTAAAAAAAAAACCAATAAATTTGTGGTCCTGGCCAGTTGCTCAGTGGGTAGAAAATGGGCCTGGCATATGGACATCCTGGGTTTGACTCCTGGTTAGGGCACCCAGGAGAAGTGACCATCTGCTTCTTCCCACTTTCACTCCCTCGTCTCCCCATCTTACCCACCCACACCCAGTGGCTCAATTGGTTTAAGCATGGCCCTAGGCACTGAGGATAGCTCAGTTGGTCCCAGTGCATCAATCTCAGATGCTTAAAATAGCTCGATACTTAAGCATTGGCCCCAGATGGGGTTGCCAAGTGAATCCTGGATGGGGTACATGTGGGAGTCTGCTTCACTATCCCCCTCCTCTCACCATTAAAAAAAAAAGAGCTTGATTCTACAATCTCCTATGGCTTCTGCATTTGGAGAAATCCAATTTAAGACAATATCCTAGCTCCGAGATAAGTATTATAAGTCAAATGGTTGTGAGAATTAAATGAGATAATTTATGTAAAATATCAGAGCAATATCCGGTGCTAAGTCCTCCTGAAATATTTGGAACTCATGGAATCAGTAAAGTGACTCAGTTTCTTTGCTGTCCATTCTGTGACTCTCCCTTCAAGATTCACATTTGTGGGGAAGAAAATGTGAATGGATTAGAGTGTGTCACTTGTCCCACTATAGTCAATGTTATGGAGCATGACTGAAAGCCTTGTGAGAATGGCATGGGATAAGAACAGAGTAGTATCACTAAAGAAGGTTCAGCTGGGAAGACAAATGACCCACACCCCTTTACCTGCTTCTGAACTCTGTTCTGTGTATGAGGGAATGAAGACTCAGAAGGATCCTGGGATTTGCCAAAGTCAAACAATAAAGAAGGGGTGGAACAGACATTGTATCCATCTCCTTTGATTCTAGATCCAGTGTTTCTTTCTCTGTTATGTTAGCTAAAAGAGAAAAAAAAAAAAGAAAAAAGAAAGTACTGATCATGATTTGGCACTAACTGCACATATGAGCCAAAAAATGTACTTAATGTACCTCTCTCTGAATTGCCATCATCAGCGAAATCGTTTTTTGTTTGTGCTATTTTGCTTCACATGAGTTGGAGAGAAATTAAGCTCTTGATTTCCCAAATACTCTGCAAGTTATTGCTGAAAAATAAATACTAAGATTTCCAACTGGGCTCTAAAATGTTGACAGTCAACAAACATTACTGTGCTGCTTACCACTAAAGGATTTCAAGGCAAATTGACTGGACTGAAATCAGGAAAGAAAAAAAGCTGAATTGTGGCAACAAAAAGAAGATAATATAGCATTATAATTGAATATGTTTAAATAGCAGCTGAAGGAGGAAAAATCCGGCATGCTGTGGCTGGTCATGGTCCACTTTATTCTTACTACTTTTGTATGGGAAACCATGGTCTACTTAGGACAAAGAAATAGCCCCAAGGAGAAGTAAGAATCAGACATGGAGGCGCAATTATAATCCCAAAGCATAGTTTGACAGTTATGTGCCTTGGCAAAAGACTTTTGGGGCTCCGTAAATCACCCTAGATATCCCCATTCTTGACAAAACCACCGGCCTAGGTGTTACCTTTGAGTTCAAAGGATAGCAATACTAATATGTAAAAGGCCTTCAGCTTGTTTAGGGAATAGGCCCTATGTTTAAATAAAAAATAATATAGTCCCTGAGAAATAACCTGCTAACACATAAAAAGCTTTCTGGATTCTAGGAACAAATGCCACAGCTGAGGCGAAGTTTCATATTTCTGTAGCTCAGTTCATTGTAGGAAAGTTAAAAAAAAGGGGGGGGGGACTATGACCCTATTTCACAATTTACCCACCATAAATTCACCTTATAAATTTAATTCTCCAAACAACAACAGGTACTAAAACTTCTCAGACAGATAGTGACCTTCTTTGGTAATCAGATACCCTTATTTTTAGGACATGTTGTCCAGAACATTTTTCTGTGTTTTTGCAGTAAAGAAAATTACTTTGACCTTTGTGTACCTAAGTGTGTAAAAGAAAAAATTCTCCTATTTTTTAGCAGTAAGGCAGACTTTGGGGAAAATTTTGGCTATGGTTCTTATTTTGCACCAACTTGGCGGTGAATAGATTGTTTTGATCTATGTCGAATCTGGGCAGTCGCAATTCTTGTGTATTTAATTAGATTTCAGATAATCATGTGTACCTCTCTCATGCAAAGAATAACTGATTGCATCTACATTCCATCTGAGATCAGGAAGGAAAAGATGAAAACAGTGCAGTAAAACTTCACCTCAATTATTGGAGCCCTGGCGAGGTTTGTATTCAGATTTGGGATGAAATGAAAGTCAATCGGGAATTCAATATTTCCCCACTTTTTTAAGAATTAAAAATGCTCTAAAATATATGAATTTAATATGAATATTGTGATGACACACTAGACCCTTGTAATACTTATAGTACAGGATCATCAGGTAGAAGCATACGGGTTCAGGCTTTGTTTATACTTAAAGTCACTCCTCAGAAGATCTTAAAATTTTTTAGTAATACACAACTCACACCTACATGGTACTTTCTATGTTCCAGTTACTTTTCTGACTTTTGTATGGCTATCTTATGTATGTGTACGCATATTTGTATATGAATATATTTAATCCTTATACCATTCTGGGAAGCAGGTATTATTTGTAATATCCCCATTTTACAGATTAGAAAACTCAGGTACTAGGAAAACCAGGTTGGGAACCTCAGTGCTCTTGACCCCTGAGCCTATGCTCTTAACCACCACACAGCTTTGCTCTGAGGTCAAGTTAGTCTCTTCCAATTCAGCTCTTTCTTCTAAGAGGGTAATACTTGAACAACTTCTGATTCACTGAGGCAGTATGGTTTGCAAAATTAAATTCCCTTTTTTTCTGCAATAAGTTTCATGACCTTGGGCAAGTCACTCTGGGTCTTGGGGGTTTTTGGCTATAAATTAAAGGGATTAGTCTAGATCTGAGGTGTTCATATGGTAGCCTCTAGCCTCATGTGGCTACTAAGCGCTTGAAACATAGCCAAATTGAGATTTTACTAAGTGTAAAATATCAGGTTTGAAAGATGTAGTATGGAAAAAAGAATTTAAAGTGACTAGTGTTATTCATCTTGGTTGTGTGTTGAAATAATATTCTGGATATAGTGGGTAAAATAAAATATATTACTAAAATTAAGTTCACTTTTTTTTTTTTTTTTTTACTTCTAATGTGACCACTAGATACATTAAAATTCTATATGTGATTTAACTTTCTGGTTCACTAGGGATTTCTATTGAATTATGGTGATTGTACCAATAGTTTTTGTGTGCATGCCCATTGATATTTCCAAGTGAAATATCCCTATAGGCACAGGCAGGGAGAGCCACAATTCCAGAAACATTAGCTTTAATATCCATTTTCTTGCTCAAAAATATTTTATAATGCACGTCTATGACATTCCCATTATAAAAGCAACTCAAGTCCACTTCAAGTCATTAAAATGTTATTTGCAAACGTTGCTGTTTGTTATTAGAAACAAATTATTCTGTCACACTTCAAACTGAGGAGTCTTTCTGGTGTGTTGAGATATCACAAGCGTCCTAGATATTTCTAATAATCCTTATAGTTCTTGGCTTCTGCAGTTCTATTCTTGTAGAAACCCAGCCATGGACTTTCTATCAGTTGAAAATAGAGAAATAAAAATGCAAAGATAGAACACACAACGTTTATAAGTTAAGCAATGTCGGGCGCGCTGTCATCTTTCTTTCTCTTTCTTTTTTTTTTTTCTTTTTTTTTTTTTTATAAAAGAGCTGAGGGAATCCTGCCCATCTGAACTTTTTTTTTTTTTAATAAATTTTTATTAATGTTAATGGGATGACATTAATAAATCAGGGTACATATATTCAAAGAAAACATGTCTAGGTTATTTTGTCATTAAATTATGTTGCATACCCCTCGCCCAAAGTCAGATTGTCCTCCGCCACCCTCTATCTAGTTCTCTGTGCCCCTCCCCCTCCCCCTAACTCTCTCCCTCCCTCCCTCCCATGTCCTCTCTCCCCCCACCCCTGGTAACCACCACACTCTTGTCCATGTCTCTTAGTCTCGTTTTTATGTTCCACCAATGTATGGAATCATGTAGCTCTTGTTTTTTTCTGATTTACTTATTTCACTCCGTATAATGTTATCAAGATCCCACCATTTTGCTGTAAATGATCTGATGTCATCATTTCTTATGGCTGAGTAGTATTCCATAGTGTATACGTGCCACATCTTCTTTATCCAGTCTTCTATTGAAGGGCTTTTTGGTTGTTTCCATGTCTTGGCCACTGTGAACAGTGCTGCAATGAACATGGGGCTACATGTGTCTTTACGTATCAGTGTTTCTGAGGTTTTGGGGTATATACCCAGTAGAGGGATTGCTGGGTCATAAGGTAGTTCTATTTGCAGTTTTTTGAGGAACCACCATACTTTCCTCCATAATGGTTGTACTACTTTACAGTCCCACCAACAGTGAATGAGGGTTCCTTTTTCTCCACAGCCTCTCCAACATTTGCTATTACCCGTCTTGTTGATAATAGCTAATCTAACAGGGGTGAGGTGGTATCTCATTGTAGTTTTGATTTGCATTTCTCTAATAACTAATGAAGCTGAGCATCTTTTCATATATCTGTTGGCCATTTGTATTTCTTCCTGGGAGAAGTGTCTGTTCATGTCCTCTTCCCATTTTTTTATTGGATTGTTTGTTTGTTTGTTGTTGAGTTTTATGAGTTCTTTGTAAATTTTGGATATTAGGTCCTTATCTGAGCTGTTGTTTGAAAATAACATTTCCCATTTAGTTGGCTGTCTGTTTATTTTGATATTAGTTTCTCTTGCTGAGCAAAAACTTTTTATTCTGATGTAGTCCCATTCATTTATCTTTGCCTTCACTTCTCTTGCCATTGGAGTCAAGTTCATAAAATGTTCTTTAAAACCCAGGTCCATGATTTTAGTTCCTATGTCTTCTTCTATGTAGCCAAAACAATCCTAAGGAAAAAGAATGAAGCTGGGAGCATTACAATACCTGACTTTAAACTATATTATAGGGCCACGATAATCAAAACAGCATGGTATTGGCAGAAAAATAGACACTCAGACCAATGGAACAGAATAGAAAGCCCAGAAATAAAACCACATATATATGGTCAAATAATCTTTGATAAAGGGGCCAACAACACACAATGGAGAAAAGAAAGCCTCTTCAACAAATGGTGTTGGGAAAACTGGAAAGCCACATGCAAAAGAATGAAACTCGACTACAGCCTGTCCCCGTGTACTAAAATTAATTCAAAATGGATCAAAGACCTAAATATAAGATCTTTCTCTTTCTTAAAGAGGAGCTGATGATCTTGGAGGAATCCAGCAGTGGATTCACGATAGGAAAGTGAGTGCAAGGTGACGGGGCTGCGTGCCCCTCCCCTCCACCAGCACGGACCGGTATACATCCCGTGGCTTTGCAGATCTGCTGATGAGTGCTCTTGCCTTCACAGGCAGCTCCGTTTCCACCTGCAGCAAGGTGTGGCAAGAGCAGCTGTGTTCCCAGTTTCCACTGTCAGTGCTGGTTGGAGGTGAGAACCCTCTTGCAGCTGTCCCAGCAGCCCTGCAGGTAGGTAATTCGATAGTTTGCTTTGCCCCCCGTATCATGTGACTAGGATGATAAAGATCAGGTTCGGGTTAAAAGTTGTGCTTCTTGATAATTTATCCCCTTAAAGGTGTTGAAGAATTCATGGAATATAGAAGGTGTTAGTAGTCAGAAGTTAAATTATAATATTAACTAAAAAAAAAATATTAAAAATTTTTTTCTTTAAATATCTGTGAATCGTTTCACTAAATCCATGTGGTGTGCTACAAATGCATTTCAGATAAAAAGTTTATCAAATAAGGGCACAATGAAGACAAAAAGAATAAAAAGCATTTGAAAAGTTATTTTATTTTCCCCATCCTTCCCCTCCCATCCTTCACGTCATAATACAAAATCATAATAACACTCCTGGATCATCCAAGCTTTCTGCGTGCAAGGGATTAATATGGTAAAATAGTGGTTCTCAAAGTGGGGTCCCCTGGATGACCAGCATTAACATCAGCTGGGAACTCAGAAATGCAACTTCTTGGGTCTCAACCCAGACTTATCAAAACACAAACTCTGGAGAAAAAACCCAGCAATTCATGATTTAACAAGCCCTTGAGGGAATTCTCATGTATATAAAAAATTGAGAACTTGTGCTATATTAGTCCCGGCTCATACCAGGCTAGATTCCTTTTACCAGTGGGTGCAGTTATCTGTGGGTAGCTAATAACCCACAACTGAAAACTATGCCATACAGTGGTCCTTGGTCGAACTATCTTTCTCAGACATGGAGACACCCCGGGAGTAATGCCGCACCAGCACTCTGGTGATTGACCATCAGACAACCAAGATGGGGAGGCAAAAGCTCAGCCATTTTCCTTTAAGGCAGGACAACTGTGTAGTGTGCGTGGTGCTCCAGAGCTCCTTGGTGGGATCAGGCCAAGGTCACAACGTGGTCTCATACCACATCCTTGCTCATCTCCCTCCCTCTCTGTGCTGCTCCCCACCTCCCTCAGTATAGCCCAGTATCTGAATCCTTGTGTTAGGCTCTGCTTCCAGGGGGGCTGTTCACCTCCAGTCACAAGATAGAAAACTTATGGCCTGCAGGCTGGTCACCAGTTTGTGCAAATAAAATTTCAATGGAAAATGGCTGTTTCAGTCCATTTACACATTGTCTATAGCTGTGTATGCATCACAACAGCAGATCTAAATCTGCCCGCAAAAATTAGGGGTTGAGGGAAGGTGAAGATACCCCAGTACTTTCAGCCTTTTGTATAGAGCATTTTCACCAATGAAATAAAAGTTGGTTTTGCATCTTATTTGCAGAATCAAACATCTTATTTGCATCTTATTGCATCTTATTTGTCTTTGACTTGTTGTTTGCTTTTCTGCTGTTCTTGTTTTATATAAGAAAAAATCAAATGCTTCTTTTTTATCGCTTCATATTCATTTTGAAATATCCCTTAATTTTTGTGAGCAGTATAGTTGCAAGGGGACTGGATGGTTCACAGAACCTAAAATATTCACTTTCTAGCTCTTTAAGAAAATGTTTACCAATGTCTACCTAAGACGTTAACCAAGGTAAGATGGACTAAAGCTAGAAGCGAACAAAAGACTCCACTGTGTGTTGAAGCATGTGTTATAAGCAGAGGTGTGCTGGAGCCAATTTTATATATTTATCATGTTTTTCCAGCTCTGAATGTGACATCATGTTGGCAGCTTGAAACCAGCCAAGATGGGAATATTTTCACTATAAAAATTGGCAAATTCTACGTCAGATTTTTTATTTTTCCTGGACACCACTAGTTATAAGCCAGGTAGGTGCCTTATACTCTTCACATGGTACAAAAGAGCAAGGCGTGGCCTGATCTGTGGTGGCACAGTGGATAAAACATTGACCTGGAACGCTGAGGTTGCTGGTTCAAAACCCTGGGCTTGCCTGGTCAAGGCACATATAGGAGTTGATGCTTCCTGCTCCTCCCCCTTCTCTCTCACCTCCTCTCACCTCTCTCTCTCCCTCTAAAATGAATAAATCTTAATCAATAAATAAATGTTATTAAAAAGAAAAATGAACAGGACTTGAATGGGAGGCAGGAGGACAGCGGATTGAGATCGCCCACGTATACGTGGAAAGCACTCATGAAGTAGTGGTTTTAACTTTTTTGTTTTTACTGAAAATTTTTCTCTTATGGGCACACATGATCACTGAGATCTGTCTCCATGTTTTTATTTAAATACTTGTTTACACTATTTACTAAATTTGCTTTGAGACAGGGCATGCTCTCAGCTCTGTTTCCTGATTGCTTCCTTATCTTCTTGTGGTCAGCCTAGGTATTCACAGATTTTCTAACGGAATCTGCTGGGAATCCCTTTGGTCTTGGGACTTCCATCATCTATATAAGTCTAAAACATTGTTACCCCTCCGTAGTCCTGTTCTCCATACTCTCTCCTTTGGTCTTCCTACCAGGAGTGGCTCATGGGCTCTAGCTGGTTAGCACTTTTAAGTTTAAGGGCATGAAGGAGTTATTCTTCTCCTAAAACAGAAGAGGGGTAGGAGAGGAGTAGGGTCCACAGAATATTCTTTTGGTAGAATGTGGTAGCTAGCCTATAAGATGGCCCCAGTGGTCTCCACTTTCTGTGAGACACGCCCTATGTAATTCCCTCCCATAGAAACAGAGATGCCCAATGGAGTCAGTGGGATAGTAGAGAAATGGCAGTGCCTGCCTCCCAAGGTTAAGTCATAGAATACACTGTGGCTTCTCCTTCACTGCATTGGATGCTTCAATTCGGAGAGAAGCCAGTCGCCATGTTGTAAGGACATTGAAGCAGGCCTCATGAGCAATCAAATGTAAAATTATCATCTAGATTTTAAAGCCAGTACATCCAAATAGTCATCTGGGGAGCCAATCATTTATAGTCTGGTATGCTTGCAGAACTAGAAGTATTTCTTTTTTTTACTCAAAAGATGTGAATCCTTGGGTATGTGTTACTACTGCCTCACTGCCAAACAGAGCCTAATAATGTGCCGACCTACTACCGCAGGTCAGAGATGGCAGTTTTGCTTAATAATTCTGGCTTGCAACCTATTTTATTTAATCACGTTATTTTATTTTGCTGTTGAATCAACTGAAGCTACTCTCCTAGCACTGGAGTCATGACAGACATTATTGCAGAGCTGGGATGCCCCATGAGTTGGTGATGTTGCAGCAAGCCCTTTGCCCTCAAGGCCGCCTCTTCAAATCTGGCCTAGATAATAAATTGCTCTGTGACCTGAGAATGCCACAAGGTGTGCTCAAAGCCCAGTATGTTTCAGCTTCCACCTTAATTATCGAAACACAATTAATTTTCCACCTTTGCTGAGTTGCCCAGGAAGTTACAACTAACTGTTTTTTACTATATATGATGTTCTGTACATTTTTCTCATCCTAATTTGACTTGTTTCCTTAATGGAAAACTAACTTTGAATCTTTCCCCCCCCCCCACCCCCTTTTTAAAATAACTGAACCAAGAAACGGAGGTTTTCTTAACACAATGTTTCATGTATGAAAATGATTGGCTGTTTTTCATGTCCCATCTCATTTGGGAAGCTGATCAGCTCACTTCTTAGGAGCCCCTTTCTCTACTCTGTGTAGAGGGAGATGGTCTAGGATGCAGTTTTTGTGTGGACATTTGTAGCCATCAAAAAGTCCAATCACCTATGATCCCCGGAGGAACAAAATCCTGACAGTGACAATGCCAATGGGCTCTTGTTCTGAAACTTGAATGTAATGACAGTCCCTCTCCTGGGCAGAGGTCTATCTTGCAGAAGCTGGCAGGAAGCTACATCTGTGTCGTCGTCTTCTTTACGCTGCTCTTCAGACCTCTCGCTCCGTCCTTGCTCTCTCTTCAGGGTCCCTTTCTTTCCTCTATCACCCCAGAACCCTGCCCAGGCCTCCTCTGCACCCCTGCTCCATGCTTCCCAACCTCAGCTTCCAAATCGCTGCTGCCTTAGCTTTGTGGTTTGCAAAGGCTCTCTCTAGTGAGACCCTAATAAAAGTCTTATACGTTCCAATTGCCACATAAAAGCGATGTTGATTTAGAAATTTATTAGCATTTTCCAGTTCATTAGTTTTATTTATTATAAATTCAACCAGGAGAGTATTAAGGATGTTTCCTGAACACAGATACAGAGTCAGGGCTTGCTGGTGACATTTGAAGTTTTATACCAGCATGGTCAGAGAATTGTTCTCATTTTCTTAAATAGCATTAAAAATAAGAAGTCCTAATCCAAACAAGTCAGCTGTGGCAAGTGGTAACAAGTTTGTAACGATTTACCTTGAAGTATCAAAATACACTTTAAGCAAGTCCACCAATTTGAAAATGGAACAAAATAACATTTTATTTCAAAATGACATTATTTTAAATATCAAATTTTGATAAGCATTTATTTTGGAGCAACAGCAAATGCTTTGCAAATATACTTAGTGACATAAGGTATTCAGCAATCTGATTTAAAATTTTTTTTCTGTCTACTCATTCCTTCAACAATGTCCTAAAATTTTTGGAAAAGTCAAATTGTATTTTTTCTGATATTTTGTAAAATGTTTTGTATATTAGATGATTTTTGTATAAAGCCAAATAGAGACCATTCAGCTCAAGGAAAAGAAAACTCCTGCCAGGTGTGCAAGGTGGAGCAACCATGTTAACTTTTTTTTTTCCTTTTTGTATTTTTCTGAAGCTGGAAATGGTGACGCAGTCAGACAGACTCCCGCATGCGCCGACCGGGATCCACCCAGCATGCCCACCAGGGGGCGATGCTCCGCCCATCCGGGGCCTCGCTCTGCTGCAACCAGAGCCACTCTAGTGCCTGAGGCAGAGGCCACAGAGCCATTCTCAGCGCCCAGGCCAACTTTGCTCCAATGGAGCCTTGGCTGCGGGAGGGGAAGAAAGAGACAGAGAGGAAGGAGAGGGGGAGGGGTGGAGAAGCAGATGGGCGCTTCTCCTGTGTGCCCTGGCCGAGAATTGAACCTGGGACTCCTACACGCCAGGCTGACGCTCTACCACTGAGCCAACCGGCCAGGGCCAAACCATGTTAACTTTGAGGTTCAGTTCGCTAATGGAATCTCTCTCTATTCAGGAATTAGTGACCTGATCTAATTAATTCCTTTGCATTGGAATCATCTTCAGAGGAACTGCTGTCCTTTTACCCTTACTGAGGAACCCTTCCACCTTGGGGCAGCCAGTGTCCAGCTCCAGGTCAAGGAAGAATAAATGAGGTGGTGGGAACGCAGCTTGTATGCACCCTGGGATTCAGCTCCTCCTCCTCTCTACAACTCTGTTACCCTGCCCCCCTCTGGATATCCCCTCTTCTCAGCCAGATCCATTAGCTTGTGGCCATATGGCCTCTACCTCAGTACCTTCACCTTGTTAATGCATATGGTAGGTCAGCAATTTTCAACCTTCATCATCTCATAGCACACATACACCACTTACTAAAATTCTATAGCATACCAGAAATAGATATATTTTTGCAGATCTAACAAAAAAGAAATTTGTATAATTTTGGTTCATTCACACAAGACAGCTATTGTTGTGTTGGCTGTTGGCATTTTTAAATTTGACAATCTAAAGAAAAAGAGGTCAGCGTCCCCGACTAAATAGTCAAGTATTATTGCACGTTTTAAAAATTCTTGGGGCACACTGGTTGAAAATTGCTTCAGTAAGCTCATCCAGATAAACTGACTACAAGAAACAGCAACCCATGTGCACGTACAAGGCGATGCCTTCTTGTCCTTCATACTTTATGGGTAAATTGATACAGGGTATATATTTCAACAGAAGTGATCTTAGTAACGCCTCACTGTAGGGCTGCCCAGAAATGCCTGCAGGTAATGATAAAATGTGTATATCCTCATTCATGCTATTTCAGAGAATGTACAAAAGTCTAATTGGAAAGTCACCCTGTTATAAAAATGACAGCATCGGTGCTATCATGCAATGCTGTGACAGTAACTGGCATGAAATGAGAGTGTTCACCGCGCCAGAACACTTCAGCAGTGTTTTTATGAGAGCCTTCCCCCTGTCATCTGCTGTGTCACTGCCTCGCACCCTCAGGGCAGGTAGCCTGACATACAAGTGCTGAATTTACGATGGCAAGTTGAAAATAGGTGTAAACATTTAACAATAGTTTCCCCACATTTATGTACAGCATTTTTTTTTTACATCAATCTTCCTGATATTCATCTGCAAAAACACACTGCCCAAGAAATGAAGCCGAGATGGCCACCAGGTCAGTACGCTTCCCGTTTGGTTGAATCACCTTTAAAAGGATGAACTCATCAATGTAACACGTGGACGGAGGTGGATAGATGCTTTCTGGTAGCACCAGGCTGAGGTCTGACAGCGCTGTGGCTGTTTGTCCCCCCAGCACAGTGGGGTTCTGTCCTCGCTTATGTTGTAGTACTTCCTTTGAATGATATTATTATGTTTTGTTTCTAAAGATTTAAAATGTATTTATAGTGTGTTTTAGTACATTTTCATCTTCCTGTCTAAACTTTCCTTGCATACAATCTTAAAATAAACCTATATATGTATACACATATATATGTATGTATGTGTGTGTGTATATATATGTATATATATAAACATATGATATATACAGTGTGTCCATAAAGTCATGGTGCACTTTTGACCAGTCACAGGAAAGCAAAAAAGATGATAGAAATGTGAAATCTGCACCAAATAAAAGGAAAACCCTCCCAGTTTTTGTAGGATGATGTGGCAGCATGTGCGCATGTGCAGATGATGACGTAACACGGTGCATACAGTGGAGCAGCCCACGACCATGCCAGTCGAGATGTGGACAGTACAGAGGAAAGTTCAGTGTGTTCTGTGGCTCCCTAAATTAGAATCCATGACCAAAGTGCAACGTGAATATCGGCGCGTTTATAACAAAGTGCCACCACATAGGAATAACATTACTCGGTGGGATAAGCAGTTGAAGGAAACCGGCAGTTTGATGGAGAAACCCCGTTCTGGTAGGTCATCAGTCAGTGACGAGTCTGTAGAGGCTATACGGGATAGCTACTTAAGGAGCCCTAAAAAATCTGTACATGAGCTCACATCGAACTGCACTGAATAGGTATGAAAATGGGAGAGTTTTCCTTTTATTTGGTGCAGATTTCACATTTCTATCATCTTTTGTTGCTTTCCTGTGACCAGTCAAAAGTGCACCATGACTTTACGGACACACTGTATATTAAAACATATATATATATATATATATATATATATATATATATATATATACACACACACACACACACACACACACACACATATATATGCTTTAATGCTGAACTCCTTATTTTTAAACCTACTATATATGCTTTAGATATGGCATTGTAACTTGGGAAAGGCCATTGAAGAAGGTGGAAAATTTTGCTAGGTAAATCAGTGAGCCCTCGGGAACTTGCTATTGCCTTACAAAGGTGAAGTCAAATGCCGACTAGCCATCCTTGTGTTCCCCTGTCTCCTGGAGATGAAGGAGGTTTTTCCCTACAAGACTCTCACATCATTCTCTCACAAACATGACCCCCTTCAGCTGAAAACCCCCTGCTAATTGTGCAGGACAGCGTGTCCTTTCCCCGCATGCCGGGACAGCTTCTATACCCACACATTTCTTCCTGGTTTTTTTTTTTTCATTAGGTTGTGATCCATTTCCAGCTTTAAAAGTAATTCTATCACTGTCACTTGAAATATTATAATATTTATAAATATAAAGGATAGACCAAAACTCATAAAATTTATAAAGGCTAACACTCTGACATCATTATACAAAATGTGTCCTATGTTCACTTAGACAGACAAACCCTGACTCTCAAACACCAGCCCCTCCTCTCCAGCAAGTCCATCATCTTCTGCGTCATCTAAGATTCTGTAAGGTTATATTTGAAAAGTATTAATATTTATATATACAGAAAGGTAAAAATAAATACTATATTAAAACAAACACCTTTCTAAGTTGCATTTAATAGGTAAATGTACTTGTTCCAACTTACATAATAATTTAACTTAAAAGCAAAGCGACAGAACCTGTCTAGATTGTAACCCAGGAACTGCCTGGTATGTGCGGACGACATGCTTACTAATGCAAATCCTTTCAGAGCAGAATTTAAACTTGCTCATCTGTGACCTCCTCACAAATTGAATATATACAGAAGGATAGGAAGAAACTATTAGAAGTCAGCATAAAAATCTAATAGAAACTGGATCTAGGGCTTAAGTCGGTGATCTCCAATGTATTAAAAATTTGGATTCTAGGACAAAAATTTGTGTTCTAGCACATTTGAATGTGTCAAATTCAATATTGATATATACATGGCTGAAAACACATTAATTTGCTTAATTATTAAATAGTGCTTTCTGATCTAAATAAAACTCAGATTTGGTAGCATTGCAGGAAGTATAAAGGATTCTAAGAAAAAAATTATTCCATAAGTTGGCTACAAATACAGAATCCCGGGCTCTATACGTATTGATTTAGATTCAGTGGATCTGGGGTTGATTCCAGTATTACATATTTTTGGAAGCACCACTGGGGGTTCTGGTACAAGCTTTACATCCATTATACTTTGAAAAACACTGTTCTAGAAGCACTCGTGATCTGGAAGACAGCCAGCGATGGCCACTTTCCCCTGAGAGCTATTTGAACTGTGGAGGTGTTGCTCCTTCTAGCGCCATAGGTTCGCCCGAGGCTCTGCTGTGAAGTGGGAGCGTGCCTCCCCGCTGCCGAGCTCTTTAATTTGTTGTGCCAAGATAGCTGGCAGTGGCCTTTCGAAGAGACAGGTATTGTAAAATGCAGAGAAACCTGGTAAAGTTAATTAACTTTATCCCCACAGTTTCTTTTTTTCAGCTGTCAACAGACAGTGTTTCCACAAGGAGAAATCCTTCCCTCGTGGTAGTAATTCTTTTAATCAGAATGACGGCGATATAAATTTAACATGGCATTCTGTTTTGTTAAGCAAATCTCAGCAGCCACCTGCGGTATTGTCCCCGCGCAGCACAAACAAGGACACCCTTGTGAAGACTTCGTCAGTATTGGGATGCGGTGCTGACGACCGGACAGGAGCTTGTGCCCACTCCAGTGCGAGTCACGTTGGGAGTCTTCAGCTGTCTCTAGCTTAGCCGGGCAGTATCGGGCAAGATGGCTGCTGGGATCCCCCTCCCCTCTCCAGTCCACTACCCACCATCCTTTGTTTGGGTTTTTTTCTCTCTTCATTTGAGTTTCCCTAAGAAAAGGGCTTGACTGCAAATCTTTGAATTGGGGGCTACAGGGGATACCAGGGGTGTAGGGAAGTGTGCTAGGAGCTCCATCTGATACTTGAGGAAAGTGTGCGGGATAAGCCCCAGGCTCTACCTGAACAGGGGAGAAGGGGCTGGGGTGGATAATCAACTTCCTGTCCTGCAAAGTTACTGGCTCCTTCTGGGAGCTGTTTTGGCTTCCCTTTCGTGTCAGTGGAGCAGGCTTATTGGTCAGAAAAAGTCATCAAGGCCAGAAAATTAAATTTACCCTAGAGTCTCCTCCTAAAACAACTGTAAAGACCAACTTTAATATGGTTAAAAATGGCTTGTTATGAATAATAAAAGATATTACTCTCCTCTCCATCACCTGGGAAATTAATTACATGGGTTGTAGGAGCTCTGTTTTTGGAACCAGGAAAAAGACCAAATATATGTTTCTTGTTATATCATATTATAACCTCTGTTAAACTGGTTATGCAGGTTAATTCTCCAAAATATTGTTGGACCCATCCTCCATTTCTAGTTTCCCCACCATGCATTTTTGATTCTCAGTGCCTTTGATGTAGGTCATTGGAGTAGGCATGTTCCTTCTGTAACACCAATGCTTGCCTATGCTGAATTCTTCTCCATATTTTTCTCAGTGATAGTTTTCGTGTAAAAGTATAAAATCCTTCAAACATACAAAGTATATAAAAAGAATAAGTACTCATCACTTATTTAAAAAATATATTTGAATGGAGCGGGGTTCCTCCCCATACTGTACTCCCATTTCTTTATAAATTTTACATGTTGATAATTTTATACATATAATTATAAAATCATATTATAAAATTATACTTCTATTACTAAACAGATTATATGTTTGAAAACTTTACAGAATTTATGGAGTTCGGCATATCTTCTATAGCCTTATTTTTCCATTTGACTTATTTATGCTGGAGGTTGAAATTTTTGAAATTCTGTTCTTCAAAAATTTTCAGAAAATTTACATTACGTTTTAACAAGCTCCCAGCATACCGCTATCTGCAGCAGTGACTAGCTGTGCACCACGTACTAATATGTACCCTCAGAAGGCGGACGTGTGAAAAATCGGACCTCGGCAATGACCTTGAGCAGTAGGATATAAATAACTCCCACGTTACTACTGTTCCAGTAATGGAACATGAGGTCTAAATGAGTTAATATCTTTTGTTTGTGATTTTTCTATGTTGGGATGAACATATTTCTAGTTCTTATATTTCCAGTTCTGTGTAATGTTCCATTATGTGAACAAAACAAAAATATATATCTATTCTCTTCTAAGTAGACATTTATTTCCCTCATTTTGCTATCGCATCGGCAACAAGTTGTACATTGTCCTTGTACATGTTTATTTTTGTCTGGGCATGAGAGCTTCTCACAGATGCTTGGGCAGAAGTGAAGTCACTGGACTGAGGGATAAGGGCTTTTCACTTAACTAGTATTGCCAAGTTGCTCTCCTAAGCGGGTTCCCATGTGTAATGTTCTATCAATAGAATATGAGTGTTTCTACCATTTCACTTCTTTACCAGTACTAGGTATTATCAGGTAAAATAATATACCTTTAATGTTTTTTTCTATTATTTACCAGTGATATGAAGGATCTTTTTGTATTTATTGTGAACTTGAGCTTTTTAAAATTTCTTGCTTATATCTTTCATCTATGTTTTATTCATAATTTATATTTCTATTATTGATATGTAAGATATGTGTGTTTGTGTGTGTGTATGTGTACAGAGAAACAGATACACCCACAGGTAATAATGACCCTCAAACATGTCTCTGCCCTAATGTCCAGAACCTGTGAACATGTTACTTTCTATGAAAAAAAGAACGACTGCTGGTATGATTAAGTTAAGAACCTTGAGGTGGGGAGATGATCCTGGGTTATCCAGGTGGGAGCAATGACTCCTTAAAAGCAAGAGAGTGCAAGGCAGAGGCTGGTCAGAGAGATGAGATAGAAGGAGAAATTCAAAGCATGAGGTAGACTCAACCGACCATTGTTGGCTTGAAAGATGGAGGAGAGAAACTGGATAGCATCGAAAAGCTGGGAATACCCCTGAGCTGACAGCCAGCAAGGAACGATAACCTCAGCCCCATAGAAACAAGGAACTGAATTCAGTCAACAATCTTAATGAGCAAAGACACAGATCGGCAGAGCCTCTGCAAAGGCACACAGCCCTGCCAACACCTCGTTTTAGCCAGGTGAGACCTGTATCATACTTCTGACTCCAAAATGATATGATCATTTATGTCCTGTAAGCTGCCACATTGGTGGTAATTTGTGATGGCAACAATAAAAGCTAATACATGCATGCAGAAGGTACTACTACTTTGTTCTGTATATACCTTACATATATTTTCTCTGAATCCATGGGTGTCATTGAACTTTTAAAATGGTATCTTTTAATGCACAGAAGTTTTTAAATACAATTTCAGGTTAGATTCATCACTTCTTTTTTTTCTGTTTGTGCATTAAACAATAGTCTTTCTTTTATACTAATATAGACTTTTTCTGCCCTCAACATTGAAATGTTTCATCTATGATTTTTTTTAATATGCCCCAATGTGATTTACTGTACGATCCAATCTTTCTTACTAATCTCCATCATAGATCAAGTAGACGTGTTTGTGATCTGTTTCTGAGCTGTGTATTTGCTTTCTTTCTCTATTCCTATACCAGTACTATAATAAGTTAATTATAATACTTTTATTTTAATAATAATTTTGTAAACTGGGACCCCCTACCATATTCTTCAATTATCTTGACTATTCTCAGTATTTACTCTTCCTTATGAATTTCAAAATAGCTTTCAAGTGCCCGAAAAACCTGTTGGTATTTTGATTGGATTGCATTGAATTTATAGATTAATTTTAGGAGAACTGACATTTTTACAATATTGAGATTTTTCATCCATGAACTTGGTTTATATCTCAATTACTGAAGTCTTCTTTAATGTTTTGGAATAGCGTATTGTAATTTTATCTGTCTTGTGTAAGATTTATGAACATTTTATACAATGCTTGTTAAAAAGTATATTCTCTACAGTTAGTTCCTGGTATCTAAAAATGCATTTATTTTACAAATACTTTATACCTAGTAATATTCTTGAACTCTTCCATTAACTCTACTAACTTGTGCTGATTTCCTATGTTAATAATTATAGCATCTACAGTGTGTCCGTAAAGTCATGGTGCACTTTTGACTGGTCACAGGAAAGCAACAAAAGATGATAGAAATGTGAAATCTGCACCAAATAAAAGGAAAACACTTCCAGTTTCTTTTTTTTTTTTTTGTATTTTTCTGAAGTTGGAAACGAGGAGGCAGTCAGACAGACTCCCGCATGCGCCCGACCAGGATCCACCCAGCATGCCCACCAGGGGGCAATGCTCTGCCCATCCAGGGCGTCGCTCTGTTGCGACCAGAGGGGGCGATCCTCTGCCCATCCGGGGCATCGCTCCATTGTGACCAGAGCCATTCCAGTGCCTGAGGCAGAGGCCATAGAGCCATCCCCAGCGCCCGGGCCAACTTTGCTCCAATGGAGCCTCGGCTGCGGGAGGGGAAGAGAGAGACAGAGAGGAAGGAGAGGGGGAGGGGTGGAGAAGCACATGGGTGCCTCTCCTGTGTGCCCTGGCCGGGAATTGAACCCCGGACTCCTGCACGCCAGGCCGACGCTCTACCACTGAGCCAACCGACCAGGGGCCTCTCCCAGTTTCTGTAAGATGATGTCAGATGATGACGTAACAGCGTGTATACAGCGGAGCAGCCCACGGCCATGCCAGTCAAGATGTGGAGGGTACAAAGGAAGGTTCAGTGTGTTCTGTGACTTGCTAAATTCAAATCCGTGACCAAAGTGCAACGTGAATATCGGCGCGTTTATAATGAAGCACCACCACATAGGAATAACATTACTCGGTGGGATAAGCAGTTGAAGGAAACTGGCAGTTTGGTGGAGAAACCCCGTTCTGGTAGGCCATCAGTTAGTGATGAGTCTGTAGAGGCTATATGGGATAGCTACCTAAGGAGCCCTAAAAAGTCTGTGTGTGAGCCCACATCAAACTGCACTGAATAGGTATGGAACTGAGAGAGTTTTCCTTTCATTTGGAGCAGATTTCACATTTCTATCTTCTTTTGTTGCTTTCCTGTGACTGGTCAAAAGTGCACCATGACTTTACGGACACACTGTATTAACAATAGGTGTTTTCTTTATTTATCATATTTAAATTTTACATCCTTTTTTCTCGCCATAGTAAGCTCCTTTTAGGACCTCTTGTCTAGTACTAAAAGGAATGTTTGCAGTGAGTGTCTTTATATTGATGTAAATTTTAAAGAAAATTCTCCCATCTTGTACCTAGAGAATCTATTTGCTCAATCAATATTTAACACATTTCTTTTTATTCTTCACTTGTATTTTTTTAAATGAATGGATGCGGTTTCATCAAATAATTTTTCTGGATCTGTTGAAAATGATTTTTCTCTTTTAATCACCTTAGATCAAATTACATTAATATATTTTTTAATGAAAAAGATTTTTGCATCCCTAATGGTATTTTTATGTGTGTGTGTATATGTCTCTGTGTATGAAAAAGCAGAACTTGCCCTGGCCAGTTGGCTCAGTGGTAGAGCGTCGGCCTGGTGTGAGGAAGTCCCGGGTTTGATTCTCGGCCAGGGCACACAGGAGAAGCGCCCGTCTGCTTTTCCACCCCTCCCCCTCTCCTTCCTCTCTGTCTCTCTCTTCCCCTCCCACAGCCAAGGCTCCATTGGAGCAAAGTTTGCCCGGGTGCTGAGGATGGCTCTGTGGCCTCTGCCTCAGGCACTAGAGTGGCTCTGATTGCAGCAGAGACACCCCAGATAGGCAGAGCATCACCCCCTGGTGGGCATGCCGGGTGGATCCCGGTGGGGCGCATGCGGGAGTCTGTCTGACTGCCTCCCAGTTTCCAACTTCAGAAAAATACAAAAAAAAAAAAAAAGCAGAATTTACTTTGCTTATAATTTATTTGGATTTTATATGCCTATGGCCATAAGTGATATTGGTCAGAGGTTTATTTCTTTGTATTGTGATCTTTAAATTTGCATGTCAGGGCTATGTCAGCCTTAAAAATACAATAAAAAGGAAAAGAAAGAGAGACTAAGAAAGGGAGTAAAGAGGTAGTGAAGAAAGAATGCAAAATATTGATAATTATTGAAAGTGATGAGCATATAGGACAGTTTCTCTCTACTTTTGGGGAAATAAAAACAAATGAATTTTCAATTGGGAGGTTTATAGAATAGTTTTATCTGTATAGTTGACGTAGAATGGAATTTCTGAAAACTATCTTAAGGGTGTTTCATTTCCTGAATACTTCTTTTATTTTTCATAAAAGGTCAACTCTTCCATGGGAAAAGACTCAAATTCACTAGATATCACAGCTCAGGTAATCCTCCTGGGGCTCATGCTGGAAGCCGCCAACTCTTAGCTCCTTCTGATGTAACCTCTCCGTGTTGAATGGTTATAGCTTCTTTGTTTCCATTTTCCCGTTGCTCCTCCTTGAATGATGTATCAAGGGAAGAGTTTTGTGCAGCCTTGGTGGAATCCTTAGAGACATTCACTGTCCTCAAATGATAAATGGTCTTTGCCATGTTATCACAACATCAGGCCATTGTCACACATCTTTGTCCCCCCACCCCCACCCCAGCCGAGGCACAGGAATTTCTGGGTTCTTTAAATGCCTCTTGGCCAAGGTGGCTAGCTCAGTCAGTTAGAGCATCATCCTGAAACACCAAGGTTTGGATTTAATCCCAGATAGGACCACATACAGGAAGCAACCGATGAATGCACAACTACGTGGAACAACAACATGAATTCTTCCATCTCTTTCTCTCTCTGTCTCTCTAAAATCAATCAATAAAAAAAATAGACTTTAAAAGAAAATAAATGAATGCCCCTGAAGACCATGAGAAAATAGAAGATCTTAAGACGTACACTGTGCAAATGCTATTGTTCCAATGAATGTTTGGTAAGACACCATGGAGCGCATGGGGCTCCTTTTAGAGGAGTGCCCTCCCCTTAAGGCTGCACCTATGAAGGGGGTTCATTCACATTTCTCCTGATGATTTCAGGCTCTCCTGTAATTCTCTAGGAGTTATAGGAGTTGAGAAGTTGTGGGTTCCTTTCCTGCTTGAGAACTTGTGTTCTACGCTGAAAACAGGAACATAGACAGTTGTTTTTAGCTTCTTCACCTTCCTTTGTTCTCATCCTAGAAATCCTCTCAGTGCCCTAGAAATATCTGTATGTATGTCCATGCATTCTGTCCTTACACCACATCTCTGTACTATGGTTTAGCACGGAATTATCATGCTCTGACTCCCTGCTAGATCTGGTTGTCATATAAATGGAAACTTTAGTCTTGATAATTTTTTAAACAATCACCACCAAGTAAGACTTTGAACATGAAGCATATACATTCTTTTACAGGTATTGAAAACTTGAGTAGGCAAAATTTTCACCAATATTCTGCTTCTTTTAAAAATATAGTAATATTAACTTGCCAAAATCTCTAGAATTTAGTATGGCCTGTATTGGGTTGACAAAAGTGAACAGAAGTCACCCGTGTCACCTGTTGCAGACGTTTTACAGTAGAATGCACAAAATATTCCTTGTTTCCTTTTCCTCTCTTGACAATTATGGAAGTATATTTTTAAGGAAAAGTTTCTGTCACCTTAGTTTCTTGAGTAATTGAATTGAAAAAACACCTTTCCCAACCACATAGAGCTTATACTATGAACAACACTAAAAAATACTTGATGTATCAAGCTACTGAGAGATAGGGGTTATTTGTTACAGCCAAGTAAGCTTAGACTGTGCTGACTGATACACAGACCTGTATTTATTAACATAGAAAAATACTCACCACGTGTTTGTATAACAAAAGCTGGTGTCCCCAAGTACAATGTATAAACCTAAGTGTGTTACTCAATTACTACTTGGGATTAATAACTAAAAAAGAGGGAATTATTCCTCTGAGAAGTTTTGAGATGACAGAAATTTAGAAGCATTAATTATACCCATTATCTACTTTCTATATTTTGAATAGTATTCCTGTATTTGGGAAAATTTTCTTGTAAGTTCTCTGTCTTTCCAAAGTAGTAATCGGAACTGTGTTGCTAGTTTCATTTGTAGCTAGGATGTAGATGTTTGACTTATGTACACCTGTGGGAGACACTGGTTTGGAAATGGGCACCAGGAGGCGATGTTGGGCAGGATTTTATTTTGGTGAGCGTCAGCCTCTGGATTTGGGGGATGGTAGTGATTTCAAAGTCAGATTCTTGTCATACAGCAGTGTAGCAGTCAGGATTCTGTTCTGTCTTTATACCTATCTTTAGAGTTTCTAGCTTTCTGAAGTAATTTGTTACAAGGAATTGACTTATTGCTATTAGGTGAGTTGACTGAGCCAGTCTGGAATCTGCAGGACAAGCAGTGAGGAAAGGAAGAGGAACAGGCTGTAACTCTGTGGAGATTGGCCCAAACTGTAAACTGGCAGAATTTCTTCTCATTTTTCCAGGAAAGCCTCACCCCTGCTTTTTAGGTCTTCTGATTCAGTAAAGCCTGCTTAGGTTATCCAGGATAATTTCCTTTACTGAAAATCAACAGATTACAACTTTAATTATAGCTCCCATGGCCCTTTAGCAGAATCTATATTAGGGTTTAATTAAATAACTGGGGACTGGAGCCTAACCAAATTGACACAGAAAGAAGGCCATCACAGTGGCTTCAATGCATGTGACAGAAATAGTTGTAGGATGGCCAAGTTCCTTCCTTTTAGTGTGTGATGTGGCAGTGGCATTTATTTTATTTTATTTTATATTTTATTTTATTTTATTTTTGCCTCAAGCTTATTCTGTAGTGTGGTTTCTGCTTTGTTCTGGAAACTCAGTCTTGTCCTGTTCTTCTAGCTAACCACTAATTCTGAAAACTACCGAAATATTTTAATAAATAAATTCCTTTCTTATGAATCCAGTCAAGGAGAATTTGTTTATTGTCAATTACCTGACCAATACCAAAGTTACTTTTCATGGGAAAAAAGTTACCATTTCTTGAAAGACTAAGAAGGTCTTTGGTCAAAATGACATCATAGAGCTTTCTGGATTCTGTTTACAAAGCTAGCTTTTTCTGTAGGCCGTGTTCTTTTGCTCTTCAGCTCATAAAATCTGGAAGCAATGCTCTCTCATGGAATGACCCTTTCCTGCTCCTTGGCTTGTCTCTGTGGGTGTTTGCAACAGAAAGCTTTAGTGAAATTATTGGAGAGTTTCAAACCATAGTGGTCCCTGAAATGTCAATAGCTCCCTTTGGTTCTTGGTGTGCTCATAGCAGAGGCTGTAACTATAAATTATGTGGCAAATAGAAGAGGGAAGAGGAGAAGAGAAATATAATTAAATAGAAAAGATGAAGGTAGAGTAGAGAATAAAGTTTCTGTTTTAATTGAGAAAAGATTAAATGATAGATTGTAACTCTTTTCATATATATATATATATATATATATATGTTCTATATTTTCTCTTGGCTAAGCTCTGGTGAAAATTCGCTTTATGAAATATCATAAGACAATCATACTCAAATGCTCTTATCCCACCTAACTTTAAGTTAATAGTGCTTCATATTTCTATGTATCTCTGTATATTCATACAAGTATATGTCGGTAAAAACATTCTTTTATCGTTACTTAAAATAAAATGATGAAGAACACAACTGCCTAGTTTTGTTGTTATTATTTTTATTGTGGTAAAATGTATTTAACATTTACATTGTAACTATTTTTAAGTGTACAGTTCTGTGGCATTGTGTACATTCACACTGTTGTGCAACCACCACCACTGTATCTCCAGGAATTTCCATGATCCTGTTGGGAAACTCTATACTCATTAAAGAGCAGCCCCCCTTCCCTTCTCTCCTCAGGCCCTGGCGACCACCATTCTTCTTTATGTCTCTATGAATTTGACTACTATAAGAACAGGCATTCCCTGAGTTATGAAAAAGATAGGTTCTGTAGGTTTGAAAATATGTAAGTATTTTTATGTATAGGGAGGTAAAAATAAATACTATGTTAAGACAAACATCTAAGTTGCATTTAATAGGTAAATGTAACTGTTCCAGCTTACATACAAATTCAACTCAAGAACAAACCTACAGAACCTATTACATTCATAACCCAGAGACAGCCTGTGCTTCATGTAAATAGAATCATACAGCATGTATCCTTTTGTGTCTGGCTTATCTTGCTCAGCATGATGTTTTCAAGGTCATTTGAGTTGCAGCATGTATGAAAACTTTATTGCTCGTGAGGGCTGAATAATATTCCATTGTATGGATAGACTACATTTTTTTATCCGTTCATCTGTTGATGGACATTGGGTTGTTTTCTTCTTTTGGCTGTTGTGAATAAAATAATGCTGCTGTGAACATGACTGCACAAATATCTGCTTGAGTTCCTGCTTTCAGTTCTTGTTTTTGTCTATACCCAGAAGTGCAGTCACCGAATCATGTTAATTCTGCTTCATTTGTCCCGGAACTGCCATACTGCTTTCCATAGCAATTGTGCCATTTTGCATTTCCGCCAGCAAGGCACAGGAGTACCAATGTTCTCCCAGTCTCGCCAGCACTTGCTTTCTGTATTTGCACAATAGCTATCTTAATGGGTGTGAAGTTGTACTGGAATATTTTCTGTATTCTTGATATGATACATTGGCCATCTGATCCTGGAGAGACTGCCCCTCCAAGACCTAATTAATTCCTAGAGATAGCAAATGATTGCCTTGGGAAGACACTTTTGACATACAGACCAACCAATCCAGAGCCTACATCCCAAGCATCCCCTTTATCAAACTCTCATACAGCAAGGAAGTATTCTTCCCAGTCTACATTCTCCACGGCCCAGGAACTGGGCAATTAGGGATCACCCCTGTAATCTAGACCCTCCTGAAATCATTCAAACTATCCAATCCTAACTCAGTGTATCTTCCCTGCCTTGACCTTTTCTCCCCAGGAAAACTCCGTTGAAGAGTCTGAGCCTGTTCTCACCTTTCCTCCTGCCTCTGACTCACCTCAGTGCTGCCCCACGTGGCCCTGGATGACATCACATACTTCTGATTTCAAGAAACCTGAGTATGAACTTCATGACAATCATTTCCATGTCTATGTGTTTTATTATACCTGATTAAAACAAGTCCCAGGTACATTTTTAGAACAGAAGTGTTTTCTCATTGTGATTTTGGTATGCATTTCCTTGATAATTAGTGTTTCTGAACATTTTTTCAGAAGCTTACTGGTTATTTGTATATCTTCTTTGAAAAAATATCTATGCAAGTTCTTTGGTTATCTCTGAACTGAGTTGTTGGGTTTTGTTGTTCTTTCTGTATTTGGGATATTATTCTCTTATTAGATATGAGATTTCCACATATTTTTTCTCATTCTTTGGTCTTGCCTTTTTGCCTTTGCTGAACCAGCTTTTAAATTTTGATACAGCTTAATTTGTTCACATTTTCTTTTGTTGTTTGGGCTGTGGTGTCATACTCAAAAAAATCATTGCCAACTCTCATGCAATGAAACAATTCCTTTATGCTTTATTCTAAGAGTTTCATAGTTTTAACTTTTTTTTTGTTTTTTTTTTAATTATTTATTTTTAGAGAGGAGAGGGAGAGAGAGAGAGAGAGAGAGAGAGGACAGAGAGAGAGAAGGGGGGAGGAGCTGGAAGCATCAACTCCCATATGTGCCTTGACCAGGCAAGCCCAGGGTTTCGAACCGGCAACCTCAGCATTTCCAGGTTGACGCTTTATCCACTGCGCCACCACAGGTCAGGCCAATAGTTTTAACTTTTATGTGTAGATCTTTGATGTATTTTAAGGTACATTTTGTCTTTGGCATTAGGTAAGGGTCCAATTTTATTTTTTGGAAGGTGGATATCCAGTTTTCCCAGCACCATTTGTTGAAAAGATGGTCTTTTCTTCACTGAATGGTCTTGGCATACTGTCAAAATCATTTGACCTTGAACACTTCTTGATCTGCAGTTTAGTGAGAGACAACAGCCAGGCCTGAATTGGAACCTTGGTTCACAATCAGTGTGACAATGATTTCACTGTTTGGAGCACTCAGGGCAGGAATCATCAAGTTGAACATGCAATAGAAGCTGTCAAAAAAGGTTCAACCACAGCTGATCTGAAATTATTGATAGATACCCGTGCCATCTTAGTTGCATTGAAGAGAGCACAGAGTTTGCATCTCATCAGAAAAGAATTCTCCATTTTGACTGTATTGGTATCTTGATTGTGGGACTTACTACTGATACTAGATTGTTATGTAACTTATGTACTCGAAGTGTTTGAATTCTATATTTGTACTTGACAGACCTCTTCCTATGCCTCGTCTTATATCCCTAATTGAAAGTAAGACCCAGATACTAAGGCAAAGCTATGGCCGAGGACAATATGGTGTTGGGCTGCTTATTGCTGGTTAGAATGATATGTTTGAATCTTTATCTCTATTCTTCTTCCTATGTTTTCTACTTGTCTGCAATGAGTATATAATTTTAGAAATAATAAATATATTTATTTTAAATGTTGAAAATTAAAATATAAGTAAAAATTATTGGCTATATTTCCTATGCTATACTTTACATCCCTGTGACTATTTTGTAACTATCAATTTGTAGTGCTTAATCCCTTCCCTTTTTTCGCTCATTTCTCCCCATCCCCACTCCCCAACCTGGCAACCATTAAAATGATTTCTGTATCTATGAGTTTTGTTTATCTTTTTTTTTTTTTTTTGTATTTTCTGAAGCTGGAAACGGGGAGGCAGTCAGACAGACTCCCGCATGTGCCCGACCGGGATCCACCCGGCATGCCCACCAGGGGGCGATGCTCTGCCCATCCGGGGCATCGCTCTGTTGTGACCAGAGCCACTTTAGCGCCTGGGGCAGAGGCCAAGGAGCCATCCCCAGCGCCCAGGGCCAACTTTGCTCCAGTGGAGCCGCTGCGGGAGGGGAAGAGAGAGACAGAGAGGAAGGAGAGGGGGAGGGATGGAGAAGCAGATGGGCGCTTCTCCTGTGTGCCCTGGCCAGAATCAAACCTGGACTCCTGCACACCAGGTCGATGCTCTACCACTGGGCCAACCAGCCAGGGCTGTTTATCTTTTTAATAGATTGCACATATAAGTGAAATTGTATGATGTTTGTCTTTTCCTTCCTTCCTCCCTCCCTCCCTCCCTCCCCCCTCCCTCTCTCCCTCCTTCCCCTCTCCCTCCCTCCCTCCCTTCCCCCTTTCCTCCCTCTCTCCCTCCCTCCCTCCTTTCTTTCTCTCTTTCTTTCTTTCTTTCATATGGATGAGTCATATTTCATTGTATATATGCATCACTTCTTTATCTGTTCATTTATTGATGGGCACTTAGCTTGCTCCCATATCTTGGCTACTGTACATAATGCTGCAGTGATACGCATATGGATGTATATGTCTTTTCGAATTAGCATTTCAGGTTTCTTTGGATAAATACCTAAGTGCAATGGCCGTGTCTTCATAGTCTATTATTATAGTCTTTTTTTTTTTTTTTTGGTCTATTTTGTCTAGAATGAGTATTGTTATAAGCTTCTTTTTGTTTTTTTCCACTTTCAGGAAATATTTGTTTTCATCCCCTTATTTTCAATCTGTTTGTGTCTTTTGATCTGAAGTCTCCTATAGACAACATATGTAAGGGTCTTGTTTTTCTTATCCATTCAGCCACTCTGTGTCTTTTGATTGGAGCACTTGATATATTTATATTTAAAATAATTATTGATAGATATGAGTTATTATCATTTTATTATTCATGTTTTTGATCTTTTATTTTTCTTCTTCTTAAAGTCAGACTCTCTTTGACATTTCTTATAATATTGGTTTGGTGGTGATAACTTCTTTAGCTTTTTATTGTCTGGCAAGCAGTTTATATGTCCTTTAATTCTAACTGATAGCCTGGTTAGGTAGATTAGTCTTTGTTGTAGGTTCTTGCTTTTCATCACTTTGAGTACTTTGTGCCAACCCAATCCCTTCTGACCTGCAAAGTTTTGTTGTGAAATCAGCTGACAGTCTTATGGGAGTTCTTTTATTGGGAACGGTTTTCTTCTGTTGCTTTTATGATTCTCTGTTTGCCTTTAATCTTTGGCATTTTAATTATAATGTGTGTTGGTGGGGGCCTCTTTGGGTTCATCTTGTTTAAGACTCTGCTTTTCCTGGACTTGTATGTATTTCTTTCTCCAAGAGAGGGAAGATTTTTGTCATTAATTCTTTTTTTTTTTTTTTTAACAGGGACAGAGAGAGGGATAGATAGGGACAGACAGACAGGAACAGAGAGAGATGAGAAACATCAATCATAAGTTTTTCGTTGCGACACCTTAGTTGTTCATTGATTGCTTTCTCATATGTGCCTTGACCAGGGGACTACAGCAGACTGAGTGACCCCTTGCTCAAGCCAGAGACATTGGGCTCAATCTGTTGAGCCTGTGCTCAAGCCAGATGAACCCCCGCTCAAGCCGGTGACCTCAGGGTTTTGAACCTGGGTCCTCCACATCCCAGTCTGAGCTTTATCCACTGCACCACCGCCTGGTCAGTCTGTCATTAATTCTTTAAATAGGTTTTTAATTACATTTTCTCTTCTCCTTCTTGTGCGCCCCCTCTGGTACCTCTATGATACAGATGTTGGTATGCTTGATGTTGTTACAGACACAACTTAACCTATCCTCATTTTTTTTAAATTTATTTTTGCTGTTCTGATTGTATGTTTTCTGTTCCTCTGCTGACTCAGATTGTATCTTTCCTTCCTCTGCTGACTCAGTCTTCTGCTTCATCTAATCTACTGTTGATTCCATGTAATAATGCATTCTTCATTTCAGTTATTGTATTTTTCATTTCTGACTGGTATTTTTTGTTGTTGTTGTTGTTATTTTCTATCTCCATTCTTATATTTTCTATCTCTTTATTGAAGTTCTTACTGAGATCATGGAGCATCTTAATAACCAGTGTTCTGAACTCTGCATCTGGAAGATTGCTTATCTCTATTATGTTTAGCTTTTATTTTTTCTGGACTTCTGTTCTATTTTTTCATTTGGGACACATTTCTTTGTCTCCCCATTTCGGCTGCCTCCCTGTAGTTGTTTCTATAAATTAGGTAGAGCTGCTACGTTTCCCAGTTTGATGAAGTGATCTTATTTAGTACATGTCCTGTGAGGCCCAGTGGCACTGTCAACCTAGTCACCTGAGCCAAGCACTCCAGGTATGTCCCTTGAGTGCTTTCTGAGTGCCCTCCTGTTGTAGTTGAGCCTTGATTGCTTTTGACAAGTCAGCGGGAGGGATTGACCCTTAGGCTGATTGGTTGTGAAGACGGACTGTGGCTATAGTGGAGGAGCTGTTGTGTTGGGGCTGAATGCTCAGAGCAGGGTTTACTTTGGTGGGCATTGGTTCCCTTTAAGCCTGCCCTTTGAGGGTGTCATTTGTGGAGGCAGCTGGGTGGAGCTTTGTTGTGCTTGAAAGCTGGCCACCCAGTGTGTTGGTTCTGGGGCCTCTTGGAAGGTGCAGGCCAAGGTAAGTTGCTGCCTGTATCTTGCCTGGGGCCACTTGATATGAGCTACAAAGTGATTTTCAGGTGCTTGCTACCTGTACTGGGCTGGGAGGTGCCTGGGAGAGGCTTTGCTGCAAACTGAAGCTGGCTGCAGCTGGTGCCAGGCTTGGTGCTACTCAGCAAGAGGTAAGGGGCACATCTAGGCCAGATGCTGCTGGTTGGGGTTTGTGAACTTTTGAAAGTTCAAAGCATGAGTCAGGAGGGCTTATTTGTATGTGAAAGCTAATGGACATGGCTTGGGGCCAACAAGTTGAGTGGGTGGGGTCTCACCAGGGCTGGTCCAAAAGTGTGAGCCAGGCTGATGGAGACTCAGCTATGGTGCCTCAGCTATTGATGCCTGTAGGGGTTGGGCTTGCAAGGAAACGATGGCTTCTGCTAGCACTTCTGTTGGGGAGAAAGCTGCCCCTCAAGCCCTGGCCTTGAAACCGAAATTCAGTTCCTCCCTATGTATCGCTGTGGCCCTCTCAGAGGATAGCCTGGGACTCCCGCAGCCCTCCTCGTCACTCAGACACCAGCTCTGCTGGTTTTCACAGCCTGAAGTTACAGGGGCGTCTCTTCCTGGTGCTGGATTCCCGGGCTGGGGGCCCTGGTGTTGGGCTGAGACTCCTCATTCTTCAGAGGGGACCTCTGCAGCCAAGATATTTTCCCTGATTTTTAATCATCACATTTGGGTGTGGGACTAGCCAGTTCTGTGTTTCCACCCCTTCTACCAGTCTCCACATGGCTTCTCGCTCTCCTTAGTTATGGGATTTCTGTTCAGTTAGATTTCAGCCAGTTCTCATTGGTGGTAGTTCTGTAGTTTAGTTGTAATTTTTTTATTTTATTTTATATTTTTCTGAAATGAGAAGCAGAGAGGCAGAGAGACAGATATCCGCATGCACCCGACCGGGATCCACCTGGCAAGCCCACTAGTGGGTGATGCTCTGCCCATCTGAGGCATGGCTCCATTGCAACCAGAGACCTTCTAGCACCTAAGGTGGAGGCCATGGAGCTGTCCTCAGCACCCAGGCCAACTTTGCTCCAATGGAGCAGTGGCTGCAGGAGGGGAAGAGAAAGAGAGAGAGAGAGAAAGAGAGAAACAAGAGGAGGAAGGGTAGAGAAGCAGATAGGCACTTTTCCTGTGTGCCCTGGCTGGGAATCGAACCCAGGACTTCCACACGTTAGGCTGACACTCTACCACTGAGCCAACCAGACAGGGCATTTAGTTGTAATTTTGATGAGATCATGGGAGGAAGAAAGTTCAACTTTTACTTACTTTGATCAGAAACATTAAGGATTATTTTCTGTTTCTCCTAAGTTGTTTAACATATTGGCATAATGTTTTTTAAAATAATGTTCCATATTTATATTCTTTTAATCCACAGAAACTGTGATATTATTTCTCTCATTCCTGACTTGGTAAATTGTGCCTTTACTCTTTTATCATCAGTGTGTCTAGAAGTTTATTACTCTTACTGGTGTTTTCAAAGGACCAGCTTTTAGTTACATTGTTTTGTCTCTATTTTTTGATGTTGTTTTAGTTCCTTTTATTCATGCTTTTATCTTTATTGTTTTCTTTCTCCTACTTTATTTGGCTCTTTTGTTCTTCCTTTTTCTAATTTATTTGTGTAGAAGCTGTTGTTATTCATTTGAGACCTTCTAGCTCTTTTAATATGGAAATTTATTTCTGTAAATTTACTTTTAATTACTGTTTGCATGAATTTTGACATTTTTGTTTTCATTTTTCATGTAGTTCAACATACTTTGTAATTTCCCTTTCAAATTCTCCTCTAATTTATAGGGTTACATAGAAATGTGTTATTTAGTTTTTAAATATTTGGAGCATTTTTCAGGTCTTTCTGTTATTAAGTTTAATTTAATTCTGTATTGATGAAAGAAAATACTTTTGTAATTTTCATTCTTTTAAATGCACTTAACATTGCTGTATGACCCAGAATATGATCCATTTGCTGTGTTCCAAGCACCCTTAGAAAGGATATGTATTCTGCTATTGTTGGGTGGTGTGCTTAATTAGGTTAAGATTACTGATTGTGCTGTTGAAATACTCTGTTTTGCTGATTTTGTATCTACTTTTTCTTTCATTATTGATGGAGGGGTATTGAAAACTGACTACAATTGTGGTTTTGTCAGCTACAGAGCTGTATTTTAACATCCTATTATAAACAACAGCAATGTTATCTCTACATGTTTGTAAATGATTATGTATTCGTTTCCCATTGATGCCAAAACTTATTACCACAAATTTTGTTAAAACAACACTCTTTGTCACTCTATATGATTTCAGTTTCCCCAAGTTACAAATCTGGGCATAGCATTACTGGCTTCTCTGCCCAGTATCTTACAAGGGGGAGATCATAGTGTAAGCTGGGCTTAGCGTGAGCTCCTCTTCCAAGCATATTCAGGCTGTTTGGGGAATTCAGTACCTTGCAACTGTTGGACCAAGGTCCTGTTTTTTTCTCTAGCTGTCCACTAGGGGTTACTCTCAGTGATGAAAGCCCAGCCTCAGATTCTAGCCAGAAGGTCCTCTTACAACCTGGTGATTTATTGCTTCAAAGCCAGCAGGGAATTCCCTTCCTCTTAGAAAGGGCGCAGTACCTCTTTTATGGCCTTACATGATTAGGTCAGGTCACTGAGGATAATCTCATTTTGATTAACTCAAAGGAAGTTGGTTAAGGACTTTACTTGCATCAGCAAAATCCCTTCAAATTGCCATATACATATAATGTATGCCAATGACAAGTAATATTACATAGTCACAGTCTCACCCACACTCAAAGACTGGGAGTTTACAATGGCATGGTTGGTTCAGTGTGGGGTTAGAATCTTGCATACCACAGAGTGCAGAAAAATAATCTGAAAAGATACACACCAATATAACATTGAAAATATTTGTTATATTAGAAATATGATGGTGTTGGCAGAGTCGATGGGAAAGGGGGGAGAGGTAAAAATAAAACAAAAGAATAGAACAAAACAACTTCAGAAAAATGAGAGAGCACGTTATAAAACTAAGTACATGTGTAGACTACAAAATCCACTACATGATGATATAAAAATGTAATCCTTAAATATGCACATGGACTCAGACTGGAAGTTGTATTAAGAAAATAAAAAATACTAACTTCAAGATGGAATTTTGCTTGATTTCTTTCTCGAATTTTACTTTAGTAGAAAGTTTCCAGTAAAGCAAAACACAAATAATATAAATTGTTTTTATACCCTGTATCAGCACTGAAATGTCAGTTCCTACAAGAGACGATAGCAGTTCATAGGAAGAAGTGTTTTGTTTTGGTATTTCAAATGTTTTCCTTATCCAGAGAGTTAACGGGTAAGGCAGGTAAGGGACAGTGTCATGATGGCAGGGAGGTAAAGGTCCTTGTGAGGCCCATGCCTTTCATTTTCCATAGGATGTAGCCCCTTGGACATAATCATCTCAAGCACTCATACTTGAGGGAGGATGGACGCTAAAGCACCTTAAATTGGAGTTTCAGCTATTTGAAGATGCAGTTGTTCTTTGTGGCTTTTAGGCCTGTGGCAGACCTGATTCGGAGCAAGCAACTCTTTCTTTTTTCTCCTGCACAAACACTGTATGAAGCTGCCATTCACAGTCACAGCAGGGACACAAACCTGTCGTGGGTAACTTGGCTGACAGAAGCTCTCTCATGAGATGTGGCTCTCAAAAGAAAAAAAAAATCACCACATCACAACAGATCATTCTTTTGATGTGTTCAATATTTCCAGATTCCTCTTGAAACGACAAATTAAGACATTTGTGCAACGAACTCTGACATTGGCGTGAATGAAACTGTCCCCGATTCTATGTAGTTTTTATTTTTATTTTTTTCTGGCATGCCATTTTGATCATCTCAGAACCCCTTGAATTTCCTCAAAAGGAGCCCACCAACTCCTGCAAGGTTGAGAGTGATTTTTACATTTCCCAGCTCGGCCCATGTACCTGCCACCCAGGTGCAAGAGGCTTAGGTCTGAAGCTGAACTCTGAAGGGTGCACTTGTGGATACCATGTTCTGGAATTGCTAATTGTCAAGACTTACTCTGCAGTAGCATTGAAACACTATATAATGTAACATAGGCTACAGCTTAAATCAGGAACACAGTTCTTTCTATCATTGCAAACATTTTTTCGCCTATCTTATTTTACTATATTTAGAAACCGACTGTGAATTTTTATAACAATGATAGACCAACATGATGTTTAGCAATCTTTTTTTCTCAAAATCAGTATATCATTAGGTATAGATAATCTATGAATTGTATACAACCCATCCAAAATGCTAGTTAACTACTGTGTCCATTGGAATAGACTGTACAGAAATAATTAATATATTTTCTGTTAGTTTGAAATTTTCAGTAGAGTTTTTAAATTTCAAAAATTATTTTTGCTTTCACTGGAGAGTATTTATTTGGATTCTGATTTGTTCTACAATAAGGAGTACATTTTGTGTGGTATTATGATACAAAGTGAATAATGTCAACAGGATCTTTGCCTTCATGGTACATATAAGATTCTTGCTGAGACATTTAGCAGTCATAGGGTATATGTAAATTATGATCGTGCCTTTCTATTAGCATCTGGTGAGTGCCCATTGGTGCATTTCATTGGTCAGGCAGTCAACATTCACTGACTGATGGCTGCCAGGCACCATGCTAAAAAAGCAACAGGAAAGAGACCTCCAAAGTGTAATTGTACTTCCTCGTGCTAAAATATGCAAAATGTAGAGTTACTGAACAAAAAAGAGTACACACCTTTGCATGTTTCTTTCTTTTTTTTTTTTTTCTGAAGCTGGAAACAGGGAGAGACAGTCAGACAGACTCCCGCATGCGCCCGACCGGGATCCACCCGGCACGCCCACCATGGGGCGACGCTCTGCCCACCAGGGGGCGATGCTCTGCCCATCCTGGGCGTCGCCATGTTGCGACCAGAGCCACTCTAGTGCCTGGGGTAGAGGCCAAGGAGCCATCCCCAGCACCCGGGCCATCTTTGCTCCAATGGAGCCTTGGCTGCGGGAGGGGAAGAGAGAGACAGAGAGGAAAGTGCGGCGGAGGGGTGGAGAAGCAAATGGGCGCTTCTCCTATGTGCCCTGGCCAGGAATCGAACCCGGGTCCCCAGCACGCCAGGCCGACACTCTACCGCTGAGCCAACCGGCCAGGGCCTCACTGTTTAGAATCAACACATCAATTGTGCACTCATTATGACATTAAAATGCCACAAAGGTGGTTTTTCCAAATTTTTTATTTTTGTACCATTATAAAACTTGAATCCAAAGTTTTTGACTTCCAGGCTAAGGCTTGCCCCATATAATGAAGCTGTATCAGGAAGGTTGGCAGAAGGCAAGCAGGTGCAATTGAGATTTCTGATATAGTAGTAGGCAAAGTTGCATAACAAATCACCTTGAAACTTAGTGGAGGCCCTGGCCAGTGGACTCAGCAGTAGAGCTGAGGAAGTGTGGAAGTCCTGGGTTTGATTCCACCCAGGGCACACAGGAGAAGTGACCATCTGCATTCCCACCCTTCCCCCTTCTCCTTTCTCTCTCTCTCTCCTTCTCTCTCTCTCTCTCTCTCTCTCTCTCTCTCTCTCTCTCTCCCTTCTTTGCCTGCAGCCTATATCTTTGGTTGGCTGATGATAGGCTAAAGGCAAGCTATTGGCTGGCTAGGACAATGGGAATGAATGATCTGTGTCGCCTCTCATCTTCCAGAAGGTACAACAAGCTCAAGCTTGTCACATGACGTAGGCAGGGGTCCAAAAGAAAAAGTGGGAGTGTGCAAGGGCTTTGGAGCCCTATGTTCAGAACTAGAAGAGAATCATTTATGCTGCTTCCTATTGGTTAACTCAGACCCTAAGATCAACCTAAATTCAACAATTCCAGAGGATGGAAATAGCTCCATCCTCTGATGAGAGTTATTGCAAAACCACTTTGCAAAAGGATGTGAATGCATGGAGGAAAATACTTCCATCCACTTTGTTGCAAACCATCTGTCACTTTCTGACTAGAGAAGATCTTAGAGTGGTCCATGCTTATCCCAGGCCTGATATGTTTTGTCAAGGGGAGGAGAAGGCTTCCATATAAACCACACTGTGACTTTATTCAGCACCCTGCAACTCACTTTTCTGTTATCTTCCCTTGGGCCATGTCTTGTGCTAATTTTCTAGTATTTCAGAAATTCTAGTTTCTGGTACACATATATATTTTTTAATTTGTGTTCTTAAGTTATAGATTCTTAAGTTGCTGAACACCCATTAAAAGTTGCATTCTTCAACTTTTAGAATAACTACCAATAAGAAAACATGCACATTGTGAAAAAGTGGGGGGAAAGGAAGAAAGGCTGTAAATGTGTAGAAACTGTCAAAAAATAGCACCCTCGCCACCCTATGGAAGTTTGTGAAATTGCATCATCCCAAAGCATTGAGCATATGGTTGCTGTTGCATTTCTTTGTGTGAATTTCTGTGTTGAGAGCCAGTGAAAGTAAAGTGAACTGTCAAGCAGAGGCATTTATGATCGGCGGAATTGAAAGGAGCCAGTCTGTTCGCCTAGTTCTGTCGAGTTTACAGTCTGCAGCAGCTGCCTCTCAGGAACAAGGGGGTGATAACTGAGCCTCATCTCAGAATCCGGATTTTAGAGCCAGAAGAAACCTTTCGATCCATCTAACGCAACTCTCAGAATTTTTATAAGGGAAACTTCAAACAACAATTACAGTGTATATGCAGAAAAACACACAGATCCTAATTTAATTGCTCAGTGAGTACACAAAGTGAGCGCAGCAGGTAATCAGCACACAGAACAAGAAATAGAAAATTACCAGCCTCCAGAGGGTCCCCTCACGCTCCCTTCTAGTGACTATTCTCTGCTCCTTTATCCGACTTCTAACAGCGTAGGTAAGTTTAGCCTCTTTGGAGACATTTTTATAAGTGGAATTTTACCATTCTCTTCTGCATCTGGCTTGTCCACTGAATATAATATCTCTGAGATTTATTCTTATTGTTATATATTCTTGTAAAATTCATTTTCATTTTGTAATATTCAAATCTATGAATACATAATGAGCCTGACCAGGTAATGGCGAAGTGGATAGAGCGTCAGACTGGGACGCGGAAGACCCAGGTTTGAGACCCTGAGGTTGCCAGCTTGAGCGCAGGCTCATCTGGTTTGAGCAAGGCTCACCAGTTTGAGCAAGGAGTCACTCAGTCTGCCGTAGCCCCCTGGTCAAGGCACATACGGGAAAGCAATCAATGAACAACTAAAGTGCTGCAACGATGAATTGATGCTTCTCATCTCTCTCCATTCCTGTCTGTCTGTCCCTCTGTCTGACTCTGTCACACACACACAAAAAAGATAATGATTTATTTCTTTCAATTGTTTATGGTTACTTAGGTTGCTTGCAGGTTTTGACTGTCAGAAATTATCCTGCTGTGAACAGTCTAGTACACATTTTTTGGTGTATATAAGCTTTATTTCTATTGTGTATCTACCATGAATAGAATCCCTGGGTCACATATATGCACTTGTTTGACTTTAGTAAATTCTACCCAATAATTATCCAATGTGGTTTTACCAAATACAGTCACAATGAGGGTATGAACCTGGGGAGACAATTTAGTCCATAACATCACAGACTCTGTTTAACTTTTATTTTCCAAATAATGACATATTGATAGGAAGTTGCAAAGATACGTACAGAGAAGTGCGGTGCACCTTTCACCCAACCTCCCTTAATGTTAACATTTGCAAAAATTTCTTTTTCTAAATAAGTCCTACATACTGAAAGAGGCAAAGTGATCTGGTTGAAGCCTAACAGGTAGAGAATGACAAGGTTATAACTGAAGGACAGTCTTCCCGGGAACTCCAGCAAAGCTGCGTAAACCTGTCTTTAACATCACCTCACAGTTTATAAAATCCCTTTATGTTTTAATACGTATGTTTTATGTAATCAATACGTCCTCTCAATAAAATGCGAGTGTTTACTTATTTCTTAGGATTTGAGGGAGGGCGAGTCAGCACTGCGCTCGGTCAAGGCTCGAGGTCCCATAGATGCAGCTGTGTATTGTCAGTAGCAAGAGCACCTTCCCAGGTGGGGGGCGCTTTATCCTCGTTTCTTAGGAGAGGGATATGAGGCACAAAGAGGTGGTATGGTTTCTCAAGGGACCAACTGGATAAGCCAGAGCCTGGGCCTGAACCTCTGACCCTACAGTTCAACTGCTGATAGTGATAATTTGCTTGATGATACGAACTGTCTCAGTGCCCCACTCTCCTCCCAGTACTTCCTGGCAGCATACCCCAAATAAAGCACTGCTAGAAGTCATGCTTCTGAAGCAGTCCCAACTAACACATTCATTTGCACTGTTATTTCTCTTTACATCCACCTCCTTATTTTCTGTTCTAATCCCGCAGAAAAAGAAAAGAAAAGAAAAGAAAAATCCAGAGTGGTTTCTATATGACACTTCAGGACTCCTGCCACGTCCCTGAAAAGTTAGCATATGCCTGATGAGTTCTCTCTGCAGTATTGATGTTATCTGTGGCCACCAGCTGCATGCACTTCAAGACTTTATCTGGATCAATTGCCTGAAGGACTCTGGCTTGGAAAGATTTAGTTATTTACTTGATTTTTAAAAAGTTTTTATCTATTGATTTTAGAGAGAGGTGAGAGAGAAAGAGAGAAAGGCAGGAAGGAGGCAGCAGGAAGCATCAACCCATAGTTGCTTCTCATACGAGCCTTGACTGGGCAAGCCCTGGGTTTCTAACCGGTGACCTCAGCATTCTAGGTCCAAGCTCTACCCACTGCACCACCACAGGTCAGGCTTACTAGATCTTATGAGGAACACTTGTGTGTTACAGGGAAGTCCTCTTTCATTCTCTGACCTCAACTACTTCAAGAAAAAAAATGCTGTTTCATATTAGAATAAAGGTCACGCCTTCTTCCATGAAGTATGGGAGTTTAACTAATGGTTAAATCCATATTAAGTTTAATTACAAATAGATGAGCGCCTAGCATTCCAATCCATGCCCTAATGATCTATGGAATACAAACATGCTGAAATATTGCTGTTTAACTCCAAAGCAGGGGCAGAGGCTCAGCAATGAGAAGGGCAAGCTTAGGACAAAAGCCATTGCTAAATATTAGTCCGGCAGTTAAGATTAACATGGGCTAGCACAACCCTCCATTAGTCACTCTTCAGCAAACACAGAAAACAGTGAAAAGCTGTGTTATAGCTCTTTGGTGTGTTTTTAAAAATGAGAAAATAGGAAAACACAGAAGCTGAGCAAGGACCCAGGGTCATGAATCCAGCTAAGCTGCTGAGCTGTCAACCATCAGTTTTACCCCTTTGTACCAATAGGCGTCACAAGGAATGTGGACACAGGGCACTAATTTAGTCGTTTCAAACTTGAGTGTGCACCAGAGCACCCGCAGGGCTTGTTAAAACCAGTTGTTGTGCTCAATCCCCAGAACTTCTGACTCAGTCGGACTGGGATGGGGGTCCTGAGAATTTGTATTTCTAAGCAGTTCCGTGGTGATACTGACACTATTAGTTCAGGGACCACATTTTGAGAATGATGGCATTTATGGTTTATGAAATGGATATTTTCTTTTCTTTAATTTTTTAATTTTTTAAAAAATTTAAGTGATGGCCCTGGCTAGTTGGCTCAGTGGTAGAGTGTTGGCCTGGCGTGCAGGAGTCCCGGGTTCGATTCCCAGCCAGGGCACACAGGAGAAGCGCCCATCTGCTTCTCCACCCCTCCCCCTCTCCTTCCTCTCTGTCTCTCTTCCCCTCCCTCAGCCAAGGCTCTATTGGAACAAGGATGGCCCGGGTGCTGAGGATGGCTCTGTGGCCTCTGCCTCAGGCACTAGAATGGCTCTGGTTGCAACTGAGCAATGCCCCAGATGGGCAGAGCATTGCCCCCTGGTGGGCATGCTAGGTGGATCCCGGTCGGGCGCATGCAGGAGTCTGTCTGACTGCCTCCCAGTTTCCAACTTCAGAAAATACAAAGGAAAAAAACCCCCAAAATCCCCAAACCAAACCAAACAAAAAAACAAAAAATAAATAAAATAAAAATTTAAGTGAGAGTAAGGGATATAGCAAGACAGACTCCTGCATGAACCCCAACTGGGATCCACCTGGCAACCCCTGCCTGGAGCCAATGCTCTGCCCATCTGGAGCCGATGTTCCCAACTGAGCTATTTTTAGTACCTGAAGCAGAGGTTCCACAAAGCCATCCTCACCACCTGGGGCCAATGTGCTCAAATCAACTGAGCCATAGCTGCAGGAACGAAGAGGGAGAAAGAGAGAAGGGGGCAGGGGAGAGGAGGATAAGCAGATGGTTGGTTCTCCTGTGTGCCCTGACAAGGAATAGAATCCAGGACTTTCACATGCTGGGTTGATGCTCTATCACTGAACCAACTGGCCAGGGCTAGGATGGACTTCTTCTAAAATGGGTCTCAGCTGACACTCACGCCAGGGCCCTGCCTGGCCTGCCTTGCTGGCAGACCCTGGGGAATGCTCTGCATCCGTGGTCCGGGCAGAGTCTCTTAGAGGTGTACTGCCAAGGAATGACGTCTCAGAACTAGGCTCCCAGGGGGAATTTGGGTTTGCGAAGATCAGACAGAAGCACCGGCAGAAAAGAAGACTAAAGGATTGGATGCTGAGCCCAGATAGCACCCAGGTTTGGAGTCACAGCTCTGTTCTTTCGACCAGTCTGCTTTGCACTTGGCTCCTGACAACAGGGGGGAAGAAACATTCGTCATCCTAGGTAAGTGCTGAACTATGAGGAATAAAGGCATAAAATAAAAATAATCTCATTCATTTTTCCCTCTAACATCTACCTCTGATTGTTCCTCAGACGGGGTCCTGCTGAGTGCTTAGATCCAGCCCCGCTCCCGAGGTGCCCTGGCTGCACACTCTCCTCTCATCCCTTCTCAGCCTTGGTTTTCTGCTCTGGACCTCTCTGTTGACTTAACCTAGTTGTGAGAAGTTCTTTTCCATCTCTTTTGTTTACATATAACACCTCATTCACAAGTACTAAGTGAGGGATCGTATATCATACAATATCTTAGACTTCATCATTTTACATAATTGATTTTCAAATCCTATCTCTCGGCAATTTACTAGCTTTCAAATCTTGACCGTGTTATTAAACCTCCCTGGGCTTGGCTCTCTCATCTGTTTTACTCAGCTTGGGTTGCCATAACAATATCACAGATGGGTGGCTTCAACAATGGAAATGAATTTTCTCGCAGTTCTGGGGGCTTGAAGTTCCTGAACAAGGTGCTGGAAATTTCTGGTGCAGGCTCTCTATCTGGCTTGCAGAGGGCCACCTCCTCGCTGTGCCCTCACTTTCCACTGTGCATGGGTGAAGAGGAGGAAAAAACCCCACAAGGATGGAGCAATGTCTTTTACTTTAAGGATCAGGAAACTTAAAGGAAGAATGGATCCTATGTGTGTGTTTTAAAGTATTTGGTATTATTTGGAACAAAGAAAAGAGCACATTAGTGAAAAATATGAAGAAATCTATAGTAGCATTGGGCCAATGATAATTTCTTAACTTTTATTTTTGTTTTTTATTTTTTTTATTTTTTGTATTTTTCTGAAGCTGGAAACGGGGAGGCAGTCAGACTCCCGCATGCGCCCAACCAGGATCCACCTGGCACACCAGGGCGATGCTCTGCCCCTCCAGGGCATCACTCTGCTGCAACCAGAGCCATTCTAGAGCCTGAGGCAGAGGCCACAGAGCCATCCTTAGCACCTGGGCCAACTTCGCTCCAATGGAGCCTTGGCTGCGGGAGGGGAAGAGAGAGACAGAGAGGAAGGAGAGGGGGAGGGGTGGAGAAGCAGATGGGTGCTTCTCCTGTGTGCTCTGGCCGGGAATCTAACCCGGAACTCCTGCACGCCAGGCCGACGCTCTACCGCTGAGCCAACTGGTCAGGGAATTTCTTAACTTTTTAAGTGTATGTTAACATTGAAACTTTAGGAGAAGCTGGGTGCAGGGTGTTTAAAAACTCTGTACTATCTTTTTGCAACTCTTCTGTAAAAATATAGCAACACAGATTTTTTAAAGCATAGCTTCAATCAAGATAGAGCTAGAGAGGTTGTGACCTATCATAGTTTTTGATAGCCTTGTATGGGACAAACATTTTTCTGTGAAGACAGGTGTTTTGTTTTGTTTTTCTAGGAACAGGTGAAATATATCCAGACACAAGTTATCGCAGAGAAATGCTGTGTATTCACCAAAATCAATTTCCTCTTTCCTCTGGACACAACCTTACACTACATCTCCCAGCCTCCCTTGCAATTATTTGCAGTCATGTGACCCGATCTGGTATGAGGGAAGTGAAGAGCAGTAACATACAATTCTTCCAGGCCTGGACCATGGAAACCTCCCACAATGGATCCTCTGCATTCTCTCTAACACCTCAAGAGGAGGAGAGTGAACACAGCAGAAGGAAATGTCCCTGAATAAGCATGAAAGGCTGCCATCCAATCCAACATTCATGTTGGGCTTTCAAGGAATGCAAGACTTTGGGGGGGAGTTGAATCTCTGAAATTGGCTACTTATCCAAGTAATGCACGCACCTGGACACCATGCTCTGGGAATTAACCGGGCAGCACTGTTTTTGGTTAAGCATCATTTAGCTCTGGAAAAAAAAAATCTCAAAGGAGGTCAGTATTCCCAATATAAATTCCATGGTGGATTTTTGAAATGAGATATTATTTGATTGGATACTGTTGGACAAACAAGTGTGTTAGGCTTGCTCGCGTATACTTTGCCTGATTGGTGCAAGAGCATAAGGCAGCAGCACGTGTGCATAGTCTACATAAGGCTGCAGGTGCTTGCCCTCAGGGCGGCAGATTGCAGATTGCAGTTTGCCTGCCACCATTGGGAGAGGCTATTGCTTGCTTTTGTTTGCTGGAGACGGGGTCCACCCACCCCAGTTTGTCTGTTAGTTTATCTGCCTGGAGAGAGAGAAGAAAGCTGATTTCCCTGACTGCTTGCTCATCCACCATTGCAAGACTCTAATAAATGGGATGGCCCACATTTTCCAGCTCCACAGTTCCTTTACCATCTGCCTAAATCCAATGTGAACCTTCATGGCCACAATCACTGGCCTTAGAGGTACATTCTGGTATTTGTACTTTAATGGTTTAGAGTCACATATAATTTAAAGACTATAAGCATCATGAAGGCAGGGTCTATGACTCTCTTATTTTTAGTTGTATTCCTAGAATTTAACACAGTTCCATATATTCTATAAAATTTAATTGAATCCAGAAAATATGGATATAACCCAATGACTAATTGGTTCATGCAGAATGAGGAGAGGGATTTTCTTTTCTTTTTCAATTACAGATAACATTCAATATTTTATATTAGTTTCAGGTATACAGCCTAGTGGTTAGACATTTATATAATTTATGAAGTGATCTCCTCTGCTAAGTCCAGTACTCACCTGGCACCATACATAGTTATTACAGTATTATTGATTGTATTCCCTATGCTGTACTTTTTATTGTATACTTTTAGACAAAGTCAGCAGTGAATCTAGTACTTTTGTAGTTGAAATACAATATTTTGTATTGTAACTGTCTTTGAATTAATGAATGAAACCATACAATGCTATTTGTCCCGAGCTCTGTATCATCTTGTAGTTTAACAGTGTTTGCCTGGCACATAATAAGTACTAAGTAAGTACTTGTTAATGAATGAATTTTATAAATACTAGTCAACTGTTTTATTAGATTAGTATTATGTATAAATGAGAGCTACATTTTATATTGCTTTAGATAACTGTTGATAACTGAAGTTACAGTTACATAGAGTGGAGACCATAATTGAAATTATATAGGTATGTATCTTTTACAAGGGCAAGTCATTAGTGATTAACATAGGATAGCATTGGAGAAAAGCTTTTGTTTTGACTGATGAAGAAAACTTCCAGCATTTCATCTATTGGATTAAAGTAATTACAGGAATGAAGACAAAAAAGAGAGCATGCAGTTCTAAGAATGAATTAGAGTAAAATTTTTCTCTACAATAAATCCTATTATTGCAGGACGATCCATAAAAGAAATTAAGCTGTGAGGTGTTCTCTTGTGAAATATCGGTATTCGAGATTTGCTGTGTGTGGGTTTCCCAGAAGCTACTAAAGCTAATTTTTGAACTGTGCCCTTTAAATTACAGTGGCCAAGAGGAAAAATAAAGGAAAATTGGCAACAGAAGTATGTGTTATAACTAATGAACTAAGAATGTCTGTATATTAATAAAGTCTTCTAATTAACAGTTTCACTGAATAAAGTAATCTAGCATAGAAGAAATGGAAGTTACGTGAAGTAATTTCATTGTGAAGCTGACATTAAATAATAGTAAAATGAACACCTCGGTGGCAGGATAATTACAGATTTATTAATTTGTATCTTTAATCCACTGCTGTGTAATAAGCAAACTGAGTGAGGGCTATAGTGTTTTGCACTCTGCATTTCTTCCCCAACCCAACCCACACCCATTCAGTCAAGTAGATGTCCTTCTCCCATTGGTTCCCTTACCTCAGCTGAAATCTGTTTGAGAGAGAAAAGTAAATCTACTGAAAGCATCTCTTCTTGCTTTATGTTTTAAGAGCTGAACTCAGTAAGACTCTGCAGGGCACACCTAAGAAGCAAAGCAGGCACTTCCTCTGGAGGAGAGGCAGATGAGTGCTATCAAAGAGGAGAGTCATCAAAGAGGAGAGTCATCAATGAATGGAGGAGAAAGAAGCTTCCCCAAGAATGGGAAGAACACTGGCCTGTGGATCCTGCTAGAAGCAGTAACCCAGGACTTCCCTCTTTATTTCTACACACTCCTGAAGGCATTAGGACCTTGAGAAGATAGCTGTGTGGGCCTTCGAGGAGTTTAGACATGGAAGGGTCTTAATAGCCATGAAAATCCTTGTCCCAAGTGGCCTGGAATACTGCAGAGCTCTCAGGCTCCAGGGACCAGGTTAGCGGTAAGATAAAGAACTTGCTGATCACTGTGTCCTCCCCCAGTGTTCTATTGTGTCTAAGATCCCATTCAAGTACCAGTCAAGGGATTGGCAAGGGTGAGCTGGAGGGAACAAAGCAGGGTCAAGGGAGAGTTAATGGGATAGCTCCTAATAATGAATAAGATTTAATTTCCCTCTGGACTTGAAGTTAGATTTAATGTAACTGAAAGAACATAAAGAAGTGTGATATTTCTTTGACTTTGAATCACGGTGGTAGCAAATTTATATACCTTCTCCACGTTTATAAGATTATCAGTGCTCTATGGTATATTAGCCAATAATGAATTCTACTTAAACTAAATAAGGACTGTTTTTGATCTCAGAGGCAATTCTTAAAGCAGAAAATACATGTGTAAACAGAAATTTTCTTTGAGTAATGAATTGATGTCAAAGCTGTTTTCAGTTACTAGCACCATTTCCAAATGAAACAACCTTTTTGGTGATTATAATAAAAAAGGGATAGAAATATGTTTTTTTGTTTTCCCATTTAAAATACATACTACTATACTACTAATGCATTTAATTATAATGCTGCTTTTTAAAAATTGATCTATAGCCTAGAATGTGTATAAAATGATGGATTTAAGTATATTCAGTAATGAAGTAGCATCTTGGAACTGAGATACTTCTCTTAGATCTGTGAACTCCAAATACATTTATTTGCCATTCATTAATTTCCCAACTACAGGTTTTATATTACGGTCCACAATTATTTTCCCCTTTCCGGATTTGTACTCACTGTGCATTTATAGCTCCTCCCACTAGAATAGGTAGAATTTACTCCCCCAACCCGTTGATGTTGAGTTTGACCGTGTAGAGTACTTTGGCCAATGGAATGGTTGTTTATGGATCTGCTGCATGAAGAGATTTACAGGTGCTCTGTGACTGAACTCGACTTCAACTTTCCTCCAATAGCCAGTGTTTTGAGAAGGATAACAGCCATATAGGTCAGATCTGGACCCAAATTGCTGCCTGGCCGCAAGCCTGGTTGAGCCCTACATGGATCAGCCAAATCCCAGCTGAGGTGAGGAGGTAAGCATGAGAAATAAATGTGTGTTGCTAGCCACTGAGTTTGTTATACAGCAGGGGTCCCCAAACTTTTTACACAGGGGGCCAGTTCACTGTCCCTCAGACCATTGGAGGGCTGGACTATAAAAAAAACTATGAAAAATCCCTATGCACACTGCACATACCTTATTTTAAAGTAAAAAAACAAAACGGGAACAAATATAACATTTAAAATAAAGAACAAGTAAATTTAAATCAACAAACTGACCAGTATTTCAATGGGAACTATGCTCCTCTCACTGACCACCAATGAAAGAGGTGCCCCTTCCAGAAGTGCGGTGGGGGCCGGATAAATGGCCTCAGGGGGCCACATGTGGCCTGCGGGCCGTAGTTTGGGGACCCCTGTTATACAGCGTACATTGTGTACAGCAGCCTGATGTATCTATCCAATCTTTGCGCTTCAGTGGATCTCTCAGCTGCTTGTGGCCCTTGGATATTTAGGTTGGCCTTTTCTATTTCTCCTTCCTTGTTTAGGCCAAAGGGACACTTTTATATTATGGCTTCAATTAAGTATGGTGCAAGTTTTCATTTGAGACTTTGATTCAACAAAGTTTATGGCACTATAGGATGGAGTAAGGTTTAAACATTAGATACTATTCTGAAGGTCAGAGAGATAGACTGTTGACTATGAAAATGCAGAAAGGTAATATGCTTTTGGAGAGTTGCAAACAGTGTGTTCTGATTGTCACGCTAGCCCTTACAAAAATAAAAAAAAAAGCTTAATAGATGGAAAAGGCGAGAAATGTTATCTGTGGGAAGAACATTCATTTATCACATTTTATTTTCTCACTGAACACATATCTGAAAAGCACGTACAGTGAACCTGGTGTGTTAGTGATATAGAGGGAAAGAATACAGTCATGATGTCAGGTTGCTGAACATGGCAGGCAGGAGAAATAGACGCAGATGGGACAGAAACCAACCTCTTTGGATGGGATGGGGCTCAGTTCAGAATCCAGCAGCTGAGCAGTGGACAGCATTGTGTCCATGGACCTTTGCAGCTTCGGGGAGAATCAGGAAACCATTGCTCTCATGTGATCTGTCCCAGTTAGGATTCCAGACTATTACATAACTCACAAATCAGGCTAGACATAAGCTACTATTAGAGGGCTTTTCATGTAGTCAGTTCCCCTGGGAAAAAGTATGGTGCAGAATATTTATCACCAGGGAAGAAAATTTCCCAGGAGATCCACAGAATCCCAGCATTCAAGTCACTGGAACAATTTGGATTAGTAGCTAATTAGTTTTGTTTTGGGGTGCAGGGAAAGGAAAGAGATAAAGTGGACACTATAGTCTAATATCACTCCATTAAATTTCAAGATAAAAAAATAAAGTGGACAAAGGCATTTTTAGTTTTAGTTTTTGATGAATATCATTGGATACAAGCTAAATTGGGGGTGAAGGATTGTAACATTTATCAAATAGTTAGAAATACTATAATGCTATAAAGCAAACCACCTCAGAAGTTAGTAGTTTAAAATAATAACCATGTAATGTTTCTCGAGAATTTATGTCAGAGTGTTGGTTCTGCTGATCTGAACCAGGCTGGCTGATCTTGTCTGGGCTTCTGTCATCCACCAGGTGACTTCAGACTTATTCATATGGCAACTGGGCAGGGGTCTGTAAGAGGGAGAAGTTCATAGAGCTTCTTAAGGCCAAGGTTCAGAACTGGCTTCTCTCACATTTACTACATTCTTTTGGCCCAATCAAGTATCATGCTGCCCAGGTTCAGAGTTGGAGGAATGTATTCGGCCTCTTGATGGAGAAACTGCAAAGTCACATTGTACTGAAGTTCTGTAGACTGAACTGTGCATCCACAATTCATGTTGAGAGGCCTGACTCCCGATGTGATATTGTTTAGAGATGTGGCCTTTGGGTAAAAACTAAGGTTAGATGACATCAAGAGGGTGGGGCCCCTATGAAGGAATTAGTGCCTTTATAAGAAGAGATGCCAGAAAGCTTGCTCTTTCTCTCTCTGCAATGTGAGGACACGGCAAGAAGGCGGCTACCTGCAAGCCAGGAAGAGTGCTTTCACCAGGCCCTTACCTTGCTGGCACCCTGGTTTTGGGCTTCCTGCTTCCAGAACAGTGTCAAAATTAATTTCTGTTGTTTAAGCCATCCAGTCTATGGTGTTTTGTTATGGAAGCACGAGCTGACTGATATAAGAGGTATAGCTGGAGAACTAGTGTTCCTTTTGCAGTCCTGCTACAATGGTCAACCACTTCCAGTTCTTTATTCCCATGGCTGGTACTGTGCTAGGAACTTTCTCTACTTGATGACAGCAATTCTACTAAGTAAAGAAAATGAGTCTCAATGATGTTAAACTTGGGTACGCCCACAGAGATGTTAGGTGGTAGATTTCATGTGGTAGTTCTGACTCTAAAGCATGCACTCTTTCTGCTGTTCCTCACACTGCTTCCCTGAACCACTGGCTCCCCACTGTCCCCCAAGTAGCTGGTCAATGGAGACAATGCGTCCTATCACAGCAGGAATCTGCAGAGTGAGAAAAGAAGGCTGTGTGGTCTGAGATTACCATAGTTGGCTTGGCCCATGCTGGGAATGTGTGACAGAAATGAAGGGTGACTGAGTGACATGAACCTTTTACAAGGAGGTAATTTTCTATATCATCTGAGGGGTCCAAATTCCATATCTTCATGCCCAAGAAGGCCTACTGAAATCTGGTTTCAAGGGGTCAATATTTGCAAGAGAATGGAAGATGAGAGCGTGACTTGTAGGCAGGGACAATCCTTGCTCTCTAATGGGATGTCTGTGTCATATCAGAGCGCCCTCTGGTCGATGTCAGAGATGCTGAAAATAGGACCCATGCGTGGATAGGGCTGCAGGCAGGAGGCTAGAGGTTTGTGATGCCCCAGTAAACTGGGGTTCTGGAATGGGAGCTGGGAAGAGAATTACAAGTTGCTGCAAACATGGGCATTTTCCATTCTGTCCTTAGCTGTGCTCTCAATACCTTGAACGTTATCTGTTACGTGCAAATATGAAGTCAGTATTTACTGAGTCATGAAGATCAGGATAGAACCTGAAACAAAGGGCACCCAAAGGACTAAATTATTATAAGTGCATGAGAGAGGAAGTGAGAACATCTCAGATGTTTCTTAAGACCCTCGTTTGCAAAGCAGGGTGAGGGTTTCTCACTCGCTGATTTAGAGACCAGCACCTATTCTCAGAGTGTGGACCAGAAACTACCAGGTGAATAAGACTTTATAATGGAGGCAGTCTGCAGCCTCCATTCCAAGCGAGCTCTCCAGTGATGGCCACTGGAGATTTTGCCCTGTTCTTGGCAAAACTGAACTTGCAGATAGGAGGTTATTATTGCCGTCGACTACCCAGCGCTACTTAAAGTGAAGTTGCAGGTGAGCAGCATCAGCGTCTCTGGTTCTCTAGGAGCAATTCAGAGTCTCAGGCTCTGCTCCAGAGCCATCAGCTCAGGATCTCTGAGGGTGAGGGCCAGGAATCTGACTTTTAGTGAGCTCTTTAGATCATTCTTGTGTGTGCTATTATTTGAGAAACACAGAGCTGAAAGAAACTGAAGAGGTCTCATTATTTTCATTAGTAGTATGTCAGGTTTCTTTGAATTTTCTCTGCTATTGCTGTGTCATATAACCTGAAATCGACCATCTACAGCACTGACATTATTAATTTTTTTACTAAAGAGTCAAGGGGAATTGGCATATACCTGAATAGATTGTGGGCATGCTCTTTCTGGTCCCCATTAGAATAGTTGCTTTCCTTGTATAAACTTCCTTTGAATTGCCAGGAGGAAATGCAATAACATTCATTGGGGTTGTATAAAATAATGGTTCACAACATAGGCTTGAGGTTTACGAGTCAGGAGACCTTGGGCAAGTTTTTCTCTTTAGTGTCAATTTATTTACCTACAAAATAAATAGCACTGACCTCATACAATGGTTGAAAACACTTGAAAAGGGAATGTGTACGATGCATGTCATACCACATACCTTCCATGCTGAGTGTCCAAAACATGTTAGTTACTATCATTATTGCTATTGTAATTGCAATAAATATCAATATGTGATGAACTGCCCCAAGAGACTTTTCAGTTACATCCCAGGTCAGGGTGAGTTTATGGCACAATATGCATATTTTAAAAATAAGATCACAAATATTGATGAATAAAATCTAGAAATCACATCTCCTTTCATTCTGTGCATCGACTTTTGCTTTTGCCATATAGTTTGAAATTAGGTTTCTTTGGCTTCAATAAACATTTGTGGGCAGAAATTCCTTTCTGATGAATCTCCAACAGGGCTCAGGAGATCAAACAGAAGTGAATAAATAAAAAACCTCGCTGCGTGAAAAGTGACACAGGATACGTTTTTGTTAATGAGTCGAGGAAAGTTCGAACAGCACATGGAGGCTTTTGTGCAACTCAGTGTACCCCTTTTAAACTGCTTTCTTTCAGCTCTCAGGTTCTGAAGGAGCAATTTGTGTGCACAATGAAGGGAAAGGCAGGGGCGGGTAGGGTAAAGATGAATCCCACCAACGGCCCCTCTTTTTCCTCTCCTGCCCACCCCGGTCTCGCTGATGGCTTATAAAAGAGGGCAGATGCTGTACTCTGGACCAGAAAAGAGAATCCTTTCATGCCCCAGGCAGTCCCTCTGTTAGGAAAGGCCAGGTCAGGGACCAAGGATGTCAAAATGGAGAAAGGTCTCTGGGGAAAAGAAAGAGATTATGTCCCCATGAAGAATGAAAAGGACAGAAACCAGAATCGATGTTCTGCTGTCTTCTCATGAGAAACACCGTGCAGATTTTGCCAGAAACGTGATGGACGGCTTTACTCCTAACCTGTATTATCTGAGATCATTCTCCTTCTATTATTGAGGAATTATATTAATATAGGAGATAGCCCTCTGAACATGTTTACAAACGTGTACTTCTTCACTCTTTTGGAAGTTCCCACAAAATACTAAAATGGGGTCATTCTGATTCAGAGATTTCCATCTCTAAATTAAATGTGCCCCAAACACCATTTAAAACTATCTGATATAGCAGGGTGCTTAATGAGTTGTGTACGTAACTGGCTACAGTCTTTAAATTTTGTTGAAAGTTTCAGTGACGGGGTGGATAGATCATTAACCCATTTGGTTCTGTTAGGGTTAATATGGAAGAAGGAAGTATGAGAAAGTATGGTTTTAATATCTTGTAAGGTTTCCTGCCAGTTCTTCTTCTCTCTTTTAAGAGTGCAGCTTTTTGAAAATGATCAACTACTAGATATCATGTGTTCTGAAAATTCAGGATTTTATTTCTCTATAGAGTTGTTTTACCTAGACAAATGTTCCTTTTGATCTTTTTCTAGTGATGAGACAGGGAAGTCTTGTTTTGTTCTGTTTTGTTTTGAAATGGATCTGTCTGATACTTTCTTTCCAAAATTCCCTGGATTCTTGCGGGGACTGGCTTTATAGACAACTACCATTTAGAATGTAACTGATTTCTTCCTTAGGATGATGGTAAATAAGAGCCAGTACCGATGTCATACTAGAATACAGCTTTTGGGGTTTCACAGAGTGAATATATTTATTGTGATAAGCATTTAAGTAGGTTCATTTATATACAGCAGCCTATGTCAGATTGAGATTCCTTTGGAAGCAGCATAATTCTGCATTCCTATCCATGTTGAACTGTGAAGAGAGTCCCACAACTGCCTCCCAAGACCTGTGCTCTCTGGTGTTTGGAGAAATATCATCTGAAAGCTGTTTATCCATGGTGTACTCAGTGAGCAACTAGGGAGGAGCCAGAGCTGCGTGGTAATCAAGATTAGTTAATTTTCAGTATCATTAAGAATTCCCACCTGACCAGGTGGTGGCGCAGTGGATAGAGCATTGGACTGGGATGCAGAGGACCCAAGGTCGAAATCCTGAGGTCACTGGCTTGAGCACAGGCTTATCCAGTTTGAGCGCAGGCTCGCCAGCTTGAGCGTGGGGTTGCTTGAGCGTGGGGTTGCTGGTTCAAGTGTGGGATCATAGACGTGACCCCATGGTCACTGGCTTGAGCCCAAAGATTGCTGGCTTGAAGCCCAAGGTCGCTGGTTTGAGCCCAAAGGTCACTGGATTGAAGACCAAGGTTTCTGGCTTAAGCAAGAGGTCATTCACTCTGCTGTAGCCCCCTGGTCAAAGCACATATGAGAAAGCAATCAATGAACAACTAAGGAAACTAAAGAGCCACAGTGAAGAATTGATGCTCCTCATCTCTCTCCCTTCCTGTCTGTCTGTCCCTATCTGTCTATCTATCCCTCTCTCTGCCTCTGTCACCAGGAAAAAAACAAACGATTTTCCATTGGTGGGAAGTCCATTCTAGAAAGATGCAAAGTACCTCTAGGGGGTGATTTAGTGGGAAGACTCATAGCAGGCAGAATAATGGCCCCTTTCCAAAGGTGTCCACCTCCTAACCTTTGGGACCTGTAAATATGTTTCTATATATAGCAAAGGAATTTTGAAGATGTGATTCAGGATATGGAGACAGGGAGATTATCCTTGTATGGCAGATGCAAACAAGATTCCTTATAAGGGGGAGTGAGAAGGTCCAAGTCAGGAAAAGGAGATGTGGTGACAGAAGTTGACTATGGTGACAGGGAAGGGTAGATTTGACCATGCTGTACTGCTGGCCTTGAACATGGAGAGCCACAGCCAAGAACTATAGGTGACATTTAGAAGCTGTAAAAGGCAAGGAAAGAATTCTCTTCTAGATCCTCCAGAGGGAATGTAGCCTGCCATCAAGTTGATTTTGGGAGTTCTGACCTACAGAATAAACACAATTGTGTAGTTTAAGCCATAAACTTGATGGTGCATTGTTATAGCAGCACTAGAAATCCAATATAGACTCTCTTACTGAACTTGAGATAAAACCATGGAATGGGCACAGCAGATGAAGACCCTTCCACTTAATTTTATTTCTTCCCCTTCTTTACCTGGGGTCTGATGGCTCTCAGCCTCCTCTGACTCCTACTTTCCTTTCACAAGAATTTCCACAAATACATCTCTTGCACACCTAATCCCAATGTAGTGTCTACTTCTTAGAAGACTTGGGCCGAATCACCTCATCGACTTAATTTGATGACTAAAGTCCTGAAAAATGCCTAGCACATGGTATAAGTGTTCAAAACTTAGGTATCCTGATTATTAGGTACCACAGCACACCGATAATATAGGGTAACATGCAGTTAACCTGTTTTGTGGACTGATTCTTGGGAAGGTTCATAGTTTACTTGCTTACACTCAAGCAATTAAAATTTCACCAGTGGTTTTGGTCCCTTGCAAGGCCTCCGTTCAGTAAGTAGCACATCTGATCCAGCAGGAGTGTAGACCCCAAACTACATTCAGAGTTAATGCTACCATTGTTCAGAGCTGCTCTGGTTAGGTTGGTGGGTATAGTTCTGGGTCTCAGAGTTAGGAGCTCATGGTTGCTAACCGTCAATGCCATGTCTTTTAATCTAGTGAGAAAGCTGGCATTTTGGGATCCACTGGCTTCACTTCTTGATGTCTCTATAGCTGGTTTCAAACCCAAGCAGGGAAGATAATGTGTTTGAATTGACATCAGAGGAAAATAAAATCTGTGTCTGCTGTTGCTTCATGGATTTTACTTAATAATATAATTGTTGAATATGGCAGAAGTACCATCACAAATTAGCTCTGAAATAATGGAAGAGTCAATGAATGTTTTTAGAAAAATTGCTTTTATATATATATAAAAGACATAAAACCAGTCATGCCATACACCAACATCAATTTCAGCTGTATTAAGATGCCTTAAAGGTACAAAGCAAAACTCTAATAAATTTAGAAAAAAGTATGGGTAAATATCTTTCTTTATGAAATCAGAGTGGGAGTATTTCTCATTCAAGACAAAATATAGAATTTGAGTTAAAAAGTTAGTAAATATATTATAAGTGTGACATACGTAAGTGTAAATTCCCCTGCCCTGGCATGACTCTTCTTTGCTGTGCAATGTTGATGCTTTGCCTATCAAGAGTCTATGGTTCTACTCTAGACTTATAGCAAAGCCAGATTCTGGGCTGGTGTATGTGTGGTTTGTGCAATAAAAAGCAGTAGGATTGATGTTGATGACTTTCAAGCTGAAACTTCAAGGGACATGAAGCTTGTATCTTCACTCTCTTAGACCCACCATGTGTGGAAGCCTGAGCTAGCCGAGACCATGTGGAAGAGAACCAAAGTGCCCCATCCAGAAGCCTCAGCCCACTGATAGACATACATTTGGGACCAGCAGTCACAGGCACACTTGCCAAACAGCCCCGAATGTTTGAGTGAGACAAGCGAAAACCACAGAGAATAGAGACAAGCCCTGCTCAAATTAAAAATTTACAGAATTTTAACAAAAAAATAATTGTGGTTTTGTTCTACAGAATTTTGGGGTGATTTGTTATGGGTGATTTGTGTATAACTGATATTAAAAATAAAAATTCCTATGCTTCATGAGACATCCTACACAAAGTAAAAGATAAGCCATAGATTGAGACATTTGAATGATTAATAATTTTATGTTGGAGACTTACTACTAAAGATATATAAAAATATTGACAACTCAATAAGAAAAAGATGAACAAATTAAACATTAGGGAAGGATAGAAACAAGAAATTTATCTCCAGGGATAAAGTAGTACTCAGTGAAGAAATGAAAAGATGCCCAATTTTCAATGTAATATAGGAACTTCAAATTAAAACAGAGATGAAAAACAATTTCACATTCATTAATTTAGTGAAAATAGAATGACAAATTTTGCTAAGAAGATGGAGTATAACAGTCTCCACACTAATTGTGGTATGATAAATGGGCACCATCACTGGAAAACTTTAGCAATAAAGTAAAACTGACAATGCATATTATAGAACATCTATTGCCATTGAGCACAAGGCACTAGGTACAAGAATTATCAGTGGTGCATTATTTACAAAAGCAAAAAACGAAAACACCCTCAATGTGTTCAACAAGAGAATGAACCTTACGACGCAGCACAATACAGATGTGGAAATGAGTAACTGAGTGCCAGGTCTAGCGATGTAGAAAAAGATCAAAAGACTGAAGGAAAATGATATAAATAGATGCCACTTAAACTTGAAAGCATAAAACAGAATTTTATGTTATTTATCAATACATATGTAACTAGAAAAACAATTAGAAAATGAGTGAGAATGATAAATATCACAGCCAGTAGTAGTCGCTTTGGGGGAAGGAACACATAAAGGAAATGGGTTGAGGAGTAGATATTTCATACTAGCTCAAGTTGGGGGTTGGGCACACAAGACTCCATCTTTCTAAGTTCTGTCTTTTTGAGTTATTTAATAATTAAAAATACAAAGTGTAATATCCCAGAAGAGGCAACTGCCATCCGATGAAGGCAGTTCTCTGACAAGGTAAGGGGCAGCTGTGAATTTAGCAAACAACATGATGCACAGCTGTAGGATAGGGGTCCCTGCTGGTGCAGGGGACCTGAGCGGGGTCCCTGCATCACCTCATGTGACCTAAGAAGTCAGTTGATTTCTTTATTCCACCTCCCTCAGTTTCACAATAGGTGGGGAAAATATAGGGCCCTTGCAAAGATTTGTACCCAACTCTCTTATTTCCTTTCCTCAGTTCTCATTGCTCCCATGACAGTTTCCATTGTCTCTTGCCCAGGAAGTTACTTTTACATTCTTGTGCGTTCCTTCCTACCCAACAGCTTATGATGGAAATGTCATGCTTTGAGATCTCCAGCCTCTTTGGTTCTTAAAATCAGGCTTTGGACTCAAAAGATCTATTTTACTCTCAAAAACATGGCTCTTCAAAACAAATGTCTGCACGTTCAATATTATCATCTCCACACTCCATTTTTTAAAAATGTTCTAGTCAGGAACTCATTTGATTTAAAGACAAAAACTCTCTGTTATCCCTTTGAGGCAATAAATACATTCCTTTGATGAGTGATGTGCCACCATTACGTATAAACAGATGACACCAACTATCAGTGGTATTTGCAGAAAGTGATTAACATGATGAAAAAAAATTGAGTTTTCATTGTTACATTTTAGTATTGTTTGAATGAATTCACACTAAGTACAGTTGAAAAAGAAAAGGTTTTGGGAAAAGAAAAATGGGAGGATTTCCAGAAGGCCTGCAGTCACGAGATACTTGCTACAAAAGATATTGTGGGCCATGTGAATTCAGGATCACAGTTGCAGTGAGTTATTTAAGTTTCTTCATGCTGACTTGTCTAAGTAGACAGCTGTTCACCACCCCCCAAACCTGAAGATGCATGCGGCATGGGAAAGAAGAGTTTCCAAGTGTGGACAGGCAGGATTTACGGTCAGCAGTAGCTGGTATAATGAAGCCATTCCCCAAAGCCAAACTGTGTACCAAGTAGGTAAACAACTCAATCAAAATGACCCATAGGACTGCATATGGACAATAAGACAATCTACAGAACTGAAACTGAACCATACCCAGAATCTTCTTTCTTATAAAAGAGAGAGTGAAACTGTTATTTATAGGGACTAGGGAATTTAAATTCATAGAGTGTTTCCATAGAAAATACTAAAGACCTCTTTAAACAGGAAGGAAATTACTGTGCAGGCAAAGTCTCTGCATTCATGCCATTAGTAAAAATTGGAATTATAGAATTAGTAGTCAGTTATTGGAAAAAACAGAATGTGATACCTTCATATTGATTGTTGAAATTACAGCTTTGTTGTAAGGAGAGACAGACAGATTGCTAGTTGCTTCTGGAAAGAGCTCATGTTTTTTCCACCTTTATTAAGATATTAGTGACATATAGCATGTATAAGTTAAAATGTACAGGGTAATGATTTGGTATATGTATATTAGCAAAATGATTACCACAGTAAGGTTACTTAGCACCTCTATCTCTTTATACAGTTGTCATTTTTGTGTGTGGTGATAACATTTAAGATGTACCCTCTTAACAACTTTCAAGTACATAGTACAGTATTATTAACTATAGTCACCAAGCTGTACACTAGATTCCCAGAACTGACTCATCTTATAACTGGAAGTTAGTACCTTTTGACCAGCCTCTCAATTTCTCCCACCACTGCAGCCCCTGGCAACCACCATTCTACTTGCTGTTTCTATATATTCAGCTTTTGAAGCTTCCACTTATACATGAGAACATACAATATTTGTCTTTATCTGTCTGACTTGTTTCACTGAGCATAATGCCCTCAAGCACCGTCCATTTGTTGCAGAAGACAGGATTCCTCTTTATGGCTGAATAACATTCCATTCTTTATACACCGCATTTTCTTTATGTATTCACTGTCAGTAGACACTTAAGTTATCTTGGCTATTTTAAATACTGTTGCAATAAACATGGGATGCAGATGTCTCTTTGAGGTAGTGATTTAATTTCCTTTGGACATATACCCAAAGTGGAATTGCTGAATTGTATGGCAGTCTTATTTTTAATTTTTTGAGAAAACTCCATGTTTTTTCATAGTGGCTGCACCGTTTTATATTCCCACCAATGATGCACAAGGGTTCCCTTTTCTCTGTATCCTAGCCAACACTTGTCTGTTGTGTTTTTGATAATAGCCATTCTATCTGGTATGAGGTACTATTTTATTGTGGTTTTGATTTGTATTTCCCCAATGATTAGTGACATTGAGTGTCTTTCCACTTACTTGATGGCCATTTCCATGGCTTTGGAAAATGTCTTTGCAGGTCCTCTGCCTACTTTTTATTGAATTGTTTGTTCATTGCTATTAAGTTGTATGTGTTCCTTATATAGTTTTGGAGATTAACCCCTTGTCAGATAGATCATTGGCATGTATTTTCTCCTATTCTATAAATAGCCTTTTCATTTTGTTGGTTGTTTCTTTTGCTATGCCATCTTTTTACTTTGATATAGTTCCATTTGATGATTTTAACTTTTGTTCCTTTTGCTTTTAATATCATCTGCCAAAAATCCTTGTTTAGATGAATGTCAAGGAGCTTTTATCCTATGTTTACTTCTAGCAGTTTTAAAGTTTAGGATCTTACATTTAAGTGTATATTCCATTTTGAGTTAATTGTTGTGAGAAATGTAAGATAGAGGTTTAATTTTATTCTTTTGCATATGAATATCCAGTTTCCCAACATCATTTGTTGAAGAGACTCTCCTTTCTCCCTTGTATATCCTTGGCACTTTTGTTAAATATTAGTTGACTGTGTATGTATGGGTATATTTCTGGTCTCTCACTTTTATTTTATTGGTATATGTATCTGAATTTATCTCAGTACCATACTACTTTGATTATGTAGCTTTATAATAAAGTTGGAAATAAAGGGTGTGATGCCTCCAGATTTTTTCTTATTCATAATTGCTTAGGCTTCTTAGGGTCTTTTGTGGTTCCATACAAATATTAGAATATTTTCCCCTATTTTTGTGAAAAACACTATTGGAATTTTGGTGAGGATTGCATTGAATCTGTAGATGCTTTGGGTAGCATGGACATATTAACAATGTTCTTTCAATCCATGAATACAAGAGATCTGTAAATTGTGGGGTTTTTATGTCTTTTATCAATGTATTGTCATTTTCAGTGTACAAATCTTTCATATCCTTGCTTAATTTTTTCCTATTTTATTATTTTATGGGCTGTAAATAGAAATACATTTTATTTTTTTAGATAGTGTTAGTGTATGAAATTAAAACTGATATTTTATCCTTTACTGAATTATTTTATTAATTCTAACAGTTTTTTGATAGAGTTGTTAGGATTTTCTATCTATAAGATTATATATTGACAAGCAAAGATAATTTTACTTCTTTCTTTTCCATTAGGATGCTATCCATCCATCCATCCATTCATCCATCTATCCATCCATCCTTCCATCCTAATTTCTCCGGCCAGAACTTCCAGTACTATGTTCACTAAGGGTAGTGAGATTGAGCATCCTTGTACTTTTCCGACATCTGGAAATCCTTAATTCTTTTCCCACTGAGTCTGATGTTAGCTGTGGTTTGGTCATGTACAGCCTTTACTATGTTGAGATATGTTTCTTCTATACTCAATCTTTTAAACCTTTTTTTCATAAAAGGATTTTGAAATTTCTCACATGCTTTCTCTGCATCTCCTGAGATGATCATATATATTTTACTTTTCATACTATTAATGTGGCATTCATTTGCATATATTGAACCATTCTTACATCCAGAGATGCAAGGGGGTAAATCTCCCTTGATCACAGTGTATGATCCTTTTTACGTGCTGTTGAATTTGGGAACTAGTAATTTGTTGAGAAATTTTGTATCTTTATTCATCCAGGGATATTGGTCTTTAGTTTTCTTGTGGTGTCTAGCTTTGGTGTCAGGGGAATTCTAGCCTTATAAAATGAGTTTGGGAGAAGTTTCTCCTTTTCAGTTTTTTTAGAAGAGTTTGAGAAGTATTGGTGTTGATTCTTCTGTAAGTGTAAGGTGAATTCACCAGTGTCACCACCAGGTCCTTGGCTTTTCTTGGACCATCTCAGGGACTTCATCACAGGACATGGTCACTACCCTGAAGGTGAAGGGCAGCACAATGGCTGGGAGGCTCTTTAATTGATCTTGGGTCTTATTTTCTCAATTACTGTATTGAAGTCCCCTGCTGTTACCACATTTAAAATGGCATCTTGTTTTCCCTCAAAGCTGTCACTATCTCTGATGCCCAGAGAATTCTTCCACATTTATAGGGAGGGTGCTGTGTGAGACCTTCTATCTCGTCCGTGGTGAACAAGTTAACATGGTGTTTCCTTACAGAAGAAGCTGCTAGGAACAGTGCAACTGGTGCCTTTGAGTGAATAAAGGTTTGAGCATTACTTTTGCTCTTGGCCTGTTGCTTTGATTGGCTACTTTGATTTGGATCAAGAGAAACAGGACATAGGAAAGACAGGAAAGAATGCTCCAAACCTTCCCTTCTGAAAAGAATGCACATGCACAGAGGGGTTTCTGCACTATTTCAGGGGCCCTTGGCTGGGATGACTGGTGCAAACCTACCTGTCTTATCCTGCCACAGGTGAGGATAGGGATGTTCTTTCGGCATTGTAGAGGTGCAGAAGAAGAGGGGAAATGTGTAAGGACTTATTCAAGTCTCTGTTCATGTCAGGTTTGTTACTTTTCTATTGGCAATTCCCATAGTCAAGGCCAGAGTCAGTTTGGGAGGGCACTGTCAAAGGGCCTGGGTGCAGAGAGGCCATTAATTGAGGCCATCAAACTATGTAGGCATAGATACACACACTATAGACATGTATACATGCATGTGCATGTGCACACATACTATTAACATGCATACACATATATGCATATACATACACATACCCACACTATAAATAACAGTTGAATACTTTTGAAAAGTTGAAAAATGTCATTTTCTTCCACACTACCTTTCTGTTCACCACTCCCTCTTAGTTTTTCAAAGCTTTGCCCAATGCTACCTTTGTCTTGCGTCTACATGCACAATTGGAGGTTTGTAATTGATTTATATATTAAATTTTTGAAGAATGTGACAAAAGAAAGACATCTTCTAGAGAGGAACCAGCCCAAACCCTCCATTTTACAGGTGAAGTTTCTGGCCCGGAGAAGCCGAGTGGCTTTTCCCAGCTCACATAACTTGTTAGATGTGAGGACTACACTAGACTCATTGTCCTTTAGTCCTAATTTTGTGACTGGCTGTACCACAAAACTTCCTTCTGAGAGAGCTTCTACATTTTTTGGTGTGACACATAATTTAAATGTACATAATGTGGCATCTTTTATTACCACTCATGTAGAACATGGGCTGTGTTACACTACCTGCTTTAAAGGCATGGTTTAATATTTCTGTGTAAATTAGAAAAATGCTCTGTTGAGCACGCTCAAGGAATAAAACTGTGTCCAGCCATCAAGGAATTGCTCACTGTTGATAACACAATTTTAGGAAGGTAGAGGTAAGAGTAAAGGTCCTATGTAATCAGGATTTCAGACCCTGAACAAAACAGTGACTACTGAACAGAAATGATTTTCCAGAGTTGAGACCCTGTTATAAAGTTAAGTCTTAATTTCTTGAAAAATACTGTCCCCTTTGAGAAATGTAATGCCAGTTTTGGAAGCTCTTTACTTAAAAATTCAAATACACAACATTTTGCATACATTTTAAAGTACTTCATCCTCTCCCTAAATGAGTTCACCTCTTGTAGGGAAAACAGAACTTCTTTAAGTATTTAAAATAGAGGGAACTTAATAAAGAGAATTGATTACACAGATTCTGGAAAATATATAAGAGCAAAACAAAAAAAGAGGTGCTGGAGGAGCCAGAAGGAGTCAGGAGGGATAGAACGAGAAGCTGCTAAGGACCCTGGGCGGAGCTCGGTGAGTGCCATACACTGCTGCACTGCTGGAGACCCTGGGCTCTCCTGGCCTGTGTTGCCAATGGAGACACGTGCAGAAATCAGAAACGAGAAGATATGCACTTCTCTCTTGCTCTCTGCCTCATGACTATTTTAGTCTAAGTTTATTTATTTATTCATTTTAGAGAGGAAAGAGAACGAGAGAGAGAGAGAGAGAGAGAGGGAGAGAGAGAGAGAGAGAATGAGAGAAGGGGAGAGGAGTAGGAAGCATCAACTCCCATATGTGCCTTGACCAGACAAGCCCAGGGACTCAAACTGGCAACCTCAGCACTCCAGGTTGACACTTTATCCACTGAGTCACCACAGGTCAGGTGCTCTCAGCTTCAAATATCTCATCAGAGTCTTTTATAAGCATAAACCAATCAGATACCACCTTTAGGGAGGCTTGGAAAATGTGATTTAAAGACTGTCAGCCACCTACAATGCAGAGCACAGCATAAATGCATAGAAATGGGAATTGAGTATAAATAAGCAAATATTACAGTAGCTAACGCACAAACAGCAGATTCAAATAAAGGTATGTGAGTATTGCACAAAACTCAAGGTCATAAATAATACCAAAACCTGTGTGCACGTACACCCGTGTGTGTGTGTGTGTCTAAATTTCAGTAACAAGTTCCCTTCTGCCTGTTGATTGAATAGTAGCATTTAATGAATAGCTACTAAGTGCCAGATATAGACTTTAATACATTAGTAATATATTCACAACTGTTGCATCCTTGTGACTTTCTATTTATTTCTTTTACTGGAAAAATACATATTAGTGTCTTTGTTACCAGGCGTATTTGTTCACATTCCCACTTCAGTTGTTTACTTAGAGAAGTTATTTAAAATCTCTACATCTCAGTTTCCTTCCTTGGACAATATTATCCATCTATATAGTTATTTTAGACTACATAAAAAAGTATAAACGAACTGTGTAGCACAGCATCTGGTACATATTGGTATAATAATTATTCTCATTTATTATCAGGTTTGGTGAATTAGAAATCTTGATTATAACGACGGTTGCAGATTTTCATTTTTCCCTGCATATATGATCTTTGTAATGTGAATTTCCAGCAGCTACTATAGAGAGGTGAGAGCTACACTTAGAATGTGTGACTTGACTTGGCCAGAGAGAGTGTGGTAAAAGAGCCGTGTACCATTTACAACCTGGGCTTCAAGAAGTCTTGCATGTTTTCACTCACATTTTGGGAACCTTTCTTAGCCACCATGAGAACCAGGCTAGAAGTAGGTTGGACTGTTGGGAGTTGAGAGACCGCCATGGAGCTGAGATGAGTCAACTGATTCAACCAAGTGAGGCCGCGGTCACGTGAGAGAGCCCAGCCAAGGTCATTAAGTCAACACCCCATTTACTAGCTAGCCCATTACCCTCCGTTGTCTGAATAAGATTGTCACAGGACAGCGAACCTCCAACCAACTCATATGTTGCTTAGCTAAATAAATAGTCATTGCTTTAAGCCACTAAATTTTGATGTGGCTTATTATATGGCAGTAGTGGCTCACTCACACAGTGAAACCCCTTCAAACATGGTAGATGACACACCTCTGTAATAAAAGAACAGAAAGAATGTTATAGTATAAATCTCCCTACCTCCTCTTTTTCCTTCTCAGACCATGAGCCAAGCTGAGGTTGTTCCCATGCAGGGTGGTAGTGTTTGCCTTGTGACTGGAACTTACTGTGTATGAAGTGGTTAGCAGGGCTTTTCGAATGACTCCAGGAGCTTTCTGATCACCGAACAATGGCTTTCCACCTAGACTCTCACAGTAGAACTTGCCCAGATTCAACTTCCAGTGCCATCCTCCCATTAGGAGTTGATGAACCTTCTCACAGGCCCCTAAGGTTTCCAGGAGCCAGGCGGTGATCTTTCCTACAACTCTTAGTGTTATTCATACTCCATGCTTGTTGTTAGTTATCTGAAGGCTTGATTGGGATTGCATGACCCACTTCTAAAGTGGCTCGGACATATGGCTGGCAGGGTGGGGCTGGCTGTTGTCGGGAGGCTCCACCTCCTCTCCACATGTACCTTCCCGTGGACTTCTTCAGTGTTCCCACAACAGGGGAGCTGGTTTCCTCAGAATGGGTGGCAGACAGCAAGGCAGAGGTCGCAATGCCTCCCATGCCCTGACCTCAGCCACCGTGCATTGTCACTTTCACCACATTCTCTCTGTTAGGGGTGAGCCACTAAGTCTGAGAATTCCAAGAGGTGATCATTAGGCTTCCCACTTTGAAAGGAAGACTGACAATCACTGGACATGTTTTAAAACTCTCACATCCTGTAAAGTCAGATGGCTTCCTGCCTAAATTCCCCATGTTTCCTTCACTCTCATGTTTGTAAAAAGATCAAGTAACAGGAGCACATAGGGTCCCCCCTCTGAGAAGATGGAAAGGCAAAGAATTGTACATTTTTGTGTGTGTGTGACAGAGGAGGAGAGAGACAGAGAGAGGGACAGACAGGGACAGACAGGCAGGAAGGGAGAGAGATGAGAAGCATCAATTCTTTGTTGCGGCACCTTAGTTGTTTATTGACTGCTTTCTCAAATGTGCCTTGACCCAAGGGGTTACAACAGAGTGAGTGACCCCTTACTCAAGCCAGCAACCTTGGGCACAAGCCAGAGACCTTAGGCTTCAAGCCAGTGACCTTGGGCTCAAGCCAGCAACCATGGGGTCATGTCTGTGATCTCATGCTCAAGCCAGTGACTTCACGCTCAAGCTGGATGAGTCCATGCTCAAGCTGGTGACCTCAGGGTTTCGAACCTGGGTCCTCCATGTTGCACTCCAACACCCTATCCACTGTGCCAGCACCTGGTCAGGCCGTACACTTTTTCTTGCTGACCCTCAGTGTTGACATGTGCCCAGTATAACCTGTTCTTCACTCCACACTGAGTGGAATGTCGTAATAATAATGTCTTCCTCCATCTTACTACTTATACAAAATTACATTAGAAACATACTTGTTCTCAAGAACTATTTGGTACTTGCTCCAGTGAGACTTAACATTCTAGCAGCGGGCATGCAACAAGTGGGGACACGGATACTTTCCCATCTTGAGAGCATGGCAGTGACATGGTATGCAGCTGTTGCTCTTGTTCCACTTACTTATCTCTCTCATTACCCTAAGCCTTCCTTTCCGCCCTCCATCAGTCAGTTCCTGAGCACTTGCCAGTCTGTGTCAGACGCTGAGAAGGTCGAGGAGCAGCTCAGTCTCTGCTTTTCAGGTATATCCTCTCTGAAGTTTGGTCCCTGAAACCTTCCAAGTTGTTTATTTAAAAGGTAGATTCCTGGAAGCTATTCCAGACCTATTGACTTAAATTACTTGGGTGGCTGTTAGAAACCATACTTAGTAATTTTGAGGACCATGGGCTGTTATGTAGTAAAATTCTGTTCTTATCATCATAACGGTTTTTGAGTTGTATATTATGAATCGGTGGGTTTCAACGTTTGGCAGGTATCACATAGCTGGGCCCCATCCCTGGAGTTTCTGATTAAGTAGGTCTTGTGTGGGGCCAATAATCTGTCATTCTAACAAGTCCTTAGCTGATGCTGCTATTGCTGATTCAAGGATCACACTTTGAAAACCAATAATATCAACACTCGTTTGTAATATTTTTCAAAGGTCGATGTGTGTTTAGTTTAATCACGTCTAATTGAAACTCACAAAGTCCTAGGACTTTGGAGATGAAGTAGATTTTGGCAGTAGTGAGGCCAAACTCGTTCCTCTGACACTCGAATTCCAGGTTCAGTGACTTCGCCTTGGTCATCAGCACGTCAGAGCAGATGGAGAAAGACAGCTGGGGTTTTCCGCCTCCCAGTCCAGTGTGTCCTTCGCTGATCATTCTGCTTAGGAATGTGTATCTTCACGTGCTTCTGGGGCCAAGTTCTCCCTGAGTTATAGAGGCAGTGGTGGGATTCAAATAATTTAACAACCGGTTCTCTGCCTTAATGACTGTTTTAAGTAAAAAAAAAAAAAAAAAAAGATATACCAGAGGTAGTTTATTATTTCATGCACTTAATACTTAAATAAAAACAATAAAAGAGGTACTCAAAACTGGATTATAAGAAAGAATTTTAAAATAGTAATAAAAATACTAAATAATACCTGACCAAAAAAACACCCCCCAATAAAACAGTTAAGATATTTCCATATTGTTTCTTGATTGGCATCCTTCCTCGAAAGTATCTTTGCTTTTTTTTGAGCATCATTGGCTGTGTGATTTATCCTTAACCATCTTTCCACTGTAGGAGTAGGATTCCATTTTTTAGAAAGTCAATTTGTGATTTTCACATTGGGCGGCTGCCCAGGCGCCCACCTTAAGAGAGAACCCTGATTACAAGTGCTATTTTAACAACCCATTCACTGAACTCAACAAAAAATCAGCTAGTGGTTCTGCCGAACCAGCTGAATCCCACTATGGCATAGAGGATGACCATCTCAGCTTAAGCCAAGAGAGGTCAGAACGGATGCTGAAATGGGTGGCTGTCATAAAAGTGAGTGCCAAACAAGAGGTCACCTTCCTCCCGGTGAAAGAACATGGTGGAGGGCTTGTTTTGCCTTTTTGGGTATGTTAGTTAAATCATCAGAAGTGCAGTTTCTTTTTTACGAGGGATATTAAGAAAAGTACTGAAATGTGAGTCTACTGTAAATGAAGGCTGTGGTTTTGGTTGCAGAGCCTGTGACCAACTGCCAAGAAAAATATTAACACAGAAACAGATAGTCTGAGAGTCTATGCGTGGTGACATTTCAGATAAATATTCAGCACATGACCCCATGAGGCAAGAAGACAGGACAGATTTCTAAAATGTGTGGCTGCGCGGGCCCGAGGGCAATATAATGACTGTGTCCAGCTTGTTGTTGACTAAATAAAAAGAAATTTGATTCATCACAGATGAGCAATGATTGTCTTCATAACTAATTATTTATATCACAAGGCCATCTGTGGTGCTTTCATGATTTCCAAAAGAGTATGCACTCAACTTGAAAGAGAGGGGATCTTGCCAGCTTAGAAATGACATCTGGAAGGGTTTGGAATGGAAAGGCTTAACAAGAAGGAGCCGAGCTCTGTATAGACGCCAAAATTCTAGCAGGTCTCTGAGTAACAGCATCTGTTCTAGACCCCTGAGTGAGGCTGGGTTCCCCGGTAGTAAGATCCGAAGGCAGAGGGGGTGTGCACACGCATTCTAAATAGGCAATGCTCCCAGGGAGGAGCCAGTGAGGGACTCGGGGAAACAGAACACAGACAGATGGAAGTCAATCAAAAGTCAAGTCTCAAGGAGGAAAGATTCACTTGACCCCACAGGGGAGCCAGAGGCTGTAAACTCTGTTTCAGAGTTGTCCTGAGTCTGAAGAAGCTGGAGTTTTATTCTGTACATCTGGGAGCCATCGGCCAAAGGCTGCCTTGGGCCCGTCTACCTCTGCGTTACCGGGCAGAGCTGCTCCTGTAGCTCAGTGGTCCCCAACCTTTTTTGGGCCACGGTTCGGTTTAATGTCAGAAAATATTTTCACAGACCAGCCTTTAGGGTGGGACGGATAAATGTATCACGTGACTGAGACAAGTGTCAAGAGTGAGTCTTAGATGGATGTAACAGAAGGAATCTGGTCGTTTTTTTTTTGTTGTTGTTGTTTTTTTTAATTTATTCATTTTAGAGAGGAGAGAGAGAGAGAGAGAGAGAGAGAGAGAGAAGGGGGGAGGAGCTGGAAGCATCAACTCCCATATGTGCCTTGACCAGGCAAGCCCAGGTTTAGAACCGGCGACCTCAGCATTTCCAGGTCAACACTTTATCCACTGCGCCACCACAGGTCAGGCCGTTTTTTAAAAATAAAACATCGTTCAGACTTCAATATAAATAAAATGGAAATCATGTAAATTATTTATTCTTTCTCTGCAGACCGGTACCAAATGGCCCACGGATCGGTACCGGTCCGCGGCCCGGGGACTGGGGTCCACTGCTGTAGCTCACAGAGTCCCATGTAGAGGAGCTCTGGAAGTGAGTCACTAAAGCTGGGGGAAGGACACTCAAGACATGTTACAAGTGTTTCTAAGGGAACTGAACATGTTCATATCAAGACCCAGTCTCCCTTAGCATTAGGATTGTCCGTAGGAATAAATGTCAGGAGAATTATTAGGGAGTTTGTTCACTCATACGTAGATAATATCTTCCAATAGAGTCTTACTTGATAATAGAACTTGTTGGAGGAAAGCCAAAGCACCGAGGTACTTTCTGTTCCCATCCTGAGGAAGTGAAGGTCGAGACCAAGCATACGTGACTGAAGGCAGTCGCGTCCAGGGAAGGCCCAAGGACGCGGATGCCTGGCCCTGCTGGAGCTTTCTGCAGGTCAGGAATCAGACAGCAGATGGTGTGGTGTTATGTGTCAGAAAGGGCAAGCAAAAGCAATCTAGTCAGTTTTGCAAAACTCAATAATAAAATTGTATACTGTATTCTGCTTGTTAGTTTCTTAGGCATGATGTCATGTTTCTGCTTAATAAATTGTATAACTGATCTCTCTAAAGCACCTCAATCCTGGAGAGATTGGGGTCCTCCACTTGCAGTATTGGTGCCGCCTCATTCCTTTGTGGCTTCTCTTCATGAGACCCAGAACAATAACAACAGAACTGATATTTTGATCTCCATCTGATTGATCCCTACATCTTTTCTCGACCTTTTTTTTTAAACCTTCTTAAATTCTTCTAAATTTTTATTAGAGGTTCTCTGATCTTTTGAGAATAGTAGACTATGTCTTCTTCTAAAATGTCTTTAGACTATACTGGCAGGTACACAACCCTCGGTGTCACTTAGACACAACTCCACCTGCTTATCATACAGTCACACCTCAATTCAGCATAGTCAGAAATCATACACAGATCGCCAGCGGTCAGCACACTGGAGCACGCCTCCCTCCATTGCTGTTTAATGTAGAATTCTGTCATGCAGAAGTCATGTCCTGATGTCCCAGAAAGCAGGACCAATTTTTTTTTTACTTTATGAGATATGGATTTATTAATTTACTTAAGTCCTATGTCATTGTGTTGTGCCAGTGTAAACTTGCGATTACTTTTCCAACCCAGATGGAAATAGGAAGCAAAGGAAAGGTATGAGAGCCATCTTCTGGAGAAATCTGTTAACAACCATACAGGTCTGGGCACCTCTTCTGCTATATTCCTCCACCTGAACCTCTGCCAAAAATGAGCCAACAGTCCTTTTCCGCAAGCCTTCCCATTTATGTGTGACCTACTTCAGTGAAAGGATGACCATCCATACCATTATCCCATTCAGAACTCTCGGAATCATCCCAGCTTCCTAGGTCTCTCCCATCCACACATCTACCTAACCTGTTTCTAACCTCTTCCAATTATATCTTTGGCTGCTTCTCTCCTTCCCACCACCAATGCCTTCATATAATTTTTCACCATTGACCATCTGAATGAACTATTGACCAAACCTCTGGTAAGGTCTCCCACGTCGAGTGTGAACTCTATCTAATCTATATTTGCAATGCTGTACAGTTCTTGTTTTCTCTAAACAGAATTGCAATCACGTGCTGACCCTCTGATTTACGTGATTACCTGCATCCCGTTGTGGAGGCTGAAGGTGGCTTCCAAAGTCATGTCCACATGCTAATCTCTAGAGCCTGTCAGTGTTACTTTATTTGGAAGAAGGGTCTTTGCCAACGTAGTTAAATTAAGGATCATGAGATGAGGAGATCATTCCAGATTAGCTGAGTCACATGTGTATGCATAAAGAAGAGACAGATTCATATTGGAGAAGGTCCAGTGAAGACAAGAGCAGAGAGAGATGGGGTCATAGCCAAGGGTTGCTAACCGTGACCAGGGCTGAAACAGGCAAGGGAGGGGATCCGCTCTAGAGCCCCAGAGTGAGTGTGGCCTGCCGACACATTGATTTCAGACTTGCAGTCTCCACACTGTGACAGAATACATTATTGTTTTAAGCCAACCAGTCTGTGGTCAGTTGTGGCAGCCTCAGAAACTAACAGGTCCATTGTCCTTGAAATAATGGTCAATCTATTTTTATGTTATTCAAGGCCTTCCGTGACCTGGGCTCTGCCTTCATTCCCGAACCCCATCTCTCATCATTTCCCAAATGAACTCTGTGCTGAGTGGTTGGGAATGACTGGAAGGTCTTGATCTGTGCCATTTCCTTCCTTAACTTCCTGCAATTAATTACATATATGGGTACATTTCTCTAAAACTCCCCAAATCGTCTTGCTGTAATAATCAGAGTAAGTACACTAAAACAAAATCTACGTGTGGAATGTGACCTTTCTCTTGAGCTATAGATGGGTGGGGGATATGGATGTAACCACCTGAACTTTTAAACATAAAACTAATTATATATATGCAGCAATTTGTGTAAAAATGCATTGACATGTGTGTGACTTATTGTCACTCAAACACATGAAAATTTATCCTAAATTTAGCTTATACTCATCAGATTTATAATTATTGTGCTAAGTTGTTCTGAGAGTGATGAGTTGATTTTTTTTTTTTTTTTTTACAGAGTCAGAGATAGAGTCAGAGAGAGGGATAGACAGGGACAGACAGACAGGAACGGAGAGATGAGAAGCATCAATCATTAGTTTTTTTGTTGTGACACCTTAGTTGTTCACTGATTGCTTTCTCATATGTGCCTTGACCGTGGGCCTTCAGCAGACTGAGTAACCCCTTGCTCGAGCCAGTGATCTTGGGTCCAAGCTGGTGAGCTTTGCTCAAACCAGATGAGCCCACGCTCAAGCTGGCGACCTCGGGTCTTGAACCTGGATCCTCTGCATCCCAGTCCAACACTCTATCCACTGCGCCACCGCATGGTCAGGCCATGGGTTGATATTTGATAAAGGATTTTTTTAACAGTTTTAAAAATTAATCCCTGCACATACACGGCCAATGTGAGTGATTGTGTTGGTGTCCTACTTGGATCGAGCACCCTTTACTGGGCTGTGTGACCAGGCCTCAGCTGCTGAGTGTACTGGCTATCCCCGACCCCCCCCCCACCTTCATTCAACAGGACTGACATATACTATTGTGTAACTATAAGGTGTACAACATTTTCATTTAATACACTTATGTATTATGTGATTAGCACCATAGTTATAGCTAACATCTATTTTATATACATAATTACCACTTCTTTTTTGTGGTGAGAATATTTAAGACCTATTCTTTTAGCAACTTTCAAGTACTATATGATACAGTATTGTTATTCATATTAACAATAAGTCAACGGAGTTTAATTTATATAAAATATAAATGTATAACTTACTTATTACAGTATAATAGTATTGTGCTATATGTAATCCCAATGCTGTGCATTAGATTCCCAGAATTTAGCTATTTTCTAACTAGAAGTTTGTACTCTTTGACCAATAGCTCTTCCATTTCTGCCAATCCTACTCTGTTTTTATGAATTTGGCGCTTTTCAGATTCCACATGTAAGTGATATTATAGAGTATTTGTGTTTCTCTGATATTTAATTTAGTATAATAATCTCAGGAACGATCCATGTTGTCACAAATGGCAGAACTTCGTTCCTTCTCATAGCTGTATAATATTCTGTTGTATATACATGTGTATATATGGGTGTGTGTGTGTGTGTGTGTATACACCCCTTATCTTCTATATATATTCTTCATCTTATGAACACTCAGGTTATCTCCATGTCCTGACCATTGTGAATAATGCTGCAATAAACATGGGAGTATAGATATCTCTTTGATATTCTGTTTCTATTTCCTTTGCAATTAAAAAATGGCCAAAAGACCTATATAGACATTTTTCTAAAGAAGACATACAAAATGGCCTACACATATATGAAAATGTGCTCGGTATCACTAATCATCAGAGAAATGCAAATGAAAACCACAATGAAATCTCATTTCAAAACTGTTGGGGTGACTGTCACTGAAAATACAAGAGACAAGTCTTGGTAAGTATGTGGAGAAAAGAGAACCTTTGTGTATTCTTGGGAGAACTGTATATTGGTTCAGCCACTATGGAGAGCAGTATGGAGGTACCTCAAAAAAATGGAAAATCTAGTATTGGCTGTTAAAGGCTCAGCTGTCATATTCGCCCAGCAGCCTGCACTACAGAACTGACCAACAAGGAGGTGCCAAAGACTCGTCCCTCTACCTCAGATGGAACCCACTCCATGGTGCCGGGTGGTCCAGGGGCTCCCCTGGGACCAGCTGGAAGTCTCTGGCTGGGGCCACAGCCTTGGTCACCTCCTTTCTCTGTCCCATCTGCTCCCCTCACTCCATTTCCCCTGAGATCACCACTTCAAGAAATCACACTCCAATTCCCACCTCAGACTCTGCTTCTAGGAACTGTGACCTGAGACAGGCAGAATTCCACACTCTGTTAGTTCTAGTCCTTAGAGCCCTAGTCCAAAATCATCCCGGAATTGCAGCAAAACCTCCGTTATTGCACACACTGTCATGTGCACCATGGTAATAAATGCAGGGGGAGTTTCAAAGACTTCGAATCTCTTAAGTAAAAAGTCCTTTTTACACAGCTTTTTATAGAATGCCTCAGGGAGTGTGTGAATGAATGAATGCTCTTAAAATATAAATGGACAGTAATAACCTGCAGGGGGATTTTCTCAAAAGTCAACCCAAGTGCTGCCGCTCCGTGGTAGAAGTGTGTCATGAAGCAAAGCGTTAGAAGCTCCATCTCCTTCCCGCCTAGCGTCCTACGGGAGCACCAGCCTGGACTCCAGTTCCTCTTTCCTGAGACTGCTCGTGGGAGGAGTTCTGCTCCTCTAAGAGATGTAAATCACTGCTGCTGAAATAAGAATGTTTGCACGTTGCAGACAAATCCAAATGACTGATGACAACGTGGAAATAGTCCCATTGGTAAAGGCAAAACAGTCCTTCGGGGAAATGTGGCTTGAGAATTTGAATTGAGAAAGGGGACAGTTTGGGGGGGGGGGCTCTGAGAAAGAGCAGTACACCCAGAGAAGACACAGCACGTTCCCTTCCTGCCCGTGTAGTTTGGGTAGACCTGAGTGAGTTACCTGATGACATCGCAGTGCCACTGGGAGGAACATGTCATGATGCTTTGCATTGTGAAAGCATTTCAAAACGCTGAGAGCTCTGCAAATGTTTATAATTGTCGCTGCTATGTTCCATAGCTCAGAAGATCACTCGTCTGCCCTTCTCTGCATTACATTGATATTAATCAAACTTCGAGAAAGCAAGTATCGTAGAAGTATGAAAAATTAACTTCTATAGGAGTTCTTAGATTTAATACAAATTCATCCACTATTTTACACTAGCCAGTAAGATTTCCATGTTAATCGCCTTGTATTCAACTTGAAAATAAAATTATACTTATCAATCTCTCATTCATTACATCCAGAGAAATTAATTACCTCCTAGGTGCCAAACACTATCCTAAGATGCATCTTATTGCTGAGAAGAAAGAGAGGCATTCTGCTTACACACCAAATAAGGGTTATGTGTTTATAAACTGAGGCAACTTTTGGAAAGAACAGAATGAATGACATGAGAGAGAAAAGCAAGGGGATCTTCTGATATACAGTGGTCAGGGAAGGGCTCTCTGAAGACCTAAGATTGACTGAGTCCTGCGTGACTGGGGGGGTGGGGGAGGCAGGCAAGGTGAAGGTCTGAGAGAGCAAGCCATAAACGGAACAGCCTCTGAGATGCCCTGAGTTAGGAAAAGCTGTGTGCAGGGGACTAACGGAGAGACACAGCGGAATCAGAGTGTCATTTTTTTGGCTAGGAAATTAAGGTCTAACTTTGTAGAAGAGCAGTCATATCATGTTGGGCAAAACATTAAACTTCTTTATGTCCCAGCTTCCTTAATCTATAAAATCAAGCTAGTAATAATAATGTCATAATAGTAATAATACTGATGACATGAATTAATATGCATGAAGAATTTAATATTTTTCCCTGTACAAGGTGAATTATTGTACAAATTTATTATTCATATAAACATGGCTCATTAGTTTCAAGTTGCTGACTCAGTCATTAGAAAGAGCTCAGAACATTTAATTATGTTCAAGACCATAATGCATTTTTTTTTTTTAGGTAAGAGGAGGGGAGATAGTGAGACAGGTTCCTGCATGCACCCCAACCAGGATCGACCCAGCAACCCCGCCTGGGGCCAATATTCCAGTACCATGCTATTTTCAGTGCCGGAGGCTGTCATGCTCTGATGGAACTATCCTCAGCGCCCGGGTCCACATTTGAATCAACTGAGCCACTGGCTTTGAGAGAGGATGAGGGAAAGAAAGGGGGAGAGGAAGGAAGGGAGAAGCAGATGGTCGCTTCTCCTATGTGCCCTGACCAGTAATTAAACTCAGGACATCACATGCTGGACCAATGCTCGATCCACTAAGCCACCAGCCAGGGCCATTGAAAATGTTTTAAACCTTGGAACACAGCCAAGCTGATAGAACTTGGTAGAAAAAAAGAGGAAAGAAACCTAGGAAAATAGCGGTCTTAATGACTCTTCTCATGAAGTAAGAGTCAAAGGCTAAAACTGATAGAATAAAAAAGGGAGAGCTACGAAAGCTACTTAAAGTTACCAGAACTGTGACATAACAGTAGAGAAGTGGTAGGAAAGGAAGTTAGCAGTGGGCTAGAAGTTCAGGTAGCTGAGAACAGTGACCACCTGCATCAGCGTCACCTGCTACGGGGACAAAGAGCCTGGGCCACCTGTGTCAACATTGACTTCGTTGCTTTCACCAGAAAAACTTTCCCTGAGAAAGATAAGATGATTCATCAACAAATAACTTTCCTGTCGCTCTCAGGAAATTCCAGCAGATCAATTTTTCTGAGAAAACATTAGCTCACGTGGGAAAACATTTTGCTCAACAAATATTTTCTTACTTGGACTTATTTTAAAGTGACCATTCATGTCCAATCCCAATTACTTACACCACTTAGGTGTAGACCTTGAGAACCTATAAAGATATGCTCTGACCATCCCCCTGAGGGACGGCTGTTCTCCATGTCCAAGTGCTGATCTCCCTGCTGTATTTATTATATTTTTAGTAGTGTTAACTTTACCTGATTTATAAGTTGTCTGGTAATATCCTAGAGGAATTCAACCACACAAAAAGTCAGATGACAAAAGGCTTAGTTGATGGTTCAACAGACATTGGAAGAAAGATCAAAGTTTGGAGATTTGAATGAAACGCCAGTAAACGTACAAAAGAAATGTGCGGAATGGTCAGCGCAGATGTGTAGTTGAGAAATAGTCACCTCTAGAGTGGACTTTGGGCAGAAGAGGACTGTGTTTTAGCCAAGATTTTACGCATTGTTTCAACTTGACATATGGATCTTGCTTTGACAAAAATGAAAAAGTGCACTAAATGACAAGATAGAAATGATTGGGAGCACAAAAATTGTCACTAAAATATTATTCTTCATTTATCCAGAGTGTGACACTGGGTGGGCCTTTCAAGATTCTGCCTGATTTAACTGAATTCCTCTGAACCGGCAGAGCATCTGGTCCATAGTAGGTACTCACATTCACGAAACACTTGTGAGATTGAGTTTACGGTTGAATTGCACAGCAGCGCAAAACAGAGATGCTGTTCCTGTAGTGGTCTGTTAACTTCCAACGGAATCAGCTGTCAGTGTTGGAGGTGTGCTTGGAGAGCCTCCTTTGAGATCAGGAATCAAGTGGGCATGGAAGAGAAATGGAGGGATTTGACCTACTGTGTGCCCTTTCAAGTTCACTCTGAGCCCATTTTTGAGGACTCAGAGCTGCAAGGGAAGTGTGTGCAGCAGTTGAGGGAATGTCTCGTTTCGCTCTCCCTTTAAGAGAGAACCTCCCAGGAGGAGTGTATTAGCTGACAGCCTTCAGGTGCTGCACCTTGGGGATCTACAGCATCATTTGTGTGCAGACAGTCTCCCTGGCCTGTCTCTAACTTAGTACAGCGAGGAAACTGAGCTAGGTCATCTCTGCCCAAAGAAGAGCCGCTCCAGGGCTGCCCATTGGCCCGGCCGAGACTTTCTCAGAGCCATGCAGTGGGCTGAGACTCGTCCTGTCCTCCTCTTGTACCTTCCTGCTCTTCATCCACGGGTTGCAGACCCGCATTGTGGGTGAAAGGCTCTCCCTCCCTGCTGCTGTTCTCTCTTTAATTTTCATAGGAATTTACCCCCAACAAATCTTCTGCACATCCGTTTCTTTAGGCATCTGCTTCTCGGAAGACCTGCACTGACACATTTAAAGAGCCAAGGGATTGGCTCATGGGAGTGAAGGTAAGGCAAACGCTGGCTCTCCCCCTTGCGAGGGATGGGAGCGCATCCCCTGACGCCTTCTCCTCTCACTTCCTAGAAGGGAACCGAAACCACCTTTGGAAGCCATTTTGAAGTTCTCCTGGAGAAATGGAGAGCTAGGGCTCCTACTTGGCCATGCCTCCTTCTCTGGCCAGCTCCCCAGAGGATCCGATTCCCGTGTAGATTGTGGACATTGGGCAGTGTTCTGCATTGTAGCAAACTTTCTAAAGAGAAAGAGTGCCTCTGCGTTGTAGGTAGGTGAGCCCCTGGCTTCATGCAAAAGCATAGCTTGTGTGACATGGATTGTAAGGAAGACACAGCCCTATGTGTAAGGTACAGACAGGGTATGCTCCCTGTCCTGGTTGGCTGGGCCACAGGACCCCCATGTCTCCCATCAGAAAGGGCTTACTGCTTCAATAGGCAGCTACAGCAGTCAGCTCCTTCAAGGTCTGCCCGAGACCGAGTGAGGCAGGGGCACGAAGGCCTGGCCGTGCCTGCCCTCAGGGACACCCTGACGGGCAGCACTCGCCCCAGAGCTCCTGCTTGGGTTGGCACGGCTTCCTGGACTCATCCTTGCAGCTCAGCTTCCCCTCAGCCTTCTACAGGTGTGAATCCGGAACCCCAAACTCTGTCTGGGCACCTGGTTTGGGAAAATCCAACCAGCAATAATCACTGAGTGGAAATGTGAAAGAAGGGGAAAACAGAGACAATGTGAATGAATTTAAAGAAAAGGAATTTCCAGCATGTGGGCACATAAAAGTACAAATAGGTGTGTTAGTTTCTTAGGAAACATGACCTCGGCTGCTAGCTGCTTTGTCTGATTAGTGTCTGCATTGCTACGCAGCAGAAAAAGGTCTTTGTCCCACAGGATCCAAAAACAGATACACACGTGTGAGTTTGTCCTAAGCCAGGAATATATCCCTCGGTATGGGCGAAGCTTGTGGAATGTTCATTTACCATTTATGTGGATGCATGAGAAGAAAGATCATCACTTTCTGTTTCCAGAAAGTTCACTGATAATGGAAGAGTGTCACATATATTTTTTAGTGAATGTTAGAGGGACCCAAAGCGGACAAGCTACCCCATTAAATTTCCCAGGGTGAGCCTGTTCCAAGGGGTCAGAAGGAAGGAGGAATTCAGAAGAGCTTTTAGAATGAGTGACTTTGGAGACAAAGTCTCCAAATTTCAGAAGAGACGAATGGGGAGTGGGAGACTGCGCCCATCTCTAAGCTGAGAAAGGGGAGTTTCGTTAGTGGCACCTGGTACCAGTGCCAGCAGATTTACCTGCAGAGCCTAGGTGGTGCCACGGTTTCATGGTTAAGGTAGTGCTTGGGGAGTTGAGGTCCCATGTAGACTGCCCTGGCTCTCTCTCTCTCTCTCTCTCTCTCTCTCTCTCTCTCTCTCTGTCAACTTCCCTGGGGCTCACTGTCCTCCTCAACAGAACAGGATTTTAATAGCTACCTTTTAACATTATCATGGGGCTTACATACATGTGTTTGGTCAAGTCCTCCAAATAGGTCGGCTAATAGTTGATTAGCGGAGGTGTGCCCTACGGGAAGAATACTTTGATTAAAATTTCCTATGTGAACTACAGAACCATCGGGGAGCTCTGGACACGCCGAGGAGTGGATTCTAGAAGGGAAATAGTTACATTCATAGGATTGAGTCGTCTGTGGGCCTATCAAGGAGGAAAAATATTTTGAGGCCCCAGAGAAGGCCCATTCCTATTACGCCCTTGCTTATGCCCCGTCCTTGAATACAAGGTCTTTTTCATGCATGTGGTTGTTTCAGTCTCCACTTCATCTTGTCTGTGATGATGCCATCCTTATAATTCTCTTTGAAATGATAGACTATGGGGGATCAAATAATGATAGGTGCTTAAAATGTACTAAATTAGAATACTGAAAAATATAGTGACCTCCTTCCGTGCACACGCAGCTGATCTAAACATTTCAGGACAGCGCCAGGGCCTCACTTCTTACTTTTGAAGAATTCCTAAATGCTGCCAGCAGATGGCGATAGGTGACCATATTTAAACTGAAGGAAACCGAGGTTTTTCAGTCGTTTTTGGAAGAACAATCCCCCCCACCCCACCCCCAATTGCTTTTTGTTTCCTGTTTTGTCTTCCTTTTCCTTTCAATGAAGTCAAATTCAGACCTTGGGACAGAATTAAAAGCACTCATGGAGGTAACTGTAAGGAAAAGTACCAACCCAAACCAGGGCTTAACATCTTCAGAAACATTGCTGTTTTATTTACTTGCAAGCATTTTGTGAGGAGGACAAGCTTTAGAAATGGGAGGAGTAGGAGGGTAAACATTTTGGATGTTTGCCGAAATGTAGGTCGCTTTAATGATATCGCTGTCCATTTCTGGAGTCATCAGAGATACTGCTTCCAACAGGTGTTCTTTGCACAGTATTTTACTCTCATATATGATTGGCCCAAAATTATGGGCTCAAGCCTTTAAAAGATTCATTTTACAGATCATAAATGTTCTAAATGTTTCATTCATAAACTCAGAAAGCAGCCTGAATTCCAGGGCTGAGTTTTGCTTCAGGTTGTCTACCCACTACCTCCAACTCTGAGCCGGCAGAGAGGGTGCCAGGGGGTCACCGTGTCTGGGCTCGGGAAGAAAAGCCTTCGGAATGTGTCATTTCTCTCTGGACATAAAGCTGCTTTGTGCACAATGTATGGTAATGCTGGGACACACTGTTCCCCATGAGGCAATGAAGGGGAGAGAGGGACAGTAAAAATACTGTAAGTCAAGTGTGTAGTTATTTGTGAAGGTCAGTGTCAGGATTAGTGAAGATTATAACATATATCAAAAATATATCAAAGGCAGGAAATAAAAATTGTTCATGTGGTGACTATTTCCTCGCTTTTAAAAGTGACATTAAAATGGAAGAGGGGCCTGACCTGTGGTGGCGCAGTGGATAAAGCGTCGACCTGGAAATGCTGAGGTCGCCAGTTCGAAACCCTGGGCTTGCCTGGTCAAGGCACATATGGGAGTTGATGCTTCCAGCTCCTCCCCCCTTCTCTCTCTCTGTCTCTCCTCTCTCTCTCTCTCTCTCTCTCTCCCTCTCCTCTCTAAAAAAAAATGAATAAATTAAAAAAAAAATGGAAGAGGGTTGGCTGTTCTCTGTGTTGAATTTTAAAGTATTCTGTCGCTTCAGCATCGCAGCAGCACCAGAGAGGGGGGTGCCTGCAGCTCCCAGTAAACAAGGTCAAGTTGGAAGAACAGGACAGAGCGGAGGAAATGTGTGTGTGCATTTGTAAAGAATATTTCTGCCTTTGCTTTGTGCCACAGATCCTCGGTGTGGTGATGTTCTGAGTTGTGAGTTTACTATTATTTCTGTGCCTAAATGTAAGGTGTTTGTGTCACCACAAAATGTCCTTCTAGTCACCTTATCCAGTTAGCCAAGGTATTGAAAAACAAAACAGAGACACAAATGTATATGTATTTTTAAAAATTTTAAATTGCAGTTGACATTCAGTATTGTTTTATATTAGTTTCTGGTGCACAGCATAGTGGTTAGACAATCAAATAATTTTTACAAAGTGGTCCCCTGAGATTTCCAGCACCCACCTGGCAGCACACAGAGTTGTTACAGTATCATTGCCTCTGTTCCCTGTGCTGGACTTCACTTCCCTGTGACTATTCTATAACAACTAATTTGTACTTCTTTTTTTTTTAAGTATTTTTTTAAATTTTTATTTATTTTTTATTTTTATTCATTTTAGAGAGGAAAGGGAGAGACAGAGAGAGAGAGAGAGAGAGAGAGAGAGAGGAGAGACAGAGAGAGAGAAGGGGGAAGAGCTGGAAGCATCAACTCCCATATGTGCCTTGACCAGGCAAGCCCAGGGTTTCGAACTGGCGACCTCAGCGTTTCCAGGTCGACACGTTATCCACTGCGCCACCACAGGTCAGGCCTAATTTGTACTTCTTAACCTCCCCCTTTTTCACCCAGCTCACCAAGCCCCCTCCCACCTGGGAACTGTCCCTCTGTTCTCTATCTCAGAGTCTGTTTCTGTTTTGTTCGTTTATTTTATTCTTTAGATTACACTTATAAGTAAAACCAGCTGGTACTTGTCTTCCTCTGTCTGACTTCCTTTGCTTAGCCTCACACCCTTTAGTTCCAACCACGTTGTCGGAAATGGTAAGATCTTATTCATCTTTATGGCCGAGTAGTATTCCATTGTGTAGCTATACCTCGTCATCTTTACCCAATACAAAAAAAGAAATGTTTTTAAAGAAAAGCTTCTGGCCCTGCCCGGTTGGCTCAGCGGTAGAGCGTCGGCCTAGCGTGCGGAGGACCCGGGTTCGATTCCCGGCCAGGGCACACAGGAGAAGCGCACATTTGCTTCTCCACCCCTCCGCCGCGCCTTCCTCTCTGTCTCTCTCTTCCCCTCCCGCAGCCAAGGCTCCATTGGAGCAAAGATGGCCCGGGCGCTGGGGATGGCTCTGTGGCCTCTGCCCCAAGCACTAGAGTGGCTCTGGTCGCAACATGGCGACGCCCAGGATGGGCAGAGCATCGCCCCCTGGTGGGCAGAGCGTTGCCCCTGGTGGGCGTGCCGGGTGGATCCCGGTCGGGCGCATGCGGGAGTCTGTCTGACTGTCTCTCCCTGTTTCCAGCTTCAGAAAAATGCAAAAAAAAAAAAAAAAAAAAAAAAAAAAATTAAAATAAAGAAAAGCTTCAGAGTTAATTTTTAATTTGCAATTTTATTCTAATTGATGCCTTTATTGAATATCCTGAACAATTTTTTTAAAAGTCAACAGTAAAAAAAAAAATGCACCACTAACATCTGTTTATGGAAGTATACAGACTGTAGCTGTGAGTACATAAGGGAAAAATCCCCTAACGAAATCACTGCAAAATGCTATAAAACAGACTTTTCAAGCAACTCATTTAAAAAAAAAAAAGTCCCAATATTTTTTTAAAAATCTGAGTCTAAAAATTCTTCAGAATATTGGTTGAATTTAATGAGATTTATAGAAAAAAGTAAAAAATAAATGCAAAGATTGGAACACGGTACTAATTGTTAGGTTCGGATGACACTAGACACCCTCTCGCAGGTAAAAATCAGGAAAATCATTGTGCAAATGAAGGCATGTTCGTTCATGAACATATTTTATTGTCAAATAATTGACATGCAAATTTATGTTCTTTACAGCACTTAAAAGTTTAAGAATTCAAACAGTACGTGCAAGCAGTGTGAGTACAGAAACACCATCGATTTAAAAAGCAATTTGCATAGAAAGTAAGACTGTAGAAAATTCACTAATGTGTTCATAGTAGGAATACTTAGGAATGATGTTATAGTTACTTTGTTCTCTGGATTCCTCTATAATCTCCCCCCCACACACAAGTTTAATGACTTGATACACGTGTGCTGCACAGTTGAACGTTCACAGGCTTCTGTTTCCAGCCTCGGTTTCTTCTTTTGCAAAAATGAAGACATTCTCATATCCCATGCGTCTGTATCATAACAACCGTCTGAGTGTTAAAAAAAGAAAAACATACTAAAAGTGATTAGCTGTATGAATTTGGGGGTGGCTTAATATTGATAAATTGGTTATAGAGACTCTTTATTTCCGGAGAAAACACGCATCTGTGGCGACGCAAAAGGAGAAGTAGTGGGCAGCTCGTTCTGTTTTTATCATAAGGCTTCCCTCCCACAAGATACCATAGTGCCTCTCTGGGGACCCTGAGGGAGTTAAAACCCTTGCTTCTAGAATCCTCCTTGAAAGTAAATGTCAGACTGGTTCAAGTGCCAGCTTTGTGAGTTTCTTCTGGTTTTGCACCTTAGCTTTGTGAGTTTTTTGAATCTTAAAGAGCAGCATGAGAATTTTCAGACCATAGTGTAGGATGGCAGAGAGGTCTAGAGTTTGGTAAGGCTAGGGAGGCACCCCCCTGCCCCCCGTCACTCTGCCCGGGCAGTTTCCAGATAACACTGACCACAACCTGTTACCTAAGCCCAAGTCCATGAGCCTGATGCTTTGAAAGGCCAAAACTCAGAACGTCAGAGTTTAGAATAAGAAAAGGCTTGCTGATGGAGAGGGGGCCGGCTGAGGAGATGGGAGACTCTGTGGGTGCCTCAGACCCCTTGCTTGCTGGACCAGGCCAAGGGTTCTAAGGGCTGTGGATAGCAGGCGAGGGGAAGTGCTGGTGAGGCAAGTATTAACTGGAGGCCCTTGGGATGTGGCCATTTATGGTGAAGGGTGTCCATGCTGGATCTTCCTGGACAAGATACCCTCAGCTTCTGAAAGTGTTCAATTTCTAGTTGTGATCTGGTTCTTTGGTTCCATGGGAGTGGGAGGGAAAGTTGGGTTTCCGGAGCAGATGAAGGTCAAAGTCTCCCCTCTGCGCATGCTTCAGTGTCATGACTTACAGTTTTAGTGTGTTGTCTCAGAAAGCCAACTCCGTATCTCATTAGCTCATTCTGCAGTTGCAAACCCACTCCAACCTGCTCACACTCCAACACCGTGCTCGCAGGTCCACAGGCTGGGCCTTGGGGGAACAGGACTGCCTCAGAAGTGCCCTGTGTCATGCCTTTCCTCCCAGGCTTCCCTCTCTCCTCTGCAGTGGGGAGAAGCCACCCCCACGTCCTGGCTCCTGCAAGAAGTTTGGTCTGTGACTGCTGCTGGAAAAAGTGGTTGAGCCACAGCCAGCAGCAAAGAGAGAGGGGAGAGGCATGGATAAGAACAGCGGGGCTCCATACAGTGGCTACGAGGAAACCTCATCTGGCCTTTGGATCCTCCTCTCACTGTCTCCAGCACTGGTGCAGAGAATCAAGAATTGACTCTAGGCCCTGGCCGGGCAGCTCAGTTGGTTAGAGCATCGTCCTGATACACCAAGGTTGCAGGTTTGATCCCGGGTCAGGGAGCATACAAGAATCAACCAATAAATGCATAAATAAGTGAAACAACAAATCAATGTCCTCTCTCTCCCTCTCCCCTCTCTCTCCCTCTCCTCTCTCTCTCCCTCTCCATCCCCCTTCTCTTTCTTACTCTTCCTTCTCTCTCCTTCTCTCCCTCTACTTCCTCTCTCTCTAAAACACCAAACAAACAAAGAAGAATTGACTATATCCCACCAAATGAAGATCCACTAATTTTCAGTCACTTTCCCAGGGTCCTCCCCTCTCCCATGGAGGCCTTTGTGTGGACTTCTCCTCCTGCCCGTGTTAACACTCTGTGAGAAGATAAGGAACCGCTTGCCTCAAGCTCATTCAGAAGGCTTTCTATGTAAACCCAAGAAAGAGAGACCTATTTGCAATTCTGGCAAATTCTGCTCCAAGCCTGTCAGTCTTTGTCCAGTTTCCTGGGCTTTTGTGGGGGTTTATACAACTATTTGTCTTTTTTTTTTCTTAGAGAGAAAGAAGGCAGGAGGAGGAGCAGTTGTGGCTTCTAAGAAAGTGTTTAGGACCCAGATGTCTCGGTTATTGGTTTTTGGAGTACTTGCTCTAATTCCTACAAATTCCAGTCTGATTTTACAATTCAGGTACATAGGGATGGCTCATACTAAGTATTATTTGCTCTGCAGAATAGTAAACTTTAATACTCAATGACAAGCATAATCATTTAGAGGAATAAAACTCCACATTAACACAATATACAATAAAGCCAGTGTCTAATCTGTGACCCCAAAGCCTAGTGGAATTACAGGCTTTCTCCTTCCTTTTTCCTAATGTAGATTTTATTTTATGGGATCACACTGATGACACAAATGTCTAGTCATTGCCCAAACTTATAGAGTTTCAGCTAGAAGGTAGAATTCCAAGGGTCTACACCAAAAACAAAATTTTAAACTTTTTTTTTTTAAATCCCTTACAATCAGGTACAGAGCCAAGAATTAAAATCTGTAGAAACAAAATTAATTGGGATCACATGTGTTTGGGTATAAAGGACTTCTATGCACTATTGAAACCTTTTTGTCTAAAAAAAGCATATGCCTGACCTGTGGTGGTGCAGTGGATAAAGCATCGACCTGGAAATGCTGAGGTCGCCGGTTCGAAACCCTGGGCTTGCCTGGTCAAGGCACATATGGGAGTTGATGCTTCCAGCTCCTCCCCCTTCTCTCTCTCTGTTTCTCTCTCTCCCTCTCTCTCTCTCCTCTCTAAAAATGAATAAATAAAATTAAAAATAAATAAATAAATAAAAAAGCATATACAAAGATAATCTTAGATGTGTATTTATAATATATATAGATAAGTTTTAGATATTTATGCCACACAGAAGCACCTAGAATGTCATATGGCTTTATGAGTGTGTGTTACTTTTTAATTAGTTTTGGTGGCTTATTAGGTCTGTTTTCCAATCTTTCCCCCTTCCCCCCAGTGTCTCCTTATGACAGGCAACTAAAGTGCCCTTCAACCACTTTCAGACTTGAAAGATTTGGTAAACAAAAACATTTTATAAATTTTTCAGTAGGCGTTCTTAACAGATGTATCCTTCCGCTTGAGGTTTTCCCTGGTGTTTGATCTTTTCCTCCAATGTCATTCGTTATAATATGATGGGCAAACACCCAGGTGGGATAATTGTGCTGAATTGGGCCTGCAGCCAGGATGTAGCATCTGTCCTTCAGGACGCTAGCTGTCATCCCTGCGAGGCTGCTCTAGGGAGGCTGCATCTCCTGGCTGTGGGCTGCCAGGAGACCCAGGGGGAGGGCCGGAGGGGGTGGCTGTCTGGATTAGGTGATAATTCTGAGGCTTGTCATCACCCGATTTTCTTTAAAGCTACCAGAGTAAGCATAACCCACGACCTTTAGGGAACAAATCATGGAGTGAGGTGGAGAGGGCAGAGAGATAATTGTAGAATCGGGCTGACTGGGGAAGCAGAAGTTTTGTTCGGTTTTGTTTTTAGTTATTTAGAGTTGTCAGCTGCTACTCTTTCTAGAGCAAACTCACCAAACCAGCATAGAGAACTCAGCTCTTCCCAGAATAAGCCCCAACTTGGCTCTTTGCTACTCTTAAGGCGAAAGGGCATTTTGTCCTCTGCGTGGTCATGGAAAGGGACTATTTGGGAGCAGTTTTAGATGAACGTTGGCATATATAGAGTCTTGACACCCAGCTCTGATAGCCTCTGTCACAGGAAGGCAGAAATACCTTTTACTGCGGTTTTTATGTCCGCCCCCTTCCCCCTACGCCCCCCCCCCCCCCCCCCCCCCCCGCCGCAACTCCCTACCCTGTGGCACTCGGTAAGAGTGGTAAGAGTGGCGACAGGGAGCTTCCAGGCCGTACTCAGTCAACAGCATGGTTGGTCATGGAAGGTACTACAATGTGCCCGGTCAACCAGGACTCTGACACTGAACAGTGCCCAGTGGACTGGAGGGGAGTGGGGTGGGGATGGCTTCCTATAGGAACCCTGTTCTTTGTTCTACCAAATCTGACCATAGTCATTTTCTAACACTCTTTAACAACTGGCCACACATTTAGTGGCTTAAAACAGTGTCTATGGGCCAGGAGTCCAGACTGGGTGCTCCGCTCAGGGTCTCCTCTGGCTGAATTCCCGTGTTAGACAGGACTGCAGCCTCAGCTCAGGCCCTCTCTCAAGTTCACAGGCTGTTGGCCAGGTTCAGGCCCTGCAGCTGTAGAATTGAGTCCCTCAGCTCCTAGAGGGCTCCCAATTTCCCTCCCAGGTGGCCTTCTCCACAACATGGCCAGTTTGTGTCTCGAAAGCCAACAGAAGCATGTTTCTGCTGACTCCTTCCTTTTCCGACCTGTGCACCCACTTTTGAGAGCCTTACCCAATTAGGTCAAGCCCAACCAGAATAATCTCCCTCGTGATTAATTTAGAGTCAAATAATTAGGGACCTTAATTATAGCTACAAAGTCCCTTCACTTTTGCCAGGTAGCATAATTAATCACAGAGCGGTAACCTACGGCATTCACAGGCCCTGCCCACACTCGGGGGGGAGGGGAGGGGATTATACATGTGCTCCAGGGGGTGGATGTCCTACAAGAAATCCACCTGCTACACTGACCCTTTCTTCCAAGTTTAAATTTTCGGTTCCACCCAACAGATTGCCACTGGTTTAGCTATCCTAACTAGGTATTATAAACATTTCATTATCTGTGCAGTAATTAGAAAGAAATTTAACGGGAAACTTCTCAACTGACACAGCATCACGTTCACTGTGAATACGTGTAACTCTATTCTTAATGGCAAGTTTTGTTAATATCACCTTTTTTTCAGGCAAATTTGTATATGTATTAGAGAAAGCTGTAGGCATGAATAAGAGATGAAAGTGACCTTAGATACATTTAGTTTTAGTGGTTCCAAATTAGGGGATATCAGTATGAATATAGAGATATGTACACATACATCATGCACTCCAAAATACATCCACTAGGTAAAAACATAAAAAGCACAAATCTATAATGAATTCAATAACATTTTAATAACCTTGTGCTCTGTTAATCACAAAACATGTACAGATATTTAAGAAATAGTTGTGTATATACATCTCCTAATTTATAATTTAGAAGATATATTTTTACATATATATAAAATCTAGTTTATTCCCTCTATCATATACACAGTTCTTAAAACACATAGACCTTTCACACCTCAAACAATAAGTCTATACCAGCATGGAGAATTAATTTACCCTCATCTATAGATGAGGAGTGGAGCATTAAATAAAAGTATAAGGAAAGCTAGATAGGTGAGTTATGCCATGGCCCGAAGAGTCGTGGAAAACTGAAGCTAGAACAGAGATCTCCAAGCCCTCTATAAATTGGAACATGCCATGTTGCTTAAACTTTGAACCATCAACATCTAAGTAAGTGTCTCTGCTCAAAATCTGCAAGTTAATGAATCCTCTCTGCCCACTGTGGTTGAGAAGCAACACTCTCCCTACACAGTAAAGGCCACACTTAACATTGGCGATAGGTCTTGGACTCTATTACTTAAAGCAAAATGGCATGTAAGAAAATTTCATGTTAGATTAATTGATATAAACCAAAATTAAGTTCTCATGATGTATTTCTCATGATAGAAACATCACCAAAAAACTTCTAAGTAAAGACCTCAAAACACTTCTAATATGAATCATTAAAATAAATGTGAACTACCTCTCCATTTAAGAAAGATGAATAAAAACAAGACAATGATTTTCCATCTTGTTTATTCTAGTTCAGAGCCTCTGATGGGCGGAGCCTTTCCGGGCATCTCAGGGTGAAGGCAGGACCCACCCTGGATGGGACACTCATCCACCACAGGGGCGCCCACACTCACTCACCCTGGGACAATGTAGACAGGCTAGTTCACTTCATGTGCACAGCTTAGGGATGTGGGAGGGAACCGGAGTCGTCAACCCCTCGAGACGTGAGGAGGGCATGTGAACTTCACTGACAGTGGCTACAGACAGGAATCAATTATTTCCCTCATCAACATTATGACTAAACAACATTGAGCGAAACGTTATTTGAGGACCTGCTGTGGTTGGAAGCAGAGAACAATTGAGCAGGCAAGATAGAAAGATAAGGAAAAATAATTCCAAGTTCCTCATGAATGAGGTTTTCCTTCATCATAATTTTGTTGGCAAGTGAATTAACTGAACCTAGGGCCAGCTCAGACTCAATTATAAGTTGAACAACATACTTTAGAGCAAAATGCAAAGGCAGATCTTGGATAATCTAGAGCTGTGTTTTTCAACTGTCACCCGGATGTTGTATGAAGGTTATAGAGATTTCTGGGGGACCGGCTGTTGAAAATCACTGATCTATATTTTGCATGTGGCTGTTCTAGATCAAAATGAAAAATTGAGATTCAATTATAATTCTTAATGCATTTTAAAACAACTTTATTAAGATGTAATTTACAGCATAAAATTCACCTATATGATGATTTTTTTTAGTGAATAAACCGAATTTTGCAACAATCGCCATAAACCATTTTTAGAACATTTTTATCACCTTGATAAGATCCCTCATAGTCATTCACAGTTAATGCCCCTCACTCCAAAGGCCTCTCTCTGCCCTAGCCACAGGCAATTACTAACTAATTTCCTGCTTTTATATCATAGATTTGCCTGTTCTCAATATTTCTTATGAATACAATCATATAATATTTAGTCTTTCGCATATTTTCTTTCACTTAGTACCATGATTTTGCAGTTTATCCATGCAGAATTTACCAAAACTACATTCCTTTTTATTGCTGAATGTTATTCCGTTGTATGGATGGCCCCATTTAGCCCATTCACCAGTTGTTGGACAGTAGGTTTGCTCTCGCTCTGTTACGATAATCCTATCATGAACATCAGAGTATAAATCTCAGAGTGGACATAAGCTTTTAATTCTCTTGGGTAGAAACCTAGGGACAGAACTGCTGGGCTAGGTGGTAAATTCAAGTTTTACTTTTTTAAAATTTTAATTTTTAATTTATTGTATTGATGGGGTTTCAAACTTTTACTTTTAAGAAACTGTCAAACTGTTATCCAAAGTGACTTTCATTTTATTTTCTGTTCTAATTAGTAACACTTAAGATTTCTGTTTCTCGACATTTGTAACAATTTGCTACTAATTCATGGTAAATCACAGCATCCTAGTGTATGTGAGAGGGCATCTCATGGTTTTATTTGCGTTTCATAGTGATGTTGAGCATCTTTTCATGTGCTATTAGCTATTTGTATATCTCCTTTGATAAAGTGTGTATTCAAATCTTTTGCCTATTCTGTTACTGAGTCATTTATCTTACATATTGATCTGGAAGACTTCTTTGTGTATTCTGAATACAGACTTTTTTATCTGATATGATTTGCAGATATTTTCTCCCAGTCTATGACTTGTCATTTTATTTTCTTAATGGTATTTTTTGACGCACAAAAAGTTTGGAATTCCAGTGAGGTCCAATTTGTTAATTTTGTTTCTTTCATGTATCTTGCTTTTAGTGTCATAGCTAAGGAATATCTATCTAACTCAAGATCTTGAACATTTCCTCCTATGTTTCCTTTAAAAAGTTTTATAATTTGAGGTCATACTTCAGGTCTGTTGCCTTGGAACATAGGAGATGCTCTCGCAGCCGAGACCAACAATAGCACAGTGCTACGAGGAACTGCAGGGCACGTCTCTGGGCTTCCGTCTGTCTGTTTCCTCCTTCATCCCCACAAACTGTTAGGGTAGTCACAGGCACCACTCAGACCTGTGCAAAAAGACCAGCATGATCTCAAATATATAAACATAGTTTTGATTTGTTTCTTAATCAGCTTCCAACATGCTAGCATTTACCTTCCCAAGAAAAAAAAATTTGATGACAAAAATGTTACTATTTCCAAGACTTCCCTTCCAACTTTGGATTAGTTAGAGACTACATCAAATAAGATAATGCATGTGAAAATATTTCAAAACCCATAAAGTGCCAAATAAATCTTAGGAATTATCACCATTGCATGCAGGGAATAAGAGTAAACAGAAGCAACAGTAATGCTTTTAGAGGGCTTAAATAGACAAAACGGATGGCAATGTCAACATAAAGAGGTAAAACCAGATTTGCAGATAATCCACCTGTAGGTTGTTGAAAGTTGACTTTATCTGCATTGCCTAAGTATTAAGGAGGTGGGTCAAGATCAAAGCGGTTCCTGCTGCTTGGTTGGATAGAGGGAATAAAGTTGTCTCCATAATCAGTATGTTCTCTTGAAGCGAGGTAGGAACTTTGCCCTGAGATATTGATTTCTCTTGTTAATGGATGGACTCCTCCATGGGTACAGGTGGAATTAGCAACTGCTTTTATAATGCTGAAAACCCCAATAACCTAAAAATTCTCTCCTCTACATGGTGAGATAGTTATGTTGCTTGAAATTTCCAGGATTAGTGAACACTTAAGGGCAATTTATGAAAGTGTACATATTTGTACTGAGTCAAAGAATTACTGCTTAGCCCTAACAAAACCCTTATTAATCTCCTTGCTATCTACTGTCATCCAGCAGACAGCCAACGCCTAGAGGTTAGCTCATAGGCCGGATCAAATTTAGAGAGAAGGAATTAGGGGAAAGTGGTAGAGGCTGTGCAGATTGCTGCTGGGATGGGTAATGCAGAGATGGACAGGTCCCGGCAATTAGGAATAAAAAGGGCATTGCTTTTTAGATATACTTCTCAGCAATAGGACATGACAAAATACTGCCATTTGCAATGACATGGATGGACCTTTAGAATATCATGCTAAGCAAAATAAGTACATCAGAAAAAGCTAAGAACCGTATCATTTCACTCATATGTGCAATGTAAAACTGAGACTCACAGACACAGACAACAGTATGGTGGTCACCAGAGGGAAAGAGGTGGGGGACTGTCAAGGGTAAAAGGGGCCAGATCTATGGTGAAGGAAGATGATCTGACTTTCGGTGGAGGGCACACAGTGCAACATACAGACCATGTGTCAAGGAAACGTACACTTGAAACCTGTATCATCCTATTAACCAATGTCACTCCAATACATTTAATTATAAAAAGGGCATTGCTGCCCTGGAGCTAGGGAAAGAGACCTCAAATGAAGGGAGGGTGGAGGCCCCGGTGGTGCTGTGTTCTGGTAGAAGAATCTTGCCTCTGTGATGTTCTGGCTCTGTTCATGATGGGCATTAATATTTCCCATCATTACAGACAGCTCTGAATTCTCAGTTCTTGGACTGTTTCACCACCTCATTTTGCTTAGTGTTTCTCAGGCACCTCACTTCCGTGTCCAAATCCTGGCTGTTTCGTAGCAGTATTTAGTAACGTTTATTGACCACAGCTCTTAAAGCAGGGGTCCCCAAACTTTTTACACAGGGGGCCAGTTCACTGTCCCTCAGACCGTTGGAGGGCCGGACTATAAAAAAAACTATGAACAAATTCCTATGCACACTGCACATATCTTATTTTAAAGTAAAAAAAAAAAAACGGGAACAAATACAATATTTAAAATAAAGAACAAGTAAATTTAAATCAACAAACTGACCAATATTTCAGTGGGAACTATGCTCCTCTCACTGACCACCAATGAAAGAGGTACCCTTCCAGAAGTGCGGCGGGGCCGGATAAATGGCCTGAGGGGGCCGCATGTGGCCCGCGGGCCGTAGTTTGGGGACCCCTGCCTTAAGGGATGGTTATTTCTGTGCTCCCTATTTTATAGAACAGAGACGTTCAGAGTCCTTGTCTAATACAGGGCATTAGAGGTAGACCCATGATTATAATGATAACTCAGAGACCTGTAAGCTATACAGCTTCAGGCACTCTATCTAAAATCTTGAATATCAGAAGGTTGTGAGGAAACTAAAGTCACTAGAATTTCACAATGGCCCCAAATTCACTCCCTAAATAAGTTTCTGTGAATACTTAGGCAGCGGATGCCTACAGCCTCTGGGCTCAGGAAGGTCAGAGGAATGCAGCAATCATTTTTTAGCTCTCTGAGTTCTCAGGCTCCCTGTAGATCTGTTAATAAATCAAAGCCCTTATGAGGAGTAAAGAGGCAGAGGAAGTGGGGAGGGGCTCGAGTTCCGAGATAAAAATTGCCAAGAAAGAACCTGCCCTTGCAGAAAGGGAAACAAGGAGCAGGAAGACAGAGGAGGGAAATAATAAACAAGAGGAGGCTTCCAGGTGCCCCGGGGTGACACGCAACAGGGGCTGGAAAACAGTCAGCATTTGATATCAGAGAAGAGAAGGCAGGAAACACATTCTGGGAGTAACCTTAGCACCTATTGCAAAGGCTTCCATGCTGGGCTCACAAACAAATGTAAAATAGCTCTCAATGGCCATTGCCATACACCCTACAAAGGTCTTCTCACCAATATCAGTGAGCTGGTCAGGCAGGAGCAGGCTTTGCACTGGTCCCGTCCACACTGCCCATCCGCTCTGTGTCCTTCTGTTTATCATTCCGTTAAAAGCCCCGCATGCTGACAACTCAACAGGGAGCTTGCATATTTCCCAAATATCTATGTATACTGTATGAAAACTGGAATTAAAATGAGCTATTCTCTTGGACTTGGCGCAAGCATCCCATTTGCCTTCTGTTGGGCCCATCCTGATGGTCTTGGCCCTAAGCATTCGGGCCAGTACTTGGATGTCTTTCTATTTTACCACTTCCGGTGTTTTTCTCATGATAGTTTCCTTTGGCAGCAATTCTTTTTTTTTTGTAACTGAATTTATTGGAGGGGGGGTGACATTGGTTAATAAACCCATACAAGTTTCAAGTGTACAATTCTATAACATTGCTTACTGTATTGTGTGCTCACTACCCAAAGTCAAGTCTCTTTCTGCCACTTATCCCCCCTTTACACTCTTCTACTTCTCTGGCCCCCTTTTCTCTTTGGTAATTACCATGCTGCCCTCTGACAGCCGGCAGTACTCCTTACTCTCATCCTGCTTGTTTTGTTAGTGACACCAGATTTTTAGCTGATCAGGCTATGTAACCAAATTCAGCAGAGTAAAGAGACAGGGGAAGATATAGAAATGTCCAGTAAGGCCTTTCCTTGCCTAAATATCCTTATGCTTCTACCTTTAGGCAACTGCCCTTCTCTGAGGTCTCCTCATGTAGCTCACACTTCTTGCAGATTTGTTAATAAATCAAAGCATGCCATTCTTCAAGCTTTGTTATCTGGTTTCCTGTTTTCCTTTTTCTACCTCTGTGGTCAACCAGCATCCTGGTTGTCATCATCACTTCCTATATTAATGACTTGACCATCTATAGCAGTGATGGTCAAACTATGGCCATAGGCTAAATCTGTCTACTGCCTGTTTTTGTAAATAAAGTTTTAATGAAACACAGCCACACCCATTTGTTTAGGTGGTGTTTTTAGCTTCTTGGTACTACAATGGCAGAGTTGAGTAATCATAACAGAAACTGTGTGGCTCACAAAGCCTGAAATATTTATTTTCTGGACCTTTACAGAAAAAGCTTCCCAAATCCTGGTCTAAGTAGATAGATGTGTCTTTTGAGAGGAGGATCAAGTTTGGAAGGAAGGATACACATTTGTTTTTTGTTTTTTTAATTTTTCCAAAGTTAGAAGCGGGGAGGCAGTCAGATAGACTCCCACATGTGCCTGACCGAGATCCACCCAGCATGCCCACCAGAGGGTGATGCTGTACCCAACTAGGCCATTGCTCCATTGTGACTGGAACCATTCTAGTGCTTGAGGCAGAGGCCATGGAGCCATCCTTAGAGCTGGGGCCAACTATTGCTCCAATGGAGCCTTGGCTCTGGAAAGGGAAGAGAGAGACAGAGAGGAAGGAGAGGGGAAGGGGTGGAGAAGCAGATGGGTGCTTCTCCTGTGTGCCCCGGCAGGAAATCAAACCCAGGACTTCCACACACCGGGCCGACATTCTACTGCTGAGCCAACTGGCCAGGGACCACATTTGGTTTTGTATATGTTGAATTTAGGTGCCTTTGAAATATCAAACTGGAAGGGAAAATACATATGTGGATATTTGAAGTTCAGTTTTTTAAAAAATGGCCCAATTAGGAATTTAATATTTTCTCATAGTCCTTCAAAAAGACTTATTGTTTTGTAGCCATTATAACAAGTTACCATTGCAACCAGTTTTAAATCAGCTTAATCAATCAAGTATAATGTGCTCAGAGAACAGATTTTTGAAAGCCAGCCAATGAGCAACAGTGCCCCTCTCTAGACAGACAGCAGGCTGGCAAGAGCTTCCCTTTGGTGAACATGCTGCAGAGTCAACCAATTCACAGCAGTCTTACCCAAGCACCATGCTTCTCTAACTGACGTCAATCTATTCTCTGAACTTATACTTCTAAAAATCCAGTGTAAAATCAGCAGTCTGCTTTGCTTGGAGAGGCGGTGTGTAAAAATAATGACGCTCCCTTACTTAAGGAATAAATTCAGCTTTATATTTCAGTTAATAAATGGTGGTTTCTTTCTTTAACTTCGCCTGAGAGTGTTTGTTTGTTTTTTAAGTAAATATCTTACCTATACAGATAGCTGTGGTCATGGGAGAAGAATTGTTTAAGAAGCACACATTTAGTGAGAAGACAAGAGGAGTTAGTACAAGCTCCAATGATGAAGGATGAGCCATGGAGGATGGAGAAAAACCAAGAATATATGTTGCCATGAAGCTGAGACCAGAAAACATTTTGAGAATTAAGAAAGAGTCAAGGGAGTCAAATGTCACTGAGGACCTTCCTAAGATAGATACTGAAATTTATCTATTGAGTTTGGTGACAGAGAATTTATTGTGACTTTTGTGAGATCTGCCTGTTTGCACCAATGACACTGAAATTAAGTTTGGATATTGAGATGTGAGTGGGGATGAGGAAATGGGAATAAAATATATGAGAAATTCTTTGGTAGATAGAGAAAAAAATGGTTTGATGTCATTTTTTTGTTTATAAGACAGGAAAGGCTTGACCATATTAACATGTTGATGTCAGAAATTCACTAAAAAGGTTAAGGTCTGAGAGAAAAAAATATATAATCAGTAGTTTGGTAAATACTTAGACAGTGAGAAGGAAAAAGACGAGAATGGCAGTGAAGAAACTGGATTTTGAGAAGAACAGGGGTCCCTATAACAACAAGATGGAAGCAAGAATCGATAGACATTGGGCTACAGGATGTCTAGCTAAAGATGCAGAAGTCCACGTTTGATTTTTCCTGTTGTATGGTTCGAGGAAGGAAGACAAAGTTATCTCTTGAATATGAAAAACAAAATGGAAGAGGGTGGTTGGAGCACGAGGAAAGTAGGACATTTACAACAAGAAGGGATGGAGATCCAAGAATAGGACATAGATAAAACCTCACTTTAAGAGGTGGTCACCTGAGGTAGAACCAGCAAGCTTAGACTGGGAATGACTGAAGAAAAAAGGAAAAACCAAGAGAGTGGTTTAACAGTGTTGAACTCAAGAAAGAACACACCTACCAAGAAGGGCCTAGGCAAATTGAACTCAAATTTAAAAACAGAGCCTAGCAGCTATTTTTAAACAAGGACCTCTCATGCAAGCCAGATTTTAGGGGGGAGCCTGCACTTCACTGCTTTCCTGCACTGTGTTTCTGCCATCTGAGCCAACCCTTAAAATTTCCTGGAAATCATGTTCAACCAATAGGACTGAGACTTTTCCTGTATGGTCATGGTTACACAGCTATGTCTCCATCAGCATATTCACTGACCAATCGGAGTGGCTCCACTCAAACCAATCTGGAACTAAGAGGATTTGGAGTCTTCATTTAGATGAGGATGGGCCAATCAGGGACCAGGGGCAGGGGCTTCTCTCTATATAAAGCAGCTCCCCTCTCACTCATCAAGCACACTTTCCCTTTCCACCTGAGACTAAAGACTGTATTTCCCCTGCTGGTGCTGGAACACTGATGTCTCACCTGAGCAGAGCAGACAGAACAGACCAGAGATGTCTAGCAGGAGAGAAGCCATCAGTCCTATAGCCACAAGCAGCTGGTTTCTGCCAGCAACCCGAATGAGCTTGGGAGCAGATTCATCACCTGAAACTCCAGAAAGTAACACAGCCCTGCCGACACAGACATCTTGAGATCAGCCTTGTGAGGTCTGTAGCCCAACCAACCCCAACCTCTAACGAAAAGAACTATGAGATAATAAATGAGTGTGGTTTGAAACTGCTGAATTTGTGATAATTTCCTACCACACAAAAAAACAAAACAAATATACTCCTCATCTGTGCCTGGCATATATTAAGTGCTCAGTAAACATTTAATGAATGGATAAACAAATGGATACTCTTATTTGCTTCTAAGAATTCACCTGCCGATAGGACAAAGTTGAGTACTTCTAACCGAAACCTATCTCCTATCTCTGGAAATTTGACATATCTAGAAATGAACTAATTTCATTACTCCATCTCTCCTGATTTTCCACCATTGGTTGTCTCTCTTCAGTCCCCTCGTTCAATGCATTCTTTTTGTTAAAATTATTATTATTTTTAGGTGAGAGGAGGGGAGATAGGCAGACTCCCAGATGCACCCCGATAGGGATCCACCTAGCAACCCCATCTGACACAAATGCTCGGGTACCGAGCTATTTTTAGCCCCGAGGCTAACACGATCATAACAACTGAGCTATTCTCAGTGCCCAGCACCACACTCAAACCAATCAAGCCACTGGCTGCAGGAAGAGAAGAGAGAGAAAAGGGGGAGGGGCAGCAAGAAGCAGATGAGCACTTCTGCTTTGTGCCCTGACAGTAATTCAAACCTGGCACATCCATATGTCAGGCTGACACTGTATCCACTGAGCTCACCGGCCAGGGCCTCAAACCATTCTTAATTCCTATGATGCCATCTCATTAGCACTCTCGTATTCCTTCTATCCTCTATCCCATTGCTTCTTCTAGTATTCCTGTTCTAACTAAGACTTGACTATTTAAGATGATTTAGATCTTGTATCTGTTCCCCTCTGAGAAATCAAGCTCTGTGTCCCTATAGATCTAAGTGCAATATTCTACTACAGCCTCACACTACTATGCATGGTGATACCCTGCCGTAATTCTGGACTCTCCTTTCAAGATGCAGCTCAAACATCATCTTTTCTTCAAAACTTTCATGCCAGCTTCTGGCCCCACCCACATGTCCAGATAGACTTGAGCCTTTGCCTCCTTTGCACTCCATTCTTTTCTCTTCGTAATTCTATTTATATCATCCATAGCATATTATTAAACTTATGCGCCTGTCTTACTCCCCTGAGCTTCATTCAGGTGTGCATCGCAAAGCCTGACAGAGGGCCTGAGACTCAGCCCCGTGTGACTAATGCTGGAGGAATGAATGCACGGCCCAGTCAGTCCTCTTCCTGCCCGACTTCGTGTCTGTGCACAACTCTGGACGAGTGTGCTCCTCAGAATGGCGGCAGCAGCAGCCCCCGGGGAGCTTGTGAGAGATTCGGATTCTCTTCCTTCCTCCCATTCCCCCAGCCTTCATCAACCAGGTTCTCTGAGAGTGGGGTCCCCGAATCTGTGTTTTAACAAGCCCTCCAGGTGACTCTGAGGCACTCCCGTTTGAGAACCGCTGCTCTAGAATGTTCGTCTGGATTTACTTTTCAAAAATCCAGAAGAATGCTTCTAACTTGGCTGAGCTTCCAACTGCATTCAAGCAGAAACAGTGAATTGAGAAGTGGAGGGCCACAGGAGACACCCAGCCTTGGGCAGGAGACCACTGGGACCTGCCCACGACTAGGAATCCAATAGGCCAGAGTTCAGAGAGCAAGGTCTGAAGGTGAATTAAGAGCCACTTTCTGTTCAAAAATTCAAATGGAGGCTGCACATTTTTGTGGTTTTGCTTTTATGTTGAAATGGCACCACTGGAATGCTGCTTTGCCACAAAGCGTATTAGAATACAGGACAAAAGGCTGGGGATCTGTCTTAAGAATCCAGAGGACGGGCTGAAGTACCTGTAGGATCTTCCCTCCAATGGTAGATTCTGGCTGCTTTTAGAGAGAAGTAGGAAAATCCAGAACTAGTTTCTCTTTTCTCTCAAAGTCTCACTTTCCCAGCCAATAATTGACTTCTGGACCCCGAACGGGTCTTGCGCGGTCCAGGTATTCTTACAAGAGTAGTTTTTCATGACTCAGTGTGATTATCAGTGGGGCACATTGAACAGTGCAAAGTGGGAGGTGGCTTTGCTGTGGGGAGAAAAGGGAATACCTAAGCCCCTTCCTAAAACCCTGCGTGTGACAAAACACAGGACCAGGTGTGGCCAAGAGAACCAGAACGTGCATCTCACTGAGTTCTCCCTTACAGATACTGGTGGTGTGCATAGACACGCATGTCGTTTTTTAGGACCATATATTTTCCTTGGGCATTTGCTGTAGACAGTAGCGACAGAAGCACATCCTTTCTTACCTATAATTTCTTAACTAAATAATCACAAACAGTAAAAATAAATCTATGAAAGTTTAATTACTGATTTAACCGTTCAACTTCCTTCTTACTCCTAAGCAGTGTTTATATAACACTCTCTGAAAAGCAGGGCTTGTAATTGTACCCAAGTGAACCTTTGTAGTTTCCAGCAATTCCAGGAGGCAATGGAGAGGTATCAAGCCTTTGAAAGAAGACTGGCCCCACATGAGTAATTACATTCACTTGGCCCAATGGAGGCTGCTATGCAAAGAGCGCTGGCATTCCTCAGACCACGGCATGCTATTTTCCGTTCTTTTTGGGATTAAACCATATTCTTCTAATCAAAATATTAAGATTTAAGAAATATCTGTTGGGTTCTTTTAAGTGGGGTGTTTATGCATATATTTTCTTTAGGCATTACTGAACAAGTGTTTGAATATAAAAGTAGGGAAAAACTTCACATGGTTCTAGAAAAATAATAATTTTCCAAGCCCTAAAATAAGTCCATAAAATTACCACTTGCCTTTGAAATTGTACTAATTATCTTCATGACATTTGATAATGTTGCTGGTCATTACCTTCAGTTGGCCAACGGATTAAACATCACCACCAATGATTAGACATTACTTTTACTATCAGCTGGATAGCTAATGAATTAGCTTCATATTCAGGATTTTTTTTTTGAGGGGTAGATTACTTTGCTTTATCTGCAAAAACCAAGTACATCAGAGAAACATGAGCAGATTGCCTTACAATGCTGTGTATAGTGCCAGAAATAAATGCAGAAGAACTCCCTTTGCAATTTGGCAGAGCGATCGGGCTCAGAGGTTTTAGGCTATCATCATTCAGGACTCCACGTTATATAGGTTCCATGTGCTATTATACCAAAGAGAAGGGCTCTGTCTTCGACACCCCCGCTGCTCATGATACCTAGAGGAGGACCAGAATGCAGAAGCCGTTCTATCCAGCGGGAAATTCAATGGTCAAAGAAATATTCGCATTTCTTCCCCTTCTTTCCACTGTGCTCTAGAAGTGATGGATTTTTTCTTCTTCTTTTAGTGACTGTTCAGCCAACGGCTCTTTTTACTGCCTTGGGAAGTTATAGCTATTAGGCGACAATAGAAATAATTGATTTCTCAAGGCAGAATTTTCTTAAAACATAAAATGGCTGTTTTCCAATTTAAGAAACAAAGCTAAATTCAGGATTGATTCTCAGTTCTCAAGATGGCTTTTTATTAACACAAACCTCCCACATCTTTGGTTTATGCCATCATTGAGTTTGCCTTTCATTAAATTGTGTACTCTTTGTGCTCTTTGAGCAATTCCTACAAGCTATTCTTTCTTCCATTTTTTTGGTTTTTGTTACTATTTTTGCTGCTGCCCCTACCCCATTCTCCTGCTCCGATCCACACTGAAGAAAACTTCCTTGGGTCAAATGCTAGCCTCTGGATCCTACCACTTCTCCCTTTGGCCTCGTTTCAGGATTAGACAGGACCAAGGGTAATCCATGCCCAGGTGCTCCATTGAAGAGCTTCTAGCCAGAGCACACAATGACTCCATCAAGCACTGAAGAGTACAGGCTGCTGCGAATACTGGTCCAAAATATGTAAGAAAAACTTGCTCATAATGTTCCAAATTAACTTCTGATAACCCAAGGAAAGTTCTTAAGAAGATTGGAATATAAATCAAGTATTTTACACTTTTTTTTCCTGTTTAGTAATGTTCACAAGAACTCTAGTTTGGAAACACTATAGCATTTTAAAGGAGGCCCTTCCTGGGGCAATGTGTTCATATAAAGGAGCAATCCTGGGGAGGAAATTCTGGCCCTGTGGGAGGTTATTGGCAGGAAGGGTCTTCAGATCAGCTGATGTCGCGCTTCTCATTTTTCCAGGTTCACTTTTTAACAGAACCTCCTGAGATGAAAACTTACTTCATGTTTAGTTGTGTGCTAGCAATGCAAGTCTGATCCAACAAGATCACCTTGTGCTTTACAGACTGCTGAATAGTTCTTCACTTTCAGGCTGTGGGCTCTGCCATGTTGGAAAAGGCTCTTTTCCTCTATCTCTCCAGTGGTCTTACTGTCTCCTAAAGCAACACTTTTCCAAGTTATGATCAAAACAAATGGCACTAGGATGGTTTTTTACACTTAAAACACTTGAACTTCTTAACAACACGTGTCATATACTCAAAATACTTTGGATTTGCCGAGACTTGCTTTTTGGATTTCCTTTTTGCAGCATGAACAATGAAGAGGTTTATTTGGTTATCTCTTCAGTCTGTGAGCCAGCCAAATTAGATGTGATACACTTAATCTTTCCTACTGAAGGTGAAAGATCATTGCACCATGTAGCTTTCCGGACTTGGTCAGTATATCTAGCCGTGGAAGAATGCCTATAGCAGCGGACATTGAGCTGGTGTTGGCAAATGATTTTATGGCCAGAAACACCACATTTCTTCAACTCTTGCAATTCCAGCCATCTTATTGAACTAATCAGTTGGGTTGCTCTCCAAGAATTGCGCTTCTTCTCTCTTAATGTTGGAAAGTAGGAACCTTTCCTGATGACCCCAGATGCTCCTTAAAGAAAGAGACACAACTTTGTCTGAGCAACAACAAATAAATGACTCCTTAGGAACATCGAGTGAGTAATGTTTTTCTCTTTTGCTTTCCTAATGAATTGGTTAACTCTGAGTTTCTTGGTAGTTCAAAATAAATGTTCAAGACCAGTGCTATCTTTTGTTGTTGGGTGTATTGATTTAAAATATTATTTGTAAAATATGGTTGAAAAAATAACAGTATACTTTTATATAATAAATTTGCATTGAGTTGATCTACATAAAATAGCTAACTATGTATATACCTGGGAAATTATGAGAAAAAGTTTTAGTCTAAGAATACCTTTAATTGTTGATATTTGAGTTTTCTGCATACTTTTATTACATGAAAAATCATCTTTTCATCCAATACATGTCATAGAAATGATGTCAAGTTAATTTTCCCTGTGTCTACAATTTATTGCAGGGCTCTTGTCGTACCCTGATGTTGTGATTTATAAAAAATGTATATTTGGGCCCTGGCCAGTTGGCTCAGTGGTAGAGCATCAGCCTGGCGTGCAGAAGTCCTGGGTTCGATTCCCGGCCAGGGCACACAGGAGAAGCGCCCATCTGCTTCTCCACTCCCCCCCCCCTCATTCCTCTCTGTCTCTCTCTTCCCCTTCCGCAGCGAGGCTCCATTGGAGCAAAGATGGCCCAGGCGCTGGGGATGGCTCCTTGGCCTCTGCCCCAGGCGCTAGAGTGGCTCTGGTTGCAACAGAGCAATGCCCTGGAGGGGCAGAGCATCGCCCCCTGGTGGGCAGAGCGTCGCCCCCTGGTGGGTGTGCCAGGTGGATCCCGGTTGGGCGCATGCGGGAGTCTGTCTGACTGTCTCTCCCCATTTCCAGCTTCAGAAAAATACAAAAAAAATTGTATATTTGAAAAAAAAAAAAAATATATATATATATATATATATATATTTATTTATTTGGGTTCCTGGCCAGTTGGCTCAGTGGTAGAGTGTTGGCCTAGTATGTGGATGTCCTAGGTTGATTCCCACTCAGGGCACACAGGAGAAGTGACCATCTGCTTCTCTACCCCCAATCCCTTCTCTCTCTCTCTCTCTTCTCCTCCTGCAACCATGGCTAGATTGATTCAAGGACATTGGCCCTGGGTGCTGAGGATGGCTCCATGGAGTCTCTGCCTCAAGTGCTAGAAATGGCTTGGTTTTAAGCATGGCTTCAGACTGGCAGAGCATCAGCCCCAGACAGGGGTTGCTGGGTGGATCCTGGTCAAGGCACATGTGAGAGTCTGTCTCTCTATCTCCCCTACTCTCACTTGGAAAAAACAGAAGAAGAAGAAGAAGAAGAAGAAGAAGAAGAAGAAGAAGAAGAAGAAGAAGAAGAAGAAGAAAGAAGAAAGAAGAAGAAGAAGAAGAAGAAGAAGAAGAAGAAGACCAACACACACACACACACACACACACACACACACACACACACGCATATATATTTAGTCTTAGTCCCCACTCTTGGCATGGAGGCACTAAAATCTTTGCTATTTTCTGTGATGAGAACAGTGGAAGTGTCCTTTGTTATATTAATGAATGACCTTTAGAAAAGGGCCTAAGGCTAGAAGCTGGTTGCCAACCTTGTGAGAGACAGTTGGAACTTTCAGCCCTACCCTAAACCTCCCGGGAGGTAGAGAGGCTGGAGGTAGAATTCAAGCACCAATGACCTCTGAGTTCATCAGTCATGCCTATGTGATGAGGCCTACATAAAAACCCAAAGGACAGGATTCAGAGAGCATGGGAACACCTCGCCCCTTCCCCTAACCCTGCCCTATACTTTTTTGCCATCTGCCTGTTCCTGACTTCCCCTTATAATAAACTGGTAATATAGTAAGTAAAAATGTTTTTATTAATTTTGTGAGCAAACCTCTAGCAAATTAATAGAAACCAAGACAGGGGTCATTGGAACGTCCCCTCTAGAGCCAGTCTGTCAGAAGCACAGGTAACAACATGAACTCACCAGCGGTGTCTGAATTTGCTGGAACAGGCAGTCTTGCAGGACTGAGCCCTCACTCTGGGCATCTGAGGCTATCTCCAGGTAGACAGGATCAGAATTGAGTTCAATCATAGGATCCCCAGCAGGGGTGTAAGGAAACATGTAGAATTGGAGTTCCTATGGGCATTCTTTGGCTCCAGTAAAACTGTTCCACTACTTTCTCTGACTGTGTGTCCACCCACAGCCTATATCTCATGGGCATTTTCTGTGCCCTCTCTCTGTCTGTATGTAGTATGTTAGCTCTTCACCAAATCTTACTGCTCTTCTCTAACTGCTCTGTTTAGGCCCATGCCCATCTCCTATTTGCAGCTCCTCTTCCTTGGTCAGTTGACTGGGAGGTGGATGGTGGGTTGAGAGCAGGTGGAGTGACACCTCTGGTCTTTTCACACCCTGCAGGGCTTTTCATGCTGGGCATATTACTTTTCATCCAAAACTCTTTGGGGCTCATATCCTTTTGCTAAGAAGACTCTCAGCAGGGGAGTTCCCTCCTCCCTCCATGCATCCGACTTCTGTCTCTCTTCTCTAAGGCTTCATGTCTCTTCTTGAAAAAAAAATACATGTTCCCAAAGAAGCTTTGATGGCTCCTTAAGACTAAACTGAGGGCCTTTTCTGTGTTACTAACATGTCTGTGTTAGCCTTATTAGTAGCACTTCACTCTCCATGTTGGTTAACCAGTATCTCATTCCTGTTCGACTGTCAGCTGTTGAAAGCCTGGGACTCCTGGTTTCCCAGAACAAGCACTATGCCTTAATGAATAAACACTGAATGACTAAGTAAAGGAAAGAAGGAGTAAATAATGGTGTTAGAAAGAATGGAGGGTGATTCTAAACCTGAACATGAGTCCTCTTAATCTTTGAACTAGGCTATATAGCTAAATAACTGTGAATCAACCACAGTTAATTCTGACCCTTTCCAATTCAGCCAGAGTCAACACTAGGAGAATTTTAGAGTGCATGGAGCATGTGGATCAAGGTGTCTATCAGAGGGGTTGAGAGTTGGATCTCACCATAGGTTAGTTCTGCCTGTAGCACTGGAGTGGGTGATTTCTCTTCTTTCTTTTTTATTTTGTGACAGGTAATTCTTATAAGGCTCCTGGAAAGGCACAGAAAAAAGCTACATCTACCGTCTGCTGAAGCCAACACTTCTGTCTACTGGTACTAGATACTTCTGTTCTACCTTTCAAACTTCACCAAAGAGCTTCTTTTCAGTGGAATACAAGCTGGAACTCTGTAGGCAAAGCAGTCTGGAAAATGCGGCTTCAGGTTTCTCAGTCCCATGATGCAGGGGAGAGAACTGAAGAAAACCAGCAAGGCCCTTAGATGGCAAACAGTTCCACCAGGGATGCGGGGCACCTCACAACGCAGCCGCGCCCAGTGAACATTCTGTCTTTTCCACTGGGGCCTTAAAGCCCCAGTGGTGGCCTTCATGCTAGCCTTTGAGGAGTCTTTGGAAAAGCAGAGGTCTCATTTTAGGCTCTTTGTCTGCCTAGAAATGATATACAGTAACATTTTTTTTCTAATCTAAGAAAGACCTCACAGAATTTCAAGGAGGAAACACAGTAACAGTGTTTGACTCCTTCTTCCTACCTAGGTTTCTCTCATTTCACTAGGGCCAGACCATGGGGGGGTTAGGGGCTGGGCCACTTCTTAGATTGAGCCCCTCTGAATGGTTCTATCTTCTCCTAAGCCTAAGAAAAGCTCTTATGCACATACATTTTTTATGGTGGGTGACAAGGAACAGTAAAGTACCGCATCTTCTCCTAAAGCTCAAAGTAAACCCCAGCCTTGGGAGTTCTAAGAAAACACTCCTATAGCCTGACTGCATACATGCATCTCTTCCTAACACTGTGTTCTATGATATTACATTGGTGGATTGAAATCAGGCTGGATAGGAATAAAATCACTAGGGGCTTTAAAGAAGGACTTATTTTTTTCTTTTTTAAAGAGCTGTTTGTTAGCCAGATATTTAACAGCACACAACACTCTACAGCTGACCCTTGAACAATGTGGAGGGGTAGGGCTGGACTAGGGCCACCATCTGCCTGCACAGTTGAAAATCTGCATCTTGCTGAAATTGGCCCTCCACATACGTGGACCCCCAACTGCCAGTTGATGCTTGAAGAACATGAGTTTGAATTGCTTGGGTCAACTGAACTTTTCAGGTCAGTTGAACTGTATAAATCAGTTGAAAAAAATCCATGTGACCTGCACAATTCAAACCCACATTATTCAAGGGTCAACTGTATTTTGAAGCACAAACCTAAGTCATGGGGGCAACGCCCTTTTTGTTCTTTTGAGACCTGCCTCTTATTGAGGTTTCAGTTGTCATGGCCAGGATGGTACATGTGACCAAAAATGAACAATATAGTAGATATCATTTTAAAATTTTATTCTACAACAACTACTTACCACTTGTTATCTCTTTGAAATCTCACACCAATATCCATCTATCGGTCTCTAACATTTGAATGCAGGAAGGAACAGATAGCAGAGACATAAGCAAACTTCTCAAGGTCACCTGATGAATTATTGCCATTGCCAAGCATCTGGCTGGGCTGCTCAGACCTCCAAGCCTGTGACCGTGCCCGTCTCAGCTTCCCTGCACGCTGGTGAAGACATTCGGCTTCTGCGGGGTGTGGGGGTGGGCATTCCCAGTGTCTTCAGCAACTCTTTTCTGCATTGAGCACAACTGTATTTTCTTTTTCAGAAAGCCCACATCTGAGAATTGTTGAGTTTTGGTACAGAGCTAAAGAAGAACACTTGAACAGTAAGTAGTTCAAATCTGAAGTACACCCGTTGGGAAGAATTGATTTAGAGGCTCCCAGCACTTGGCCTTGTTAAACTTAGAGGATGGAGAGTTTTAAGGAACCCAAGAGGGAACACAGCAGGCACCCCTAGATGCTTTGGCTAAAGAAAAAGGAAAAGGAAAAGCCATTGATACTTTCCTATGAGTGATGACAAAGCATAATATGAGGATGGTTATTATTATCAAATAATCCTAGTAGGATATACTAGTAGGATAGGGTTGCCAGATTTAGCAAATAAAAATGCTGGACACCAAGTTAAAATTGAATTTTAGATACAGATTAGATATATTTTTTGTATAAGTACATTCCAAATATTGCATAAATCATTTCTGACAATAATAGAGAAGGACAGAGTAATAATAAATATCCTAGAGTCATAAAATATATGCTTTCTACAGTCAACTGGCTGGTATTTTTTGGATGAGTAAAGTTTTTCATCTGTGATATCTAGATATCCTAAAGATTATATGGCATATGTGTTTTATTAGAAGTATAAGGCCAGCCCTGACACAAATATCTGAAGAACCAATTGCTCTTTGTGATATCTCTGACATTTGTTCTTTTGTCTTCATTAAAAATTTGGGATTGACCCTCTACTGGGTATATACCCCAAAAACTCAGAAACATTGATACGTAAAGACACATGCAGCCCCATGTTCATTGCAGCATTGTTCACAGTGGCCAGGACATGGAAACAACCAAAAAGCCCGTCAATAGACGACTGGATAAAGAAGATGTGGCACATATACACTATGGAATACTACTCAGCCATAATAAATGATGACATCGGATCATTTACAGCAAAATGGTGGGATCTTGATAACATTATACGAAGTGAAATAAGTAAATCAGAAAAAAACAGGAACTGCATTATTCCATACGTAGGTGGGACATAAAAGTGAAACTAAGAGACATTGATAAGAGTGTGGTGGTTAGGGGGGGGGGGAAAGGGAGAGGGAAAGGGGGAGGGGCACAAAGAAAACTAGATAGAAGGTGACAGAGGACAATCTGACTTTGGGTGATGGGTATGCAACATAATTGAAAGACAAGATAACCTGGACTTGTTGATCTTTGAATATATGTAACCTGATTTATTGATGTTGTCCCATTAAAAAAATAAAATTATAATTAAAAAAAAAAATTGGGATTGAAAAAAAAATTGGGGATTGGGGGAAAAAAGACAAGTCATAATTTATGGTAAAAAGGTCAAGTTTCACTCAGGCCTCAGGAATAGGGTGTGGCAAGAGCAGGGGTAGGAACAAGGAGAAGGAGGAAACTTATAAACTGTAAGCCACACGTTATGAAGGCCGTGGGCATACCTGCTTCCAAGGAGAATCTTTCAGTTTGACTGCTGAGTAGTGTAGACTGGGTGTACGGTACTGTATACAGCAGGGGTCCCCAAACTTTTTTCACAGGGGGCCAGTTCACTGTCCCTCAGACCATTGGAGGGCCAGACTATAAAATAAAACTATGAACAAATCCCTATGCACACTGCACATATCTTATTTTAAAGTAAAAAAACAAAACGGGAACAAATACAATATTTAAAATAAAGAACAAGTAAATTTAAATCAACAAACTGACCAGTATTTCAATGGGAACTATGCTCCTCTCGCTGACCACCAATGAAAGAAGTGCCCTTTCCGAAGTGTGGCAGGGGCCGGATAAATGGTCTCAGGGGGCCGCATGCCGCCCGCGGGCCATAGTTTGGGGATCCCTGGTATACAGAATGCTGTAGACTGGGTGGCTTTAAAACAATAGGAATTGAGTCTCACTGTTCTGGAGGCTGGAAGTCTGAGATCAGATACCAGTGTGGTTGGGTTCCAGTGAGGGCCTTCCTGGGGTTCATGCTGCTGCCTTCCCCTGTTGTGTCCTCCCAGGGCAGAGGAGAGAGAGAGAGAGAGAGAAAGAGAGAGAGAGAGAGAGAGAGAGTGCAAGTGAGCCATCTAGGGGCCCTTTTATAAGGGCACTGACCCCATTTACAAGGACACCATCCTCATGACCTAATCACCTCACAAGGGCCCTACCTGCAAATACCATTCCATTGGGAGTTGGGATTTCAACCTGTGTCTTTTGGGAAGGTCACAGACATGCCGACCAAAACAGTGAGCCAACATGAACTAGTACAGGTAAAGCGAAATCTAACAAAATATCAGTCCAGAGCACTTAGCATTAAGACACAAAACTTTTTCTATTCAATTACTTAAATATAGAAAGCATTTGCCGGATTTGGTACAAATAGACCTGGGGCAGCAATTCAGGAAAAAAAGAATCATAGTTCCTGTAAGTGTCACCAAAGCTCTATACACTAATGCTTGAGTGTGGGGCACATGGGGAATGGTCACTGAAAAGCACATTCCACTGCAAACAGGAAAAGCACACAGGACAGGCCTGGCTGATCTTTAATAGTAACCAGGCCGCCTTATACCTGCAAGATGCAACAGGTCCGAAGGAGTTGTCACATGCCAGTTCACTGTGAGTCTGGGCTGAACTTTCTCAAGTTCAAGACGACCATATAGGGATAAACTACTGGCAATTTGCATGGGTCCTTCTTGATCTGACAAGGCAAACTCAGTTTTGGAGTTTTTCCATTCGATATTAGTGTTGCCTGTAGGATGTATGCTTCTTAGCATCCTGATTTCCTGCAGAATCATGCTCTGGCAGAGAGTAGAAAAGTTTTCTGTTTCCAGGTGATTTACTAATAATACAGCTACACCTGTGGGTTCTGTGAAGTGCCTCCCTTTACGCTGCTCTTTTCTGCCCCAGATATGATCAGCAAGATCTAAGACAGCAGGAACTAATGACAGGCATTGCTGATTTCTTCATCTCCTCTTGGGTTGCCCAACAACATCTCTCGTGAAAGAAAGCCATACAACAACAGGACCAACTACCTAAAGAAAAACAAAGCTAAATATAGCAAAAGCAGCTATGCTGAATTGGAATTAAAAGGTGTGTGTGTATTTTAAGTAACTACTTACTTAGTTGATCTGAAAAATTATTTAATAGCTTATTGATGAATCACAGAAACATTTGTGTAAGAAAAATTTATTTCCTTTTTTTGTTGTTGTTGTTTTTGTTTTTGTTTTGTTTTGTTTTGTTTTTTCCTGAAGCTGAAAACGGGGAGACAGTCATACAGACTCCTGCATGCACCCGACCGGCACACCCACCAGGGGGCGATGCTCTGCCCATCTGGGGCGTCGCTCTGTTGCGACCAGAGCCATTCTAGCGCCTGAGGCAGAGGCCATAGAGCCATCCCCAGTGCCCGGGCCATTCTCACTCCAGTGGAGCCTTGGCTGCGGGAGGGGAAGAGAAAGAGAGAGAGGAAGGAGAGGGGGAAGGGTGGAGAAGCAGATGGGCACTTCTTCTGTGTGCCCTGGCCAGGAATCGAACCCGGGACTTCTTCACGTCAGGCCGACGCTCTACCACTGAGCCAACCGGCCAGGGCAAGAAAAATTTATTTCCTTTCTTGAATCCTTTAAAGTTTGAGGCTCAGTATACCTGTAAATAAATAGAGGTTTGTCTTTTGCTAGACCTTTAGTGGATTCAGCTGCCTGCATTTTATCAGCGCATGTTTTGGGAAGCATAATGACACTTTGTACTTTATGAAACCCTTTGTTGATGATTTGAAAAGTCAACTCTAAATGTACATTAAACATTGAAAATACCTGGTGGGGTGTGTGTGTGGGGGTGTCACATGCACACTTTCCTTTCAAATCAGTTTCTGAATAAACTCACTCTAGAATGAACAACTAAGACCCTGTGACGAAGCTGGGTCTTAAGTGGGGGCATTGTATGAGGATTAAATGAGGGGGTGTTGGCCTGGAGCTTATAAAGGCATCAAAAAGCAACCTTGCGTTAGCATTCCTAACCAATTTTCTCTCTGCCTGTGTCCTCTGTGCCAGACTCCTTCCTAAAATGCTTTAATCCTCTTACTGTGCATGGTGCCATCTTATCTTGGCTCCTCATCTCCCTGTCATGGTGCTTCTCAAACTTTGTCCTGCATTAGAATCACCTGGAGAGTTGTTTGTGCTCTGGTGGCCTGAGCCCTGTCTCCCGAAAACTCTGGACTGGGTGGATGGAGCTGAGCATCTGTATGCTGATAAGCTTCCCAGGTGATTAAAGTTTTACAGTTTAGAGTTCAACGGGCACAGGTCTGAATTTCCTATTCTAGGGTCCTCGGAATGTCATTGTGTTCAGTACTTTTGACGGCCACTCAAGTTTTTTATCTTCCTGCTTTCCAAAGGGTGTCCCAAGCCAGCGGTGTCCCTATCACCTGGGGGCTGGTGAACATGCGGAATGCCAGGTTACAGGCCAGACCTACTGAGTCACAGTGGACATTTTAACGATACCCCAGTTGCCCGTGCAAATTTGAAGAGCACCGCCTTAGATCAAGACTGCCTGGATCTTCTCTCTGCATCTGTTGTGCTCATTTCCAAACTCGACTTCTAATTCTCTGCTCTTCTTGTCTGCAATATCCTCACTGATTTTTACTTCCAAGGGAAGCTTACCACCCCCTCTGATCTGGGAACTTTTCTAAAATATTCCAGCTCGTATTACACTGTTAGATTTCTGGCAGCCCCATAGCAGGTAAGATCCACTTAAATGTCTTGTGCAGGGTTTGTGCATAACTTAGAAGGGCTCAAGCAAAGTGAAAAATAAATTAATTCCTCATGCTTACCAGGAGTCTGCCTCTTCACCTTTTTAAAACCTAATGAACTCCTGATTTTTCATCAGACTTCATTCCTCAGAGAACCTTTTCTGACTCCCTAAGTAACACTTGCTTAAATAGAGATCCTTGCCATACTTCGTTACCACTGGCCCTAGGTGCTATTTTATACCGCTCAAACAAAGGGGGAAGGGGGACTCCCCTTGGAAGCCGATGCCCAAATTAAGACTGCATTCAAGAGGCTAGACCTTGAACTTGAAGCCACACAAACTAAGAGCCAGGAGTTAAACCTTGGGCACCTGGAAGGGGGATTGGAAAGACTACTAACAGGAGCAATCACTCCTTTGAAAGAAGACATCCTTGATTTAAACCCTAGTTTTCCACAGATCAAGATTAATAAGATTAAACAAGGAACCAAACTGCCATGTGAGAAAGTCTGCAGAAACAACAAGCTAGATATTTAGATGCCTAAACGATTGAGATATTGAAATTATCAGTTGGAAAATATAGGGGAGGGGGAGCCAAATTATATAAAGCTTAAAGATATAAAAGGTGGAATCATTAAAAAAAAAAAAAGCAGAAAGCAACAACAACATATCAGTAGTAACCAGAGAGATTTAAAAGAGAACTACATAATATATTCAGAAGTGAAAAATATAACTGCTGATTTAAAAGCATGAGCATGTGGTTTAAATGTTAGTTTATACAGCGATGAACAGAGAATCAGCATGAGAAGACGGGATGTGTTGAAATCACACAGACTACAACACAGAAAAGAAAGGAGACATAAGAGTAAAGGAAGTTAAGGGTATGGGTCAGTGGTAGTCAACCTGGTCCCTACCACCCACTAGGGGGCATTCCAGCTTTCATGGTGGGCGGTAGCGGAGCAACCAAAGTATAAATAAAAAGATAGATTTAACTATAGTAAGTTGTTTCATAAAGATTTATTCTGCCAAACAGCAAAAATCTGACATAAAGTACTTAGTAAGTAATTATTATTATATACTTTACCTTGCTCTAACTCTGCTTTATAAATTTTCTAAAGTAAAGTTACTTTGCTACTTTATAAATCACCATTACTGTGGAACCAGTGGGCGGTTAGAAAATTTTAGTACTAACAGAGATACAAAGATGGGCGGTAGGTATGAAAAGGTTGATTATCCCTGGTATAGGTGACGGGAAAAAACCTAATGGGGAGGTCTAAATTGTGTTATAAAGATGTAAAGAAAGAATGGAGGAATGGATAAAATTTGAAAATATATGCTGAAAGTTTTCAGAATTGTTAAAATACATACACAAATAGAGGAATCAGAATTTATACAAGTAGGATAACAAAAGGAAATTCATTCACACAAATATTGAAACTGTGAATAAAAAGGACTATTAGAAGACATTAAGGCCCTGGCTGGTGGCTCACTGGATGGAGTGTTAGCTCGGCACATGGATGTTCTGTGTTCAATTCCCAGTCAGGGCACACAGGAGAAGTGACCACCTGCTCTCTCCTTCTTCCTCTCCCACAGCCAGTGGCTCGATTGGTTCAAGCGTCGCTGCCAGTGCTGAGGATAGCTTGGTTGGTCCGAGTGTATCAGCTTCAGGTGCAGTAACTGTGCTGCCTGCGTTGTGGTTTGTGAGATGGTTAAAAGTTTAGAGGGTCCTTTTAAAATCCAGCTGGTACAGTGAAGAAGCCAATCACCTGAGATGACATTAGGAGTAATTGAAGTTTTTAGTTCTTGCTGTTGGCTTAGTGGATAGTGTCAGTCCAGTGTATGAACATCTCAGGTTCAATTCCAGGTCAGGACACAGAGGAAAAGTGACCATCTGCTTCTCCCCTCTGCCTTTTCTCTTTCTCTTTCCTTCCCATAGCCAATGTTTTGATTGGTTCTGCATTGTACCTGGTACTGAGGATAGCTTGATGGGTGCCAGCACATCAGTTTCAGGTGCTAAAAATAGCTCAGTACTCGAGCACTGGCCCTAGATGGAGTTGGTGGATGGATCCCTGTTGGGATGCATGCAATCTTCTGCCTCACTGTCTGCCCTGCTCTTACCTAAAAGAAAAACAAACAAAAAAAGGCCTGACCTGTGGTGGCGCAGTGGATAAAGTGTCGACCTGGAAATGCTGAGGTCGCCGGTTCAAAACCCTGGGCTTGCCTGGTCAAGGCACATATGGGAGTTGATGCTTCCAGCTCCTCCCCCCTTCTCTCTCTCTGTCTCTCTCTCCTCTCTCTCCCTCTCTGTGTCTCTCTCTCCCTCTCTCTCTCCTCTCTAAAAATGAATAAATAAAATTAAAAAAAAGAAGACATTAAAAGGCAGTCAGAGAGAAATGATATATTATACATATATAATAAAATATATGATATACAAAATATAAATTTACAATATATAATACATAATATAGTAAAATTTATAAATTATAATGAAATATATAGAATATATATAAAATCAGAAAATACAGATTTTTTCAAGGACACATAAAACTTAAAAAAAATTTGACCACAAGCTAGGTCATAGCATCAACATCATAAAAGGCTTAACATTATAGATATCTTCATATTTGATCATGATGCAATTAAATTAACTGGTCATATAAAACAAAAATTATCATATATTTGGAAATATAAAAATGTGCTTTTAAGAATTTCCTGTGATGAGAAAGGAATACCAACAGAAATTTAAAATATTTAGAATCTATCGATCCCTTTTTATAGTTTATAATTTGTTACTAAAGGTTTCAAAGTTTAGTGTTAACTTCTGTGACCATCGTGAATGCTGACCAGTGATCAATTACCATCCTGTGCTTAGATGTGAAAGTCTCCATGATTAGAGTCCCTGTGGGTTTGTTTCTATTATATGTTAGATATGCTTGTTCAGTGAGCCTGTCTTCTTCGGATAGTTTATTTTTGAGTGATTGACATTTATTTAAAATACTATTTGCAGGAATAATTCGAAGCCTAGAATAATGATATCTTCTGGCAGGAAAGAAGGAACAAAGAAAAGATAGGGGAAGAGAAGGAAAAGGAAGAAAGGATGAGAGGATGAGAAAATGGACCCTGGATGGCTGCTGGCCCCTGGCAACCCTAGTTCATTTAAGGCCTGAGGTTTCCTGGATCAACAGATCAAAGGAAATACTCAAGGGAAGATTATTATTGCTATGCCCATTTGAGGGAATAGAACTCATGGATCTTTCCTCAAGGAGGGGTGATTTTTCAGGATTCCCACTCTTGGTGGAGTCTAGGCTTCGATTTCTGCCCCTCTCCCTGGTGGGCTGTGAAAAGTTCAGCTCAGATTCATGGCTGGTTGATTTCTTAGGATCAAAAAAATTGTGCTCAAGATCAAAGGAACTTTGTTTACTTGTACTTATATCCCTGGGTTTTGTCTTCTCTAAAAATTGAACAGGCAGTTGTTTTTTTTCTATTTTCTGAGGTCTTTGATTCTTTTAAATCATTTTTGTTGGTACGTTTGTTTTTGGTTATTCAATTAACTTTTTTAGTGGTCCTCAGTGGATAGTTTCTGTGGAGAAGGGCAACACTAAGGAGGTTTGTTCAACAACAGGGGGAAATTTACCAAAGGATTTCTTCAGAGCAGGTGTCTCTGAAATTTAATTTAAAGTCATTTGTTTCGTGAATTATCTCCTTAAACTTCTGTAAAATTATGAAAAACCGCCCTGGCCGGGTTGGCTCAGCGGTAGAGCGTCGGCCTAGCGTGCGGAGGACCCTGGTTCGATTCCCGGCCAGGGCACACAGGAGAAGCGCCCATTTGCTTCTCCACCCCTCCGCCGCGCTTTCCTCTCTGTCTCTCTCTTCCCCTCCCGCAGCCAAGGCTCCATTGGAGCAAAGATGGCCCGGGCGCTGGGGATGGCTCTGTGGCCTCTGCCCCAGGCGCTACAGTGGCTCTGGTCGCAACATGGCGACGCCCAGGATGGGCAGAGCATCGCCCCCTGGTGGGCAGAGCGTCGCCCCTGGTGGGCGTGCCGGGTGGATCCCGGTCAGGCGCATGCGGGAGTCTGTCTAACTGTCTCTCCCTGTTTCCAGCTTCAGAAAAATGAAAAAAGAAAAGAAAAAAAAAATTATGAAAAATCTGGTTCCTGTCGCCCACAATGAGGACATGTCAAGATGACTTAAGACCAAGGTGGAAGCAGGAGTTCAGAGTGAGGGACAACCAAGAAAACATGCTTTCTCTCTTCCTAGGACCAGTTATGATGGAGCGTCTTCTAAGCAAGGAGTGGGAGTTGTTGGTTCTATCTATATAGTGGATGCCTCAGACTGACCCTGAAGGTCTCACACACCTTTAGTGATCTCAGCATCCAGCCTGATGCTGGAAACGTAGCAGGTGATTGCTGGTTACCTGATATCACATCTAATGATCAGCATCAGGAAATCTATTCATTCAACAAATATTTATAAGGAGCATTTATGTGTCACACCCTTGTTCTAGATACTAAGTACACAGCTGTGAAGGAAGCAAATAAAAACCCTCACCTTCACAGAGCTGCCAACTTCGTGTGGGAGGCAGAAACAAGATAAGTGAAATTTATAGTATGTATGATAGTAATAGTATATAAGGAGAAACAGTAAAGCTCAAACAGGGGATAAAGGCAACATGCTATTGTTAAAACAAATAGGTCTCCTAGAAGGAAGGAACAGAATAAAATATTTACGTTATCCTTTTAATGCCTAAAGGATTGGTTATGTTGAGCTAAAGCAGCACTTGTGTTAGTACATTAATTCCTCTTATTTCTGTCCTTTGCCTGACAGTCTTATATGTAGAGGATTTTTTTGGAAGGAGACTCTTGGAAGACTTGGAAGAGAAGTGATTAGACGTCTCTTCGAGTGACTGTTTTTTTCAGGAGTTTGTCCTGGGGGGATTTCTTGCAGCCACAAGGTTTGGAGCGAAATGAAAATCTTCCCTCCACCTCCAGAAAAGGAGACGTATGGGAAATGAGGGCTCAGGAGATACCAGAGGTATCATTAGAACTTGCCGGTCAGAAGAGGCCAAGAGAAAATAGAAAGTCTTAGAATTGCTAGGCAGGCCCTTACATGTGCTCATTGCAAAATCTAATTGCAGCAGAAAGGAAAGAGAGTTTGAACACTTCCCAAACCCAGAAGGCTTTAGGAGGGAATAATTGACACATTGACCTATTCAAAAAAAAAAAAAATGACAATGCAGAGTCCAGACTGAATTTTAACCATGTACGTATCATGAGTCTATAAGACCTCTCCCATTAATGAAAGGCATTCCTGATAAAATTAACAGAAGGGCATGTAGTCAAACCTGGCACCATCCTTTCATTGGGAGAATTCCAGCCTCACTGACCTTCAGAAATATTCCAACCAAAAAGGTCCAGGCCAAGGGACAGGATGTAGAGATGTCTCCATGGTTTCCCTATTCCCATTAGGAGAAACAACTAGAATAGTGGTCTGTTTTCCTTTTACATGGAACAGAAATCAAGATTCTTCCTGATACACAAGCTATAACTAAAACATTCTTTGCTTGAACTCAACAACTGGCCTGCTAATGGAAGATTACCAGCAATGTCTAAGAAGTTGTGGGCTCATAACGCTTTTAGCAAACACCCCATTGCCTCCTTATGGTTGCATGCTTTTCCAACTCACCAAGCAGCAGATTTCACCCCAGATTACTGCAATGTAGTATGGGAAGTTCAGTTAGAAACTTTCTTTCTGAAGCAGCTCCGTTAGAAAGGATGGCTTTTTTGCCCTGGCTGGTTGGCTCAGCGGTAGAGCGTCGGCCTGGTGTGCGGGAGTCCCAGGTTCGATTCCCAGCCAGGGCACACAGGAGAAGCGCCCATCTGCTTCTTCACCTCTCCCCCTCTCCTTCCTCTCTGTCTCTCTCTTCCCCTCCCACAGCCAAGGCTCCATTGGAGCAAAGTTGGCCCGGGAACTGAGGATGGCTACATGGCCTCTGCCTCAGGCGCTAGAATGGCTGTGGTCGCAACAGAGCAATGCCCCAGATGGGCAGAGCATCGCCCCCTGGTGGGCATGCCCTGTGGATCCTGGTCGGGCGCATGCAGGAGTCTGTCTGACTGCCTTCCCATTTCCAACTTCAGAAAAATACAAAAAGAAAAGAAAAGAAAGGATGGCTTTTTTGAAAAAGGTAGGAACTCCATCCCCTCCCCCAATATCAGGATGCCCTGAAATAAATATTAGCTCATAGACAAATGTTTGCTTGTCTATCCAAAGACAAGTAGAAGAAAGAGATTTTCACTCTCACTTTGTTCATTCCTGAGGTGAGCTTGCAGCACTCTGCTCTCTGTGACGTTTCATTGTGATTTTGCAATACCATTGGGAAATCTGCTTGTTGATGGGGAGCTGGTTGACTTTCTTTTGGCTCTTGAAATTGTAAGAGATATCCTTCATCAGGCAGCATTGGGTGACTTTGGCTCTTTCTCGTACTCTGAGTTCAAGGTGAAGTGGGAAGGGAGCCTGAGAAAGAAGTATGGTCAGGGGATGAGTTGTTCTGGATGGAGCCTGCTGTTGAAGATTGAACTGATATTGGAAAGAAGATGGCGCCCCCTCATTTCCAGAGCTATCGAATGATAGTTCTTCAAGTCTCGCAGATCTGGGAGTACAATATTTCCAAAGGGGGAGCAATGCGCTCTCGAAGCTGGTACTACTTATTTAACACTGTACCACATGTGAAGCTGTGTAAAAATGTCCCTTGAAATACTGATCAAGAGCGGCTTTCTAGGGAGATTGAGGCAGGAAATCTTCATTATGATCTGATTTATATAATTGAAGCTTCTGCATCTGGCATAGCCTGTCATGCTACTGTTAAAGATTCACCAATTCACCCGGCTTAAAAGCGTTCTCTTCAAGGCAGGTCTGGGTGGAGGTAATTAAGCCTCTAAGCCAGCTTCACTGCCTGCCTGTCATGACTCAGTTTTTTGTTCCCCTGACCTAATCCGAGCTGAACACCAGCTCTTTATAAATGCTGGAATTTTGATCAAAAGTAGGGTGGAGGCCAAAGCTAGAAGGAAAATGTGTGGGAGCCAAAGGCAAACATCAGTCACTTCACGTTTTGCTTGTGGCCTGCTCCATTTTCCATACAACTTCTCAGGGTCTCTTAAAGGGAGACTGGGATTGCGTTAGGAAACAGCACTCCCTCCGAGGAACCTTGGCCCTTGGGTGCTGCTAGAAATGTGTGTATCTTTGTAGGCTCTCACAAGGAACACTTAACAAGCTTCATCACATGTGTTTTCTTTAGACAGTAGAGAGTGGCCCTGGCCGGTTGGCTCAGTTGTAGAGCGTTGGCCTGGCGTGCAGGAGTCCTGGGTTCGATTCCCAGCCAGGGCACATGGGAGAAGCGCCCACCCATCTGCTTCTCCACCCTCCCCCTCTCCTCCTCTCTGTCTCTCTCTTCCCCTCCTGCAGCCAAGGCTCCATTGGAGCAAAGTTGGCCCGGGCACTGAGGATGGCTCCATGGCCTCGCCTCAGGCACTAGAGTGGCTCTGGTCACAACAGAGTAATGCCCCAGATGGGCAGAGCATCGCCCCCTGGTGGGCATGCTGGGTGGATCCCGGTTGGGCGCATGCAAGAGTCTGTCTGACTGCCTCCCTGTTTCCAACTTCAGAAAAATGCTAAAAAAAAAAAAAAATTGTAGACGGTAGAGAGTGGGCTTTCCTTCTGTTCCCTTATGCCCACTTCAACCTTCCTTTTACACAAAGGCACACCAACAGTCACATGTTAGGGGTCTCCTTGGCCAAGATATGTCCTCTGCCCAGACACTCTCCCGTGGCTCCCGGCTTCCCACACACGTCAAGCTGTGTAAAGGAAATTAACAGATGGCAATATGCAAACATGACTCTTCAATTTCAGTGTAAAAGTAGCATAAATCCACCCAAGAGGATGGCGGCACCTTCTCTGAATGGTTCTGCAGGATAGAGCCTCCAAGACCAACAACATGAGAGCACGCAGGCTAGCAAGCTGCAGGCCAAGGCACCCGGACTCTCTGCCGCAAAGTGGACTGGTTGGAGCAGTGGGTCTGGGCCAGAGGAAAAGAGGAGGTCTTTCTTCCTCACCTGCTTTCAGGTGGAGCCAAAGAGAAAGAATCCAGAGGAATTTTGTTTCTCAGAAATGAACAGGAAGTAATATCGTGCTGAATGATCATGGTATCCAGAGAAGATACAAGTTCTGGCTACAACAAAGAATTTATGGAGTGTATTCCCCTGTTTGTTCTCAGCTGGCAGTCATCAGATTACCAGTTGGAACAGAATGGAACTTATTGTCTGGCCAATGAGGTAAGAACGCGAGTGAATTCCTGAAGAATAATATTTGGATTAAGGAAATTGGTTCCCCTCCCCTCCCCCCCTCCCGTCCCCTCCCCTCTCCTCTCTTCTCCTCTCCTCTCCTCTCCCCTCACCTCCTTTCCACTCCCCATACCCCTTTTCCTTCTTTTCCCTCTGTTTTTGGTTAGAAAGAATATCCAAGAGAAGCTGACCACTTTCAAAACTCCAACACAATTCAGAGGCGGTGAGCATTCTCTTCTCCCAAAAGCCCCTTAAGGAATCTACATCCTTAAGGTCTTCCAGGATGTGTTCCCATCAGTAACACCCTTTTGTACACAGAAGAGCCCTTAGACCAAATGAAGATTAAAGAAAGATTTGCACTGAAAAACTTGCACTTGGGGAATGCAGAATGTGTTTCCTATTAAGGCATTTTGAAGAGAGCAGAGGAAGAAAGCCTATTGTTTTTATTCGTCAGAGCTGCCACCAAATGCTGAGGGATCGACAATGGCCACCCAGTTGAGTTCAAGAACAGACTCATTAACAACTTCTTTATTTTCTTGATCCAAAAAGCTGATCAAAAAGATGGGCAAGAATGTCAGAATTAGGTTTTAAAAATATTTGGAAATTGTACTCTGAAATAATTAAGAAAGAGAGTCCCCGTGGTTTGCTCCCAGGATCAAGACTGAGACCAA